>NW_011948420.1:4989684-5002346 GCF_000503995.2 Ceratosolen solmsi marchali
CATTAATGATCGAGAGAAGAAAAAGTGTGAATAACTGCTTCAATTAGCATGTTGGAGCGAAGTTCCTTATCTTCGAACAATAAATCTAGCATTCCGAGAAATTTGTCTTTACAATGCAGTTTCTGCTCTTACATTTACATACATTGAAAGCTTATTAAGAATCAATGTTTATACTATAATTTAATAAACAAGTATACAAGGTTAAATTCAAATTATTTATAAGAGAAATTATTCTACAAGTTCTCAGATGTTTTCGTATTGCCACATGCAGATTCGCACGACGATTTTATAAATATAAAGAAAAATAGTAATTGAAAAACTATAGAACAATTATTTGCTATTATTTTGACAAAATAAAAAATAGTAGATAATCGTTTGGAGAAGAACTTGTTGCCTTGAGCTAATCTAATCGCATGAAGAATATTTATTGTAAGAGTAAGACATTTGGAACAAGAATTATTATGTGTAATTACTTTGTAGAACTTTGGGAAATTAAGCATTATTATTACATTTCTCTTTACGAAAGGATAAATCGCAGATGTTATTTCATAATTTTGTTTAAATGCTCATCATAAAATCAGAAAATGTAAATTAATGGCTAAATCGAATTTGTGCTTTTACGGTACAATTTTCGTAAACATAAATTAATTTTGTATGTATATATAGATGAACGAGCCACTTAATATTTGTATTTATGCGTAAGTTAGCTTACTATTTAATTTTTTCATAAATTTTGAATATCCGTATAAATTTTACAGTAAATGTACAAAGAAGGTGGTCGGAATAAATGGAAAACTCTGAGGCGAAGAAAGTTTTTTTTTTTTTTTTTTTTTTTTTTTTACGACGTTTGAAATTATGATATAAACAAACAAGATCGTTCAAACGAAAAGTTAAAATTAATTTTAATATACATCCAATTTAATTATTGTAATTTAACGTTTGTTTAATTATTTCATTTGCATTATTATTAGGGCAACCCAAAGTCGACATTATTTTTTATTTGAATGTGTCATCAATTTGTAATTCATTAAAGTGCAAAAGAAAAAAGAAAGAAATAAAATTCAATTCCTAATAAATCCTGTTATAAAATAGCTTTTGTATAGCTCAATAGATCGTATCGAAGAATTAGAATAAATTATATTCATGTGAACAATAATGTTTGAACATTCTTGATTTCTTACTCCAGTTCATACATAATTTTCAATTATTTATAATCAATCGCGATTGCTCGTTAAGGTCTCAAGGAATCCAAAGTTTTTACGAATTAATCACCCAAACATCGATAATACGATTTGGCAATAAAACGTGAAACAAACTTTTCTTATTGTTTAAGTCTCGTTACGAAAAATGCTTGTTTGCCACAAAAACATACATACAGACGTAAAAATTAAACCTACAGTGTTCTACACTACTAATTCCGTGAGTGAAAGCACGAAAATGCCGTTTATCCTGTCGATCGTAGCCAACATTTCCAGCACCGCGATTCTCGCAAACGGAACGAGCGAGTAGGAGACGACATAAGCAAGACCAACGATAGGATCTCGTGCGGAAGGGAGCCATAACTCTCGATCCTCTAGTGTTCGAGTCATGTGCGAGGGCAGATACCGTCGGATCCACGGGCGCGTCTGCGCTTCAACGAAACTTCGTTAAGCCAATGAAGGGCATCGTCTGGCGAAATGGACCAAGCGAGATGCGAGCCAATCGTCCTTGCGGGTCCGCGATCGGACAGCGTCGCTTATTGCATTAGCCGACGAGGTTGGTGCATGGGCAGCTCCTCGTTCACCGCCTTGTCAATACCGCACGGCAAATGACACGTCAATAATGAAAACACGTTGTGGAATCACTAGGAGGAATCCAAGTATATTCTAAGGGCGCGAGACACCGCGAGTGACATGCCGAATACCAGTATCCGCCTTAACATGAGTCGACTGTCATTCGGTGAACGACTACCTGCTTGCTGGGTGATTTCCTCACTTTCTTTTGTCCTGTCGCTGAGGGTTTTCAGCCCCGGTAACGTATACCATCCGTCTCGTGGTGCTCGATACAAATTTATCCGATGACGCGTGTCTTTATACGGACATCGCTATCGGTCGCTCAATTTTTTATGCTGCGCTGCCACGTCGCTCTTAGCCGGAGCCGCGACTGACTTTTCGAGCGATCCTTTTCCTGCGATGAAATGCTCCTAACGTACCTTATGCACATTATACAGAAAATTCAGTTGCGTTAGGCATTCGCTCGTATCCTGTAATCTACTTGCTAGGATAATTGGCTCGAGCCAATCGCTAATCTAGTTTGTTTATCAACTTTGTAAATTGTAAATGTTACGTAGATAATAAGTGATGCCGAAACTATGAAAGCTATGGTAAACAAAGTCGTGGAAAAGAATTTTATTGATAAATCACGATTGCTCGAATTCTGCAACGCAATACCGAATATTAATTCTATGACTTCCTGTTGTTTAACAACGAGCTTTTTCATCTTTTTTTTTTCTTTTTTTTTTTATCGAGCTGCTTATTAATATTGGAAGCTGCCTAATATTCTTCCAAAGGGTCGCGCTTCATTCACGACAAATATTCGTGATTTGCCCTTTTACTAACTATTTAAAATGTTCAGTTTATTCATTCGATCTTGATTTACGATTTATGGGCTGCTCGTGGTACAAAATCTAATTGAATGCAATCAAAGCAAGAGTTTAGAGAGTCGGTTAGTGGACTAAGCAAGCATAGGTGTAAAAGGTTTTGAAGTGGAAAAATCGAAAAGAGAGAGGTAGAATTTTTAAAAACACACACACGTGTATATATATATATATATATATATATATATATATATATATATAGCCCGCTATGAACTATGAGACCAAAGCCGATTTTCAAAAAAAAAAAAACAAACAAACAAACAAACAAACAAACGATAAAAAACCGAAAGAAAGAAAAAGAAATTCACTCACCATTCACTCAGCATAAGTAAGAGGCGAGCGGCGCGCGATATGTGATTTCCTCGTCTCGCGCCAAGGTTCTTCCCGACTCAACACCTAAAAACCAAGAAAAATCCCACTAAATTGAGGTGGGCCGCACATGCCCGGCACGAATCCTTAATAAAACCATAAATTATCGGGACCGATGTGCGCAGTCTCGAAAATCGGTGAGCCTGAAAGCCCCGACCCGATAGTCGATCTCGCGCTCGCCTCGCACAATTCGGAGCCGCAATAGCGTGGGCGCAAGGAGGCGGGACGCATTATATTCGAGACCGCGGTGCTCCCGGTCGAGGCCCGTTCCCGGAATCGCGTCCCCGGCCGCGTTATTCGGCGCGGCGAAAGGCGAGTCCCCGATCAAGGCCACTCGCTATCGGCCGCCGATATTATTTATGCGCCGAGGGGAGTTTCGGTGCGAGGCGTTGCCGTGTGCAGCTGACCCCAGGGCAACGCTTGCATGACCGCGAGAGCGGCGCTCCTCGAGCTTCGCGATGAAAAACTTTGCTTGTAATTAATTAATGTTAAATTTAGTGCTCGAGAATCGGAGCTGACATTGTAATTATGACCGACTCGGGGACGAGAGGCGGCGGTAAGCCAAACTTACGAGCCACGGCTTAACTTTTAATTTGATGGGCTTATCGTCATTTTCTGACCTCGCCTCTCGGCTGCCTTTCGTACACGCATTTTCCATTGCATTTCATTTCCAAATTAAAGTGACGCTAAAGTACCATTCTCGGCTACGTATGTCCGACAAATGCTCGCATATATCCGACGTCGTTATAATAAATCTTATGAAAGTATGGCCCTGAATTATCAATGAAATGAAAAATTCTTTTTAACGCATATCGTGTTTCGGAATGAAACTAAGTGATAAAACATCTATCTCTTTTCCACATATTTATGTTTCCGCTGCATTCTTATCTGCGAATTCACGTTTTAATCTCACTTACGACCTTTACGTAAAGAATCACTACACTTGCCTGTGTTTGTAACGAGAGACAATAAAATTTTTTATAAATATTGATGCACGCACGATGTCATAACGATATTAGAGTTTTTTTTTTTTTTTTTTTTTTTTTTTTTTTTTTTTTTTTTTTTTTTTTTTAAATAATAAACTCCAAATATTACGGTAATTAAGAATTGTGGAGCTATGTATGAAATAACGATCAAACTTTATATTGATAAGTATAAACAATCTTAAGTCAAACTAAATTCTTAATGTAACTGGACGTATTTTACTACAATTTAAGCGGTTATTTTTATCATTATTGTTATCATTAATTTTGCTTAATAAAACTTATCGAAACTAACGTGTCTCTGACTAATGAGATATATTTAACGCCAATTACAAAATGTTATTCATTACTAAAAGTGAACAATTTCTAATCCAGGCTAAACAAATGATCTACAATGTTCATAAAACTTTGACTGCCGATATATTATAGTATATTTATGATTAAAACTCGAAAGAAATAATGAACTCAATTAAAAATCATTGTGAAAGCCTAAAATGTAAAGCATGTTTATGAGTATGAATCATACCATCAATTATAAAAATGGATTTGAAGTATCGATGACATGTTACTGCATCGTTCATTCACGATGGAGTAGAATTTTATCGGCATTATTAAGGTTACGTTTAATTATACCGCGGAAAAACTTTTTATCGGGCATTTCTCACTAGCAATTCAGTTGTTAAAATATATTTTGAATAAGCAATCGATAAATTCGTCTTTAAAATAAAAATATGAGAGATTTGCTTGTGGATTTTTATTTAGTAATGAAACAAGAAATTAATATAACATTAAGCATAAGTTTTGAATATAAAAAAGCCAGTAACAAGTTGAACATTGATAAAATACATTTTTAAGGTTAAATTAATTGCAAAATACGACTTTTCATATTTACAAGTCTACATTCAGTCATGCTTTTATCATGAAATGAAGAAACGGTAATAAATTGTAGTCGCAATAAATGAAAAATTCATATCTCATCGTCATTTCTCTCCCATAAGCAACAAAGTATAGTTTTTATTACATTTATCTAATTCATTGCGTTACGTTAGTTAAGATAGCGAAACTCATTACATTGCATATATCCACATAGAATTGCGTACCTTTCAAAGTCATTTATTATTTTATTGTTAATTGATGAAATCATAAACACACTTTGTTATCTCTGCAGAGTCGATTTCGAAAATCCGCATTTAACAAATTGCAATTCTTCCTTCTTGCGGTCTTCCTCCTCCTGCGGCTCGCGACTCTCTCTCTCTCTCTCTCTCTCTCTCTCTCCTCCTATACCTACCCCGATAACAAGCGCCCGAAACTCATAATAATGCAATGGGAGCCGACGGCAAATGAATCGAAATACATAATTATCATGGCTAATATGGAGAGTCAGCTTATGCGAAGTCACAATAGGAGCGCGAAACACGAGCATTTATCTGCGATGCATACTATGCTGGCGACTGCCTATCCAGCCAGGCCAGACGACGACTTGGCCATTGATTTGCTTATCTCTCGGTGGAGAGCAGAAGCGGTAGTCCGAAAAAGGCGAAAGGGGAACTAATAAGGAATTCCTATCTTAGCGCTCGATCTCGATTGGGCAAGTATCCTCATCCCAGCCGCCATCGCCGCCGGAGCAAGAAATGAGCCGGGCGTTAAAAAAAAATGTCGACGCATGCATTCGTAAGCTGCGCGGCACTTCGAAGCACGTAAACCTTGAAATTTCCGATAATTGACAAAGGAATCTTTCCTCATATCGGCCCCCATTTCTGTACTCGCGTGTATATCGCTGTCATCATCCCCTCGAGACTAGACAGGAAGTCATGATCCCGTAACGCACGCGATTCTAAATCGTACGCGCACTCATAAATATATTGAGCGCCTACTAATTGATCTTTAAGAATCATAGTATTTGACCCTGTTTTTTTTTCTAATTTGGAGTTCCGTGGCTACTCTCTTTGCATTGGCTAAAGCTCATCCAGACTCCGTACTTTCGTGGGACTATCCGTTTCATAGAATCGTTGTCGAGCTATATCGAGCGTTGTATTGGAAGTTGATGAAAATTTTGCATTCCCTGCGCCTAGATATAATTCAATGTATTTAAATACTATATCTATACGTGTCTACCTCTAATTTCCATTGCTTTCCTTATTCATACCTACGAATCTCCAAAGATTCATATATAAAATGCACATATTGAGAATATAAATTAGACCACTTGATGTTGAATACAGATGAGCCTTCGGTTGGCATGAATTAAACTTGCGTTTTATTATGTAATTTACGATCTGCTGATTCGATGCTTCCCTCATCTGTTTTAAAAGTATTCTCTCTTCAATCGACGTATAATATAATATACTTTTGCCTATTAAACGTGAATGTCTTCTGAAGAATTTTCATTAGTTTCAAAATCAAGATCTTTCTAACGATATTGCCAATTGAACATTATCCAACACTTTAATAAAGGTCTTACGGATCATATTTGCAATTGTAGCAATTTTTTCATTTATAGCTACACATTCTAAAGAGTCTGTAAGGTGAGAGTGATTAGATCTGCATCGATTTATGGTGGTTATAAATTTTCTCGGCAAATTTAATTTCTGAAAGCATGGTTTACACTTACTAGTATTGTAAAGTTGAAAATATTTTATTTCTTTCTTTTGGTCTTAATCTTTATTATGTTTATGTTAAGATTGGCGTTCAATTTGTATTATGCCGCACAAGTCTACAGGAGCTACGTGAATACGATTATTTTGTATTAGTAATGCAATCTTTTTTACAACAGAATCTAATTCTTCGTTATATACATGCATGCATTACCTATGGGCAATGAAACTTAAATAAAATAATTTTATTATGCACATTTGCCTTGAATTTGCAATATGCTTTTTTAAAACCAATTTATTAAATATTTCCAAATTCAATTGCCTTGAAATAGTTCTAGAACATTCAAAGAATCAAGTTAGAAAAACATAAAATTTCATAAGTTTAAATTTTAAAACATTAACCACATATATAATTTATATATTCTATTATATATAATATAACCCCCATATGTTATTCAATATATTCTCATTCTATATTGTTATTATTTTTATAAAATATCTATAAATTCTAGAATGCAATTAGGATTCTGCAAAAACCGGCACCATAGAAGTTTATTATAAACAAAATGTATCCGATTCTTGATTAATTTTGCCAATTGACTATAATATAAAATATATAATAGTAGATATTTTCCAATTACCATACTTCCGTCCACAAACAGTTCCTACACGCCAGATAATAATTAAATTATAATTTTTCTTCTCTTATTTATCGTTGTAATTGGATTTTTATACAAACAAGAGTATTAAATCTTGATAAAATGTATTATTTTAAAATTTTTTACATAACCAAGTTCTTACGAAAATCTATTACGTATCCATTCTAATACATCCGTTACATTTATTTAACGAATTCATCGTTTTGACAATGTTTTGTAAAATTATCTTTGCTTTGCATAAAAAATAAATATATTTTCCAGGAAAATCAATTGTAAGCTACATTTTTATATTCGATCAGTATAAACTCTGCAGGTTTTAGAATACTCGTTTGTCATATGTATATTTGCCTTAGAAAACGATAAATGCACGTGCAACTAACGTCGTTTCATCCAACTACGCGCTCTCTACGTAATTAATGATTCTTAAATAATATTAAATTTAATTTACTTTTAATAACGTTATTTTGAATCACGGCTATACGTTTCAACATATTATTTGTTTTCTTTTCATTTATTACTTTTGATTTTTCAAATACATATTTTTTTATTTATATGTTTCTACTACAAGCCCGTTTTATTTGTTCTATCATATAAACTCATTAGCAAACATAATTAATAAGGAAACTTATAATAAGAAGAAAAAATTAATAACTAAAGTACCTACCTCTATGTTACAGCACCATCGATCACATTATCAATTAAAAATATTAAAATATACATATACATTATATACATAATTATTAATATAGAAAAAAAATTGTATCGAAATTTGAATATTAGAAGTATTTAAAAATTTGTTTTATAATGCTCAAATTATTTCATAATACATGTATGTAATAAATTGAAATGCGTTCACTTATAACGTTGGTGATAATACATCTTTTCTAAAATTTGTATAAATCAATAATGTGCTATAAAGAAAATATGGTTCTTACAAAAATGAAATTTCTTTTAAATGCATATAAAATGAATTCAATAATTGCCTATTGTATTAATAGCAACTTAGGCTTATAGAAAATTGTTTTTTTATTTTGACATATATAGAATACTCGTATCTTATAATTAAAATGGGATGATATATTACGCTTTTACATTTACCAAATTAAATCTTTTCTATTGATATATATATATATATATATATATATATATATATATACATAACTTTAAAATATTAATATCTATTAATGTATGTTACAGAAGCATCTTTTATTTACTGAATTTGCAAAATTTATGCTTGATACTACATTCAAATTTTAAATTTATATCCATATGCTTATAGATTATAATATAATTGAAATCAATTGAAAGTATAAATAATTAAAAAAAAAAGAAGATTTTTCACAACTACAATCGACACTTATTATATATTTTATTTACAATATTATAATATATATATAGCATATAGATTTTATTATAATTACTTTAGTAAAATATATGTTATATATAAAATTGTTTTTAATTATATTTTAAAAGTAAATTACAGTTAGATTATATTTTTCTGATAAACGTAAATTCTTGTAGCAATAAAATCTTCCGATAATATTTCATATAAAATAGTTCTTTATAAATACTTGTTTATAACTTTAGATTATAACTAATAGACAATTAACATAAAATATTAATTTAAACTCTAAAATAGAAATAATTAATAATATCACATAAAAACATTTTATAAAGATTTAATATACATTTTAAATTATTATTTTTTATATTATTACCATTACCATTATTATTATTATTATTATTATTATTGTTATTTATATTGTTATTATTATTATTATTATTATTATTGTTATTATTATTGTTGTTATTTATATTGTTATTTATATTGTTATTATTATTATTATTATTATTATTATTATTACATCCAAAAATATTATTATCCTAATTTTATTAATTATTAATTTTATTGTTTTAAATAATAGGTATATATGTACTTTCATATGAATTAATATTTGTAAAAAATTAGAATTTTTTGTAAAGTATTACTATCTACGTACTATCTACATTTTTCTAATCGTAAATTTTAAAGCTTTTCCAGTATATAATCGGTACTTAGTCTTACTAAATGTAATATATTATATTTTAAATAATGTCTAAATCATACATAAGACATTATCAAAAGTTATTCGTTTCACATAAATTTTGAATTAAAAAAAAATTTCGCATAAATTGATAATATAATTAAAAAAAATATAACTACATATTCTTTTCGAGAAATATAAATTAAAAATTAAAGAACTATAATCTGTGCATTCAAAAAAGGTATAGAAAGTAAACTATTACAAACATTAGAAATAAATGATTAATTATATTTTCTAATGCATTAACTAATTCTACTTGAAATTTATATTATATTAAGGTTATTTAATCGAATATATGAACTTATATTTCAAAATTTTGCTTGATTCACTGCATTATGATAAACATGTATGTTCACTCGAAAGTACGATACACACTTATCTTGAATGAATGTATTATTTATATAGAATTTAAAAATTTTTAAATATATTAGTGAATGTGGAAGTCAATGGAACAGGATGAATACATAAATAACATATATACATATTGATTAATAAATGATGTATGCATTAATAATTGGGAAAGATATTCGATACACACATGCATATTGAATTTAATACATACTTGTTAATTTTGATAAATTTCTCATAAGATATGTTATCATTTAGTTAATAAACTATTTACAATAAAAGAAAATTCAAATACAAAAATTTAATGATATAATGTAGTTAGTTAGTATAATACCCTTTATTTAAAAAATTATATTCAATTCAAAAATGCTCGTATGGATTTATTTATTAAGTTTTATCTCAGAAAAATATTTGTTTAAATATAAATTAATTAATTGAAATAACCATGATTACTAAATTTAAGATAATAATATAAGGAGAAAATAGTTTTTTTCGGATAATAATGGAATCACGTTCCTGTTAATTAATTAAACTAATAAATAGATTTGTTTTCAAGTAGCGTCTGTAAAAAAAAAAATAAATAATAATAAAACGTTCATTGAATTCATACATAATATTTATTTTTTTAAATAAATGAATGAATGCAAAACTATAATAAAATATAATTATGAAATGGTTTGGAAAATATTAAGCGTACACACAGGAAGATACGATAACATAATAAAGCTTAAAATATTTCAATGTTTTTTCAAAAATTTATAGCTTATCGAATTAAATCACACTTTTAAGTTTACTCGCTTGATTAAAAATTTTCCATGCCTAATAGCCATCATCGTTTTATGCAATAACGCTTAAAATTTACGAGCTACAACTTAGATTTATGCACGTATGAGTTTACTAATATACAGCGGAGCTTAAAATTTTCATGTTAGATGAAGCCATTAGTCTTTATGTACTGCCTAATATATTCATTAACCAGAAAAACTAATGGACTTTACAGAATTAATCTATATCGTGCATTTTGCTATAGTAAGACGCGCAGTGTATAATAATTGCGAAACAAGCCCAACGAAAAGCGTAAAGTCGCAGCATTATGCATCAAATAGACTCGCTTAACTATTCAAGGATAGTTTTGATAATGAATTTCAATATAAGTAAAAATACTCCATGCTCTCGTATATAGAAAGTAGGAGGTTGGTGGTAAAGCTGATCAAATCAAATCGATCGCTTAATCATCAAGATGATACAACAAGCCGTTCGAAATTTCGGGGAGAGTCGAATCGGACCTAGCTAACGAAAAAAATACAAGTGAATGAACAGCGAGAACGAAGTCTCAAGGTGCATTTTATACGATTTCTTGGTAGCTTTATTTACATTTGCATTCCCGATACGCGGCGCGTACCACACAGGAAGTAGTGTGTTCGAACGTGACCGTCGTACGAGTAAAAGTATAAATAATGCGGGAAACGGGCATATAAGCAGCGGCACTGCCCGCTAATGCCGCTCCTTACGGCTCTTGAAAATTGCCGTAATGTTGTGGCGATGGCAGTTCGTTCACGTAAATGCCACGGAGCAAAAATGGGAAAACATGCAAAAGTGATCGGGCCCTCACGGGCGCGCGCGCGCGAGATTCGTCAACAGTTTCCTTTCGAGAACTTAAAAAAAAGGTCCCGCGAGTGCGTTGGACTTTCACCGTGCTTTTATGTAACTCGCGCCCTCTCCCACAATCCCCAACGCTTTCGTTAGAATTTGATATGTCCCCGACCAAACCCACCCACTCCCCGCCGTCGTCCTCGCCCTCCCGGCTTCGACCGCTTCACCCGTCCCCGCCGCAGCTGCGTACCAATAACTCGTGTGCTTTTCTTATTTAATAAAGTGACATTTTCATTGTCCCATTGTTTTCCGCTTAATCGCGCTTGAATTGAACGAAATAGGCGAAGCCTAGTCGAATGACGCGCGTGATGAGAAACTTCGCTGCTTGGCAGAATTTTGTTGCGCATATCTCGTTTCAGTCATGCAATACCAGCGCACACGTATGTCAAATACACGTGCAGGCTGCTTTGGTCTTACGCTCAGAAATGAAAACAGCATTATTCTTTAAATCGACGATTCGTGTATTTCTGTTTGTGTTTCTATTATTTAGCACGTAGGCTGTAGGGATCTAATTTCTCAATACAACGATTAATTTGATCGCGTACGTATTATTATAATCGAGAATCACGCGATTCCCTAATAAATAGAAATCCAAAAACAATGGATGTGTTTTATTTATCAATCGACTAGGTTAAAATTAATACACATATATTACGCATCCAACTATTATTCTATCAATTAATTCAAATTTAATAAATTATAAGAACGAGTTTCGTCCGGCTCTCTGTAATTTTTTCCTAATTATACCTTGAGTTCTTAAAAAAAAAAACTTTTAACTTTTCTTTTTAATAATATCAGTTTAAGATACGTAAAGTAATGATAATTAATAAGACATTTCAAACTTATTTCGATCGAATTTTGTATCCGTGAACACTTCATAAAATTGAGCAAGATGGTATCCGCCAATTAATTAGCACTTTAATATAAAATTGCGAGATGTAAATTTCATAAATTTCATACTTTATGCGCATAAAATATTAATTTTATATAATAGCAGCGTTATGAAACTCGTGGATAAATTTATTGATACAGTTGAAATTCGTTTAAGAATCAATTTTTTAATTACTTATCTTCCATTTTCGTTTACATGCAACGTTTTCAAGTTGCGAGCTCTCGCTATTATAATTTACGGCATAAAGTAATACAAAATTGAAAAGAAAAAAAATGCTCGTTACCTATCTAATTTTTACGATCATTGTATTGTGCAAAAAAAAAAAAAAAAAAAATAGAGAAGAAAAAAGGTATTGCTCGAAATCGATATATCGAGAACGACATTTCGAGAAGCTTGTCACAATAATCGTGGCTTAAGGAGGACAGAAAGCGTGGCGGAACTGAGG
>NW_011948420.1:5002356-5014600 GCF_000503995.2 Ceratosolen solmsi marchali
GGGGGGGGGGGGTGGTCGTACTTGAGCTATAGATGATATTTAAAATCAATTGCAAGGGACGTCGTGTAACGAAGTAAAAGTGAAAAGTGTCAAACGTGCGGAGGTTAGGGTCGAGAGGCGGGCGGAAAAGCCTCAAAGAAAGGCTGCAGCCCCAATTCGGCAGGAAAAATTCTGTCACGGGGCACGATCTGCGAGAGCTTTTGGCGAAAATGGGAGGGTCGTAAACCTCGTCGGACACAGTGGCACACAATGAGCCTCCAGATGATTAGAGAAAGCCTCTCCCGCGGCATTTTCATTTCCTGCAGGTTCCGTCGTCCTTTCACTCCGGCGCTCGCACCTTGGCCAGGCCTTTTCACCCCCCCCCTCCATCACCCCGCCAATTCTACTCACCCTGTCCTTTGGGTAACTACCGCTCAGCTGCCGGTGGCCGCTCACGCACACGTTTAAAGTTCTCGCGCACTCTCATACTCCATCTTCTCCCTCTACCTTGAATGCCGACGCAGACCCTCCACTCGACCGGACCTTTAAACTTTAAAGGGACAGAACCGGAGGTTCCGGAGCTTCGACTGCGAATTGCCAGTCAAGTCTCTCCCTCTTCCTCCCGTCGCTCTGTCGTTCCACGCACTCTTTATCTCTCTCTCTCTCTCTCTCTCTCTCTCTCTCTCTCCCTTCCTCCCTCTCTTCCTCAATCCCTTCCTTCCTCCCGCTGCTTCAACAACTCTTTCTCTCTAGTTCTCTACCTCGTTTTTGTCTGCGCGCGCTCGAGTTCCCCCTCTCACTTTAATTCCTGTATCTCCCGGGAGAAGTTGTCAATTTCGTCTCCGATGCGCCCACGACAAGGAAAGTTTCCGCTCCTTCGGACTCCTGTTACGAAACGACATTTTGAACGCTGTATCTGCTAGTTTCTCAGTTTAGAAATCGACCTCGAGTTAATGCTACACAATATATATATATATATGCATGCATTGGGTCATTTATCGCAACCACTCGTAAGTAGGAGTTTGCGGACATTTGAAATTATCTTTCAGTGTTCTGTTCACTCTGCACGTGGAGCCGATATTTCTTCGTCTACTCCTGTGCTTGTTATTGAATAGAATTGATAAATATCTACATGGGTCGATCCTTGATAATATATAAAATCAAATATTCTCGATGATCTAGAATTGACATCCAAGATTTGTTATATATTTTCTACTACACAAGATTTATTGCAAAGAAAATCTTATATTAAACAAATAAGTAATAATAATGCTACGATAATGTTTTTGTATTAATAATGCATTGGACGTATATTTTTGAAAATTTTTGTATGAATAAATTGCTAGAAACAAAGTTTCTAGAAGCAAAATTTTTTACTACATTTGATTGTTAAAAACTTTTGCCATCGAGTAACAATCATTCTTACAGTCTTTTAGAAAAATAACTTTGCCGTTAATTATTTGCTGGTTTATAAAAAGTTTGTTAAAACTTCATAAAATGTTCCTTATAACATTAAAAAATAAAATTTTATTCTGATTTCAATTCAAAAATAATTTCAAAGCAAAAGCATTTATTAATTTAATGATGTCTTTTTAATCGCGACAATCAGTCGTAAGTATCAAAATAGTAAAACGGACATTCAGCTGAAATGTATTAAAAGCAAATGCTAAATTCCCCCACTTGAGTGAAAAAATTTAGTCATTTAATAGTTAAAGTTTGAAGAGACTGACAAATTAATTAAGCGTAAGCAACTTTTCACTTTAAGCTCATAAATTTGGCGTATTTCCAATGAAAGCATCCGTTGGAAAGTAGCTTAGAGGTACTTTTATCAGGCGAAATGTTAATTTATCTTGTGAGTAACTGGAAGCTGTAAAATCATTATTATAACCAATATTACAGAGATAAAAAAAAGAATCAATAATTCGAGTAAAGGCAGGACGATAAGAAATACAATGATCTCCATTGAGAGTTGTTTCCGTTGGCTTCGCGTAATTATTGCTGCGCAAAAAGAAACAGTGTTAACGGAAAGTTAAAATGTATTTATAAAGCGCACATTTCTTTTTCTTTTTCTTTATCTTTTTCATTTTTTAATTCTTCATTGAAATGCTGACACCGAGTTTAAAGAACATGAATGTACCCGAGCCAATTTTCTCTCTCCTCAAAGAGAAAATAACAACAATATGGACGATAAGGTGAAGTTAGCCGGGTCGTACATATGTGCGATAAGTCGTGAGGTAAATCAGCAGAGGAAGAATTTTTCGGCATGTCGAACGGAGCACACAGTCAAGGATCAACGAAACGCACATACGATTTCGAGAGAGTTTTCAGTGCCGCGAGTGAGCGGGTGAGAGCGGCGTGGGGAGAGGGCGAAGGGCGGCGGCGGCGGCGGTGGCGGCGGTGGCGGCGGTGGCGTCGGCGGGGAGGGGCAGGGGTGGACGAGGGGAGGCAGGCCTTGAACTCGGCAAAGACACGCTCCTTTCCTTGCTCGGGAGAGAAAAAACGAAAGGCCCGAGGAAAGCATTCGAGCTACTTTACATTGTCGTCGCTCCTCTTTAAATCTCGCTCCCTGCCTCTCCCTCGCTACGCCTTCCCAGTCCCTCCTTCGCTCTCTCATCCGCAGCCTGTTTTTCGCGATGCATTTCTCGAATCGGCGCTTACGTACGTACGGGCGAGGAGGCCTCGTTCTTCCCAACATGTGTACGAGCTCGTGTATATCGCGTCCAGCAATGCGGAATCCATTGTCGATTGAATCCGCCCACCCCGTGCCCCATCCTCGGCTGACCGGCCGGCCGCCCACCCGCCCACCCGCCCGCCCGCGTTCCCTACGAGATAGAGGGAAATGGAGATCCAAGGAGAGCGAGAGCAGATACAGTCGGTGAGCAACGATTCCGCGAAGGCCGAGTCCGCCGGGGACCCTTCGGACGTCGTGCCCTCGGCGCGCACACAACCAAGAAGACGATGGGGACGCGAGAGCCGAGCCTACCGAGAGGAGTAGATGGTGGCGACAGCGGCGGCGGCAACGACGGCCGACGAGGAGACGATGGAGCAGGAGGAGGGGACGTCGACTTACCTCGAGTGAGTAGCTCGCAGGGAATATACTGCGTGTACAATGCGCGCGCACAATAGGTCCAGGTATTGGGCTACAGGTATGTTAGACGCGCAGCCAACAATGAAGGGGAGCGGAGCGAAGTTCAGGCCGTTTTAGACCGCCGCCGGTTTTTACCGTCGTCGGCCGCCCGGTCCTCCACGACTCTCGTCCTCCCCCGCCCCTCCTTCTCGGGAAGTATCACCTCACCGAGCCGCGGCCAGACGAAGCTCGAGGAAAAAAGAAAAAATAAGCAGCCAGAGTAGCAGCTGACTGAGATTTTCTTGCGGACGACCCCGTCCCTCCTGACGCGCGAGGGCTCTGCCATCGGGGAGGATCTACGACAGGCAGCTCTTTTCTCTTTCTCTCTCTCTCTCTCTCTCTCTCTCTCTCTCTCTCTCTCTCTCTCTCTCTCTCTTTTTTTTTTTTTTTTTTTTTTTTTTTTTTTTTCATCCAGGATACGGACACGCGTATGGAATTTTCACGTCTCTTTTCCCTGACCGTGCTCAACGCCTTGCATTATGTTTAAAGCGCTCGGTGCACTTCTTTCTCCGGTCCGTTTCTATAATAGTCGCCGGAGGACGCCCCATTGTTGGTCATCACGCAATTTTCCCTTTTTAGAAATGAATTTTTCATCCGCTCGTCTTTAACGCTACCTGACAACATAATCGAACTTTTTTTTCAACTGGATGACCGTTGGATTTATGCCACCGTTTCCCCCATCCCACCCCACCACTCACCATTGCACTTTATACTCTCACACTTTTTTTCTCCTCTTTCGTGAAATACTGAAATATAGATTTTCTATAGGGTTTACTAGGGATCCTCGGCTCATCTACTGCCCGCTTATGCGTCCGCCTGATTATGCAAAATTGGTCAGAAGGAGGAGGAGGAGGAGGAGGAGATGTATGATGAAGAGGGGGGAGGGGGGAGGTTAGAGGTACGGCGGGAGAATTTTCGAAAAACGCGGAGCCAGCGTCCAGTCATAACTTTTGGAAAAATAACGAAGCTCGCCCGGTGCGAATAGTTTTTCAACACAATTGCTTTTTATTGCCTTGTGTATGACACTCGAAGCCTGGCTTATACAGCCTCTCTTATACACTACACGTGAATATTTTGCAGGCGTATGCGAACGGATTATAGTACACAATATAATTCGATAAAATTCATACTCTTGGGCCGTCATTTATAATCGAGTTTTAATAAGTATTTGTTTTCCAATAATTAATGGTATAATCGTGAAGAAATTCGGGTATAATTTATTCTACAATGCATTATCCAATTATCGATAATTTAAAAATATTTCTGCGGCACATACATTTGAACGAGCTTTTATTTATCGTCATATTTTTAACGTTTGCATTTGATTTTCGATTCTGAAAAGTCTTTAAGCTAATAGTAATAAAAAAATTTATTTTTCATGCACAGATGCTCACTTATTAAGTAAGTATTAATAATTAATACTTATTAGCTAAGCTGACTATGAATGAAATTTGCATTCAATATCCAAGCTTATTCGCTTTGCATACCTTAATCACTTTGTGCATAGGTGCACCTGGTACTATTATATAATATGCATGTATTTGCGCAAATATTTTTAATAAGTGCGTATTTATAATTAAAAAATAAGATATGTGTGATATAGAATGTAACAGTACAAGAAAAATCACAAATTTTAAATCAATATCATTATATATGCGGGTAGACATTTATATATATATATATATATATACATATATATATTTATTTGTTCATTATTTATTTATTCATTTATTCATAAAATAAAAAATAATAAACTTAATTGTTAATTAAATTATGATATAAAATATTTCGTAGCAATTATCTCGATGATCATTCGTAAATATGCATTGTTAAACAATTACATGTAAATTTCTGTAATTCAAATTATCGCACAAAACAAAAACAATGAGAATGTAAATACTTTCATTGATTCTTTACATGAAAAAATCATAAGATAAATTACCAAAATTTAAAAATCCATTACTTTCCATTTAAAGAATACGCATCCGACTATTTATAATAGCGATAACATATACACTTTCTCTGTAAATATATGTAATGAGCCATTGAGCAATAACTCGTGTAATTTATTAGTTACGGCTGGAAAAAAAATGTCGACAAAAACAGCATCCGTAAGAGTAAACGACATTGACCAGCTAGTGTAAAGTAGGGCTATCATGCCCTTCGCTCATCCCTTCAATTCATCTACGGCAAACGCCTCCTGCCCCCTTAGCCGAGTGCGTAATTGCTAGTCCTTTAATTCTCAGTCCATTAACGAGTTATCCCGTGTCTTCGTTAGATGGAGGGGGGGCGAGTGTCGGAGAGAGAGAGGAGGGTGTAGAGAGAGAGAGAGAGAGAGAGAGAGAGAGAGAGTGAGAGAGAGCCGCCAGGGCATCGACATCACAGTAAAGATTCTCCGTGGAAGGCAAACAAAAAATTGCCGTTGGGAAATACGTGGCGCGTGCGTCGATCGATTGCGAATTCGGGCTGAGTTACCCGATCGAACGTGTCCAGACTTGTCCGCCCTGGCCAGACTCCATCGACCACGAGGATGTGACAATGATCGGAAACGAGCAATTCCAGGAAGATCACGCCGAAATGGAATGGAACATTGCATCATCGCCACACACGAGTCTCCACTAGTCTCCCTTCGTCCGTCTCCTTATTTTTTGATCAAGCGCTGCGCGTCCGAGCAGCGGGACGGGAGGTGGCGGAATTAAGGAAGGGGAGAGCGGCCGCTTTCAAGCACATTTGCGCTCCTCTTCAAAACAAAAAAAAAATAAATAAATAAAAATAAAATAAACAGAAAAAGAAAAAAAAAGAACAAAAAAAAAACGATCGTTTCGCGAACGAACGGTTGCTTTACTTGTCGGGGCGATCGAGTTATTGGGCTGGACTCGGGAGGAATGTACTCGCGACAGTGTATTTTTGGATTATGAGAGAGATCAACTGACCTACATATATCCCTTCTTGCCCAACAATTTTTTAGGGCCCCGTATTCAAGTTTAATTTTCACCTCCTTCTTATAGTGGTTATCTTCCTGATTCTTCCCCCGGCTTTCTCGGTGTCTCCGAATTGGGCTTCAAGCTGGTAAAACCTGATTATTACAAATATACAAACATAAACATGCCCGAACGAAACACGTTTAAGCGGTATCGCGAAATTCTGACGTAGGACTCGTTACGGGAAATGCGGTATAAATTCTTAATTCTACCCGATAAACGTGCAAATTTTGTTTTTAAAGGAAAGCGAGCGGAAAGAGTATTCGTGAAATAATGTTCCTCGGGAGAAAGTTAATAAGACACGATCGTAATGTGGTCACCGGTAACGCACAACTACATACCTACGTTTTACATTGTGCGTTACATTGTATCAAGACATTTTACTGCCAGTGACATATAAGTTATGTAAGCGAAGCCCGTCGTACCAATGCATTACCAATACATTAACAGAGGCATATACGCGCAGTCAACGCTCCGCAGCCTCGAACTGCCTATGTGGATTTCGCACTCGTGCTCTCGAATATTTTCGCCCTTTTTCTGATGTTTGCTCAAGCTCCGGTGTATGAAAAATGCGCGAACCCTAATGCGAAAGATATAACAATCGATACTACACCGAACGTCATTAAAGGCTATAACGTAAGTTACTATCCTCTCCAAGTATCATAAAAGCAGCCACTTTCTTTTAGTAATATCTTGAATACCATGACGACCATTGTGCCATCGCACGGTAATTACTCACCGAAATCCTAATGTCGTATAGAGTTAAACAGTACCCGGAACAATGATGGATTTTAACAAAGCACGTGCTTATCGCGTTACGCGCAAAATTGTTTCTCCGAGGCTGCTGTCACCTTGGTAATATAGACGCTTCCCCCCCCCCCCCATCGATCTAGCTTAGGACCATTGTCCGGCCAATGTCGCCCGAAACAATCAAATCTTCACAGCAACGCAGCAAGACCGTTTCGTTAATCATATGCCATGCTCTAAGCAACGAGGGCACGTATAAAAAGCGTTATATTCGCGTGCCTTCGTCGGGTCGCACAAGCCATGACAGCTTGAAGCTTTTAATGCTCTTTGCGCCAAAGAGCTTTGAATAAGACTTCGTGGACGGTTGACAATTTACGGCTCACCATTGGGTATAAATAAATGCAGCGTTGATAAAAAAAAATTTATCGAGCACGTCCGAAACGCCATTGCTATTCAACTCTCACTTTTCGCTTACTAAACTACCGATCGTTAATTTTAAGTATTACGGGATTATAATTTCTTTGGGAGTCAGGGCGTACTGGGCTACACTTGTGTACACTGCACACCAATGCATTCATCTACTTTAATTTATAAATCTGCAACTTTAATGTTTCCGTGATTGCTTGTAAATATTAATACGAGTTGTAACGAAAGATTATTTAATGTCTCATCTCTAATCTATCGCTGGTAATACTTTCTCGTGCCGTTTTGATTGCTATACTAGCACAAAGAGTATATTCAATCTAATAAATATGCATATGATACTTATTCCGTATGTCATGTTAATTATACGTAGAAATGCATACCTTAACTGCACCTATCATAACTCCGCGTTTATATAAAATATATAAATCCCTGAAGAATTATAAAAATAAAATTCAGGACAAAAGGTAAGATTGAACGGTGTTGCTTCTCAGCCTTTTCTAATACTCGTTAATGCATTCTTCTTAAATTACTTATTGTCTATTAAGAAAAAAAAAAAAAAAAAAAAGTAGAGAAAGAAAATGATAATAAATGTAAGGCTATCAAAAATTAAATAATACAATAGATTTCATAAAAATAACAAAAATTAAAAAATCTTTTATGTATTTGCAGTGTCTTATAATACTTTTTTATATTTCAAGAGTATTGTAATAAAATACGATATATTGTTTTATAAAATATCGATTGACGGCAAAGTGTTTCGAATATAATTTTATATCAATTATCTTTCTTAGTGCTTCACCATGTAATCCTTGAAATTGCTTATGTGTGACTTAAAAGCAATAGTATTTTAAGCGAAGGACGATTTGTTAAGTATAACAATCGAAGAGCATCTGTCTATACATCATATATGGCGTATGTACAAACAGGCTGGGATGTAATAAATTTTGCAAAATTCGTCTCGGTGGATTATCCCGTTGATTTGTCAAAGCTTATCGAAGCTGGTCTGATTCACTCGCCTGACCCATCACTTTTTGCACATATAGTAATGGCGGCCATCTCATTCGGTCACTATTATCATCGCACCGAGAATCACTTTACGATTCTCGATCCCATGTGTACTCGACTTAATGCGAAAGATTGAACGTGCTCAGGGGTATGTAAACATAGACGCTGTAAGCACTTAGCGTGGGAAGAAGTTTACACTCAACTAAACACGAATATCTATTGTCTTGTATTTCTGTAGCATCGGCTTACACCACAAACGATAATAGAGATACAATGTGATTACTCGTAGAATTACTAAATACTGAATACTGATAAATTGCTGATAATGGAGTAATTAATAGAAAAAACTTTGTCTGATATTTTCAGCCATTACATGGTGACTTAAAGGGTTAACGTAAGATAGTCTATTTCAGGTACCAAACGTAACTTATCCTTTATGAATTAACATGTGATAAATGAACATCCAATTCGCTTATTTCATTCTAGTTTAAGTATAAATTGAAAACACGTTTATTTGATTATTTATGGCATTATTTTCGTTTCAAACGCAACGTGCAATCCAATAATACAAAGAAAGTCGAAAAAAATAAGAATGGACAAAAAAAAAAATAATAATTACAATGTAATTTATAATTAGTAAATTGACGTTGATCCACAATTATATTTATATTACGTTTATAATGAGAGGTGAAAACACGCGTTTGTTTAATTTCAGATTATATTAGATAACCTCTAAATACTAAGGTAAAATGATCTGAAAAAGCAAATTTCACTCTAATGGAGTAAGATTTCTCGTTCGGAAAAGAGAAAACTGCACGAAGATACTATTATTTCGATAAAAATATGATTTTTTTTCTTTATCTTAAACATTATATAATGCCATGACTTAATAAGCCTTTCATGCATTATTTAACATCAAAAAATAATTTAGCAAATAAATCGCTTTAGAGAGAAACAATTAATATCGCTGTATTTAGTGATAAAACAATTAATCGTAACCCGAGAACGTGTCAAAATGTCATTCACATTTATCAAATTATACAAATGGTAATCATTTTAAAGTCATTTTATATGCCACGGAACTTCGCCATTAAAAAATATATTGAAATTTACTTTGCTTTATGCTAAACAAACGATAATAGCTCGGTTTGATAAAGAACAAAAAATGCTAAAAGCATAGGACGACGATGGTAGTGGTGGCAGTGGTGGTGATCACGTGATAATTAATAAGTTGCATAATACATTAAAATGTAAAGGTTATGAACGTACTAAACATATTTATATCATGAAAAAACTTAACATTTGCAATGATTCAGAATAATCGCGCACTATTCGAGCTGGAAATTCAAGAGCTTTTAAGAGCTATAAAATAAACCACGAAACGCAAAAGATTATAAGAAAAAGAATATATTTGAGAACCGAGAACGTATGATACATGCATAGAGAATAAATGATACTCTTTATGCACTCGTAAACGAACAAAGATGGAAAGAATAGCGAGTCGAATTCGTACAGGTATATATATTTCGCACAACCGCCGAGCAATTATTATTACTGTTACCATTATGACAAAGATGACTTACGATAGACTGTATGTAACTTTGTGGTAGCTACCATTCACTACTGGACAAAACTGCGTAACATCGAGACTAGATGTGCAATGACATAAACTTTATTACACTATCGCGTAGACTATCGCTTCGTATCTCTATTTCCCTCTACTCTGCCTATATCCTCTCACTCACGCGCTCTTTCCATCGCAATATCTCTTTCTTATCTTTCTTGCTAATCGCCAACATCTATCGATATCTTATATCCGTAGGACTACTTATTCGACGTTTGTCATTCCTTTAGTATAAGTTTTTCTCTCCATTTTCCGAACACTATTGACGATTACAAAATTAATCGCTTGATTGTGATAGTGCGAGGCTAGAAGTTTATGAATTCCTTCAGAAAGTTAAGTTAAGCGACAAAAGTTTCTCCGACTTTTATTTTCATTTAAAGCTATTGCATACTATTATGACACATTTCACAAACATCGATTGTGACGTTGATAAAAAGATACTCGATTAACTTACTTATAAACACAAAAGGGACAAATAAATTAATGCATTTCTTAAGTGCTATTTTCGTGATATATTACAAATAATTGAATATTGTCATTGTGATTGAGAAAAGAAAATTTATAATTACGAGTTAAATAATACTTCAATCATATCATTATCAAGATTTATTATTTTATCTCGTTGCCTTTGCATTTCTATTCTTTGCATCCATACTTTATATGACTATATAATTTTAAAATACCATATTGCTCAAAGTCACCTTAACGCTCAATACTTTTTACAATACATCAATTATTGTGTCATTATTTTTTAAATTATAAATATTTTCATTGAGCAAAGATAACTTTACATTATATTCCTTTTTATATTATTGCTAATTATTATTAACATTGTCATTTAATAATGTTTTTAAAACTTTTTAAATGTACAATGTAACATAATTCCAAGAAGTCGAACAATTTCCTAAAAAAAAAAAAAAAAAAAAAAAAAAAATAAAAAAAACACGATTACAACGAGGCAGTCGTAATATATTTATTTGCATTGCAGTAACGTATGTTGAAATTATATTTAATTTACAGCCTTTAAGAAGATTATGCATAAACTATTATCACCTATTTGAATTTCTTATATGACTAATAGTAATGTAAATAATGTACTTCTAATAGTATTAATCCTTAGTCCAATCATACTTATATCAAACAATACAATTTATTAAAACTTAGAAAACGTACATTCTTATCTATCTAGCAAATAATCTTATCGAAATGTGCAAAAAGATCGTAAAAATGTTTTTATTCGTAAACTTTGATAATTACTTAATAATGTATTAGAGTGATTAATAAATTTAATTCTACCTATAATAGACTTTAGAAATAAATATTAAAACCTATCAAGCTATCCCTGTTATTAATGATTTCATTATTATTTTTATTACAATTTTTTATTTGCGTGGTCATACAATGTTTAACATAAATATCTGCCGTTATAATTTTAGCATACTAACTTAAAACATGAAATTGTTCTTTTAAAAAAATAAAATCAATAAAATCATAAAGAATGAAATAGCTCCTAATAAGTACAATAAGTAATACAAACGACAATGTATCATGAAATGTTTATTTATGCTTACAAATGTTGAATGCACACTGCATAGACTATGCGCCAAATTAATTTTTATACAATATACGTATAATTTATAATTATTTTAAATAATTCATCGGAGAATAAATTTCAATCCGCAGCACGCTAAGAATAATTTCCACGTAAAAAAATTTATAACGCCTAAAATACATCAACTCCTTATAATGTTTATTTTATTCATATTTTTACATTTTCAAGGATTGTTTGGCAATGACAATTTTTCAACAAAAAACAGTATGAGAACAAATACTATTTGATGAAAATCTAAATTAGATAGTTATAAAAATTACAATTTAACCTTCATCATTTTTATTTGAAGAATAATGATTGAACATGAAAGTAAAATAAAAAGAGGGACGGCGGCGGGAGGGAGGAAGAGAAAGGATATGGATGCATGTTTTTTGTCGTAATCGTCATTGGTTTGTTTGCATAGATAATGAGTCAGGCGCACGTACATGTATTCGCGTATAATATGTCGATGCATTCAATAATTATTAAGGCATTGTTTATGTTTGCTAGGAATAGGCAACTCCTAATTATTAGGGCTTATCGATTAACGAGGTAATGAATAACTATTGGCCTTGTTATGACATTGATTGGTTTTAAGAGAATCGCTCGATGTATCGATGTGATTCTCCGGCATATCTTAATTGGTATGTGTAGAGAATGACGGAACTGCATAATTCGACGTGAAGCGCAGAATAATTTTGTTCTACGCCCGATTCGAAGAATGAAGTACTCTTACAATTTCTTAATTTTAATGATTTAAGAAA
>NW_011948420.1:5014613-5040115 GCF_000503995.2 Ceratosolen solmsi marchali
GAAGACGAAGCGTGATTCTTTTACTCGAAACCGGCCTATGTAAATATATATATATATATATATATATATATATATATATATACTGGCCAATTAATTCTTGTTTTTTAATATTACCACAAGCATTTTTAAACATTTATATTTTTATTTATTTTTACATAAAAAATTTTTACATAAATTATTAAATTAATATTTGATAAAAATAATGTAGTTGATTAGTTTCTCAAATCTATTATTATATACTAGTTTTTTTTTTATTCTTTTTTTTTTCTTTTTTGTTTTTTGAAATCATTAGCTAATATAAGCAAAACAACGTATTTTTATTGAATAACTGCACGGGAATAACTATTAAATAAATCATTAAATAATTCATTCACTAATGAGAATAGTTCACGGACATGCAATATCCATTATTGGAAAATATTTAAATCAAAAGAAACCACGAAGGAATTTTTATTTTGCTTATGCCCATTATTAAAGAATAAATATGTAACATTAAATTATTGTAACATTGGATAAGAAATTATCCCGTTCAGTAGTTCAATATAAATTGTTGACATTATATATGTTTTAATAGCAATGTTTAAGATTAAAAAAGTTTTGAAATAAGGAAAAATAATCTCTTATTATGTACATTATGTAATGCCATAAATTAATTATACAACTAAATTTTATTGTTTAAAAAATTCTTTTTACCAAAGTGACATATAATATTACAATCATGATAAAATCCTTCCTGTTTTTTATTTATTTATAATTCATTATTTTATTTATTTCAATTTTTCCATTAGTCAAAATATTTAAAAATTAACTAATAGTTAGATTATAAATTATTCGAAATTGAGTAAGTAAAAAGTTTAAATTATATACATGTCGAATGTTTGTAAAATCGGTAAATATTCGAGGCAGGCCCTGCGTTCTGGAATTTCTTTCAATAAAATATATAATTATACTTATTGGATTTTAATTAAGTAAATTTACAATTTTCCATCCTTATAATTTGAACATATGCATTTTATGTGATGAATAGTCGTATTGATTCTGGGACAGTCGATACTTTGTTATTTTCATAAATATACAAATAATACTAGACATTTGATAGGTTTTATATCGAATAAAAAGCCCAATTCAAAGAGACGCCTGTAATGAAAAAAATAATTTTTTCATTCAAATTAATTATTGAAAACCGCTAAGTTTATATAACTATTAAAGTAACGAACCAATCAAAATTGACACTACTTCATTCAATTAAATAGGCAATATATTTTCAATTTAAAGCAACTACCAATTTCCCAGCATTTTTCCAGGTATAATTAGCACGATTTATCGGAAAAAAAAAATTTTGTGAAACGCGTAGGTTATTCAATTATTCGCAAATCTGGTGCTCATCGTTTACAAAGAATAAGAATATTCATTGAATCTTGTTTAAATTAACGGCGATGAAAAGAGCAGAATGAACAGATAATAATAAAAACACATTATAATTTTACGAAATACTTTAAGATATTCCGTTCAAGTAAAAAACATTTCCTAAATATATGCACAACAATGACAATAGCCGTCCTTATTCCTCCATTCATTACTGGCTGTGCGAAAGCAAAAGCCACGATAGCAGCATCCACGGGAAATCCAAAGGCAGGCAAGAAAAATATGACAGTTCTATTATAGAAAAACACAGGAATTAAGCATAATCAAGCGTACAAAGTAAACGAAAGCAAAAAGAGCGCAAGGAAGAGAGAGCATCCCGTCCACATATTAAAGTCAATCGTAAAGTCGATTCGAATCCCCTTGAACCTACCTTTCCCCCATCGTTCTCTCTCGATCTTCTTTTTTGCCCCTTTCTCATTCTCGCACGGATCGCTCATCGACGCCGGCGCGACCTCGCTCCTACGGTGCATAGTCAGCCGCGGCGGCATCCTTACAGAGTGTTTTCATGTAAACACAACGTGCGCCCGAGTATTTAGTATTCCTTGGCCGCTGTAGTTGGGCATCCGGTTAGCCAGCTATCGAGATACCGAACTCATGAAGCGAGAGGAGGGGAAAGAGAAGAGAAGAGAGAGAGAGAGAGAGAGAGAGAGAGAGAGAGAGAGAGAGAGAGAGAGAGAAGAGAGTGAAGAGAGAAAGAGCGGAGAACCCTTGAGCGCGCGGCAATTTTTTTCTTTCTCGCGGACTCGATTGCATCTCATTCTTTCAATAAGACCTTGGATAGCAGCGGCTTTTGCTATGTCGTGGACGCCGTCTTCGCCATCTCCGTCGTCGTAGTCGTCGTCGTCGTCGTCGTCGTCGTCGTCGTCCTCCTCGTCGTCATCGTCGCCTGCGTCGTCATTGTCGTCTTCGTCGTCTTCGTCGTTGTTGTTACCGTCCCCTGTCACCCACGCAAAAAATATATACACATATGAGGGCCCATAAAAATCTAAGAGCAAGAAAGAGAAGAAGAGTGACCTAAGGTGTGTGTGCAATGTGCGAGTGGGTGGGTGAGTGAGTGAGTACGTGTATGCACGCGCGCGTTTAAGTGTACAAGAGATCGAAAGAAAGAGAGAGAGAGAGAGAGAGAGAGAGAGAGAGAGCCGGATGCTCAATCAGAATACTTGTAGGCGTGAAATGCAGCAAAGCGAGTACATGTAGAATTTTTTCCAATGTATTTCTGCACATTTCAATCAGCAAAGAAATTGGGCTTAAGATAATTTAATCGTAATTTATGAGTTCACCAGCTATACACAAATTATACTTGGTATAACGATTACTATGGGATATTTTTTCTTAATTAGCGAATGAAGAAATTATTTATCTCCAGTATAATGCATTATGATTGCATATTTTTTCCTTCCTTTTTATCATTTATTTCCAATTTATAGGCCATTAAATAATCAAAAATAAAAATAAAATAAAAAAATATAGAAGTACAAAAACACTAAAATTACTGCAACTTTACATCAGTGGCATTGAAGCTCTGAAATAACAATTTTAAAGAGAATTATATGCACTATAAAGTATTACTGACCGCTGTACTTTTTATCGCTTTATTGATTAATTAAAAATTATTTTCCAGTATAATTAAAACAAAAACTTAATATTTATCAAGTACAATATCCTTTATAATTAAAATTGTGTAAATTCGTATCTTCGTAATTAGCATTTTAATCGTTGGGTATTTATATAAGTTGTAATATTCTGAATCATATTATTAAATCAGAATTCAAAATTTTAAATGACACCACTATTTTTACTATAAGCAGAAACTTATCTTTGTATCATTTCATTTCCTGGAAAAGAAAAAATAAAAGTAATTTATCGCGTTGTTTTTTATACTTCAGTCGTAGATTATAATTATTTTGTACAATTGTTTTTATACTTTTTTATTTTACACGTTACAAATGATGAAATTAAAATAACATACTATAGTATTTTAAAAGATGTTATCATTTTTTCCTATTTATGTATTCTGCGTTTCTTTGTTGCTGCTTAGTTCAAATTTGGCATCCAGTCTTGAATAAGTATTATCAGGACCCCAAGAATTTAAATTATAAATAAGTGTGTTCAATTAATTTTGTGATATCATTTACAAAATCTATTCGTAAAAGCCTAAATATAATAAAGTAAATGAATACGTTTGCAAAGTGAGTACAATCAATTTGCATATTAACCATATGAATATTGCAATCAAGACACATATTTAATAAGAAATATTTTATCCACTGTACAAAGTGCTTCGATAATTATACTTTTAAATAACTATTCAAATTTAACAGACAAGCTCTTTTAAATCAATGATGTTTCACATAATACAATAAATGAAAATTAATAAAATATTAAATCAAGTGGAGGCTTATAATTTTACAACTTTTTCTCACTGTAATTATACACGCTTATGATTTTTATAGAATTCCGCTAAGTCAAGAAAATCAACAATCACCACCAAGAATAATATACTCGAAAATATCGATGCTATCATCGACTGTGGAAAAGCCAATTATAAAGACATAACAACAATACACCTCTCATAGATCTTCAATTTCAGAATAAAGCTCATTATAAGTCATTTTATGATAAGCTCGTTTTCAGCACACTGATGTTCTTTCTGCCGCGGGCTACAGTTGTCGATGTTCAAAGAAAACTTCTATGAACAAACGTTCGTGTAGAAAATCATTAGTTACACATATCTTGATTATTTGATACGCCTTTTTTTTTTTTGTTGTTTTTTTTTTTTTTTTTGATTTTTTTTCTTTTTTTTGTTTTAACATTACATATAACATATACATATAACATATACAGTGTACGACGCAATATAATTGAAATTAAATGCTTATATAAAACACACGAAAAACACGTGTGCGTAGAAAAGTATTGTATATAAATCAATTCATTGTAGACGGACTACTTACATTTATGTAAGTCAGCGAAAAATACGTCAATAAAAAAATTTCACAGATGCACTTACACACGCTCGCGTACAACTAAACGAATGTAAGCTATAAGTATATACAGGTATTTGACTCTGTTGGACGCCGATCGCGAACATGATTAGGAAGAGAGAGATCCCAATAATTCTCGGAATCGTATAAGTATCGAATGGCCCCACGAATACATGGAGACTTTTTAACAGGAAGGCAGACTATATGTATACATATGTATATATACATATGCAGCGATATAAAAAAAATTGTAGATACACAAAGAGGAGACTATTAAAGTTTCAAGTTAAGTTTACGTTGCATTAATTGTGAGGTCAACTGAAACATTTAATTAAAATTAATGATATTAAATAATTATTATAGAATGAAAATATTATATTGCTACTTAGGAAAATTGACGATAATATGCTGAATTCTTAGAAAAAAAAAAGGATGAAGAAGAAGAAAAACTGAATGACAAATTTTAATTTAATTATATTAAGCATTCCAAAGATTTTTCATTGGAAAGAATTAAATAACTTTTCATTTAAACAATTATTTATAAATAGACAAGAAAAGAAAAAGTATTCGTATCTTTAAGTGAAATTCAAATTTTAAATATTAATTTTATCGTTGATTTACGATTTACATTATAAAAATGTATTATTGAATAAAGTAATTCATTAAGCGAGAATCAATCGTATGTTACTTAGGCATATTTCATTTTAATTTCTTTTTATCATAATATCCTAGATGCTGAATATAATTTGAAAAAAATAAAAATAAATAAATAAAAATACAACTTTTTATAATTAGTAGCGATTATCTGGTCCCTTGATTAAATTTTGTTTTTTGCATGCCAGTTTAGTTTTCCTTCACTTATACCAAGATTGATTTTATCCTTTAAAATCCCTACCTTTTTGTAAATTCTATTTTCGTTTAGAAAAATAAGAACATAGCATATGCATTTATGTTTTGTAAACAACACTTAATAAATGCAAATTATATTCACGACAATAAATTACATTAAAATTTATAATTATATATAAATATTATATTCAATAATAAAAGTATTCTATAATTAATTTAAATGGCCTACTATAGAATGTGGAAAATATTTATTTATAACGTAATTACTCGCGGCTAAAATATATAAATTCAAGTTAAAAAGGCCTTTAAAATAATTTATATAAATACAAGCTAAATGATAGACTCAGCATCGTATATTAGAATTTGTTATAAAATTAATAAAGGATTACCATCTATTCAAACCTTGATAATGAATATGATATTTTTAAAATTTATATACTTCAAGGATAACGTCCATTTTCATTAATATCCGGAATTGAATATGAACTGAATAAATTTCATTTTTCAGAGCCATTTTTCAAATTATTACGATTAGTTTTTTCAAAAAAAAAAAAAAAAAATAATAAAAAAAAAATAATAAAAAACATAGCTTTTTGGCCGTGTTTTTATTTTACTAGAAATAGAAGAACAAAAAAAATTTTCAATGTCATATATAATTATAAATAAATATTTAAAATTGAGAGAAATAATGTGTACCTTTTTCAACTCGTTTAAAACTTTATATATAATAACTGAAATTGGAACAGTGCTAAGCACGGGTTCGTTTCTAAAATTTTGTTCCTAAATTAAGATAATAATTGAAGTCCAGCGGACCTAAATCAGGTCAGGAGGAACAATATCACCTATATTACCTAGAAAATTAAAATCTAAAATCACAATAAAAAAATACCAAAATAAATATATACTGGAATAGTGATATACGAATTTCTATGAACAACAAATGTATGAAAGATAAATTTCTTCCTATTTGTGTAATAACTATTTTCATAAAATAACTATTACCTTCATATACATTATTAATTTGAATTTTTAAATAAACAAGGATAAATCACTGACAAATCATGACAACATCATTTTCACAGTCATCAAAATTTTTTCATGAGATTAACTTCATACTTTCATTCGAATGCTAATTATCTAAAAAATATCTTATTCTTCATTCAGATATAAGGTTTCCAATTTTTATATCATTTAGAAACATAAATTATCACTTATAAATCTCAATGTACGTAATGTTATTATGTATTAGTACCAACGACGATAACAGGCGCTTATTTAAAACTAACAACGCAGGATATCGTAAATTCAATATTATAACCTCCTAATCTAATGAAATTTAATTAAAATCTAACTAAATCAATTAAAAATGAATTTTAATGAACGAAGGCGATGCTAATTTTGGATGAATTAATTTTCATTCCAAGATGTTTATTTTTCTTATACGTTTCACTTAATTTAAGTGAAACCAAAACATCTCATATGTGGCTTAAAATTTTAAATAAAATTATATTTTAAAAACATATAAAAATGTATTGAAACGTGCATTTATTTGTGTTCTCTATCAAACGATAAAATTTATCAATTCTTGAATAAATAGATATGTTATAAAATTAAGTTTTACACGATTTTATCAGCATGCTTTTTAGTATAATAAATGTATAACGTAATATTTATCAACAATTGATAATAGTATAATATGATCAAACTTAAAATTCAATGAAATTTTTTTTTTTTTTTTTTCTTTACAGAACGAACACTAAATAAGAAGGACACAAACTGATAAAATACGTAATAATTTGTTTCCAAAAATTTGATTTGAATTTAAAATCTGCTTATTTATATTTAAAAATGTATTATTTTATTTAAAAGCAAATCGATGTAATTTAATTCATGTGGTTTAATACGAGTTATAGCGACTTGTGCATACTTAACAGCTTTTATCAACTTTAGTTATTCGAGGTCTAAAAATAGTTTTTAATGTAACATAAAGTACTAAAAGAATATATTTTCTTAAACATTTTTATCAAAATCTCGAGGATTTTGTAATTTTATCCGTAATGCACCGTCGTTCGGCCAATCATCACGTAAGTGGGTTGACAGACATGCACCAGTGAAAGAGATGAAAATTTATTTTTCTTTTATAAATGCACTAATATATAAAATCAATGTTAAGCTACGCATTTATAATTCGGCTAATATTTACAAATAATAATTGTAAATATTTTATCTAAATTCTAAATAAATAATAAGAATTATTATCATCGTTGTTGATATTTGTACATTTATTTGAACGACTAGGAATTCTATGTGCAAAAATAATAAAGAAATTCTATTTTGAACGCTCTATCTGCTGTTTTTAATCAATGCTTATCTAATGATTATTTCTATGTATTTAAGTATGGGTAGTATAATAAATGAAATTTAATCAAGGCTCCTTGACAACTCTATACATAATATAATATTTCGATTTCCTGTTAAAGCATGTTTCTTGGCATTATCCCCAAATTTGTCTTCCCCACTTCGGCTATTCTTTCAATTACCCTAAGAGCCGAAGGCTTTAAGTATTCTTAAACACGCGCAGTCCAGCATGCGGAAATAATTGTAATTTGAATTTCGTCTAAACGAAGATTATAACATTTTGCCAAGGTCTGTTCACCGCGCAGTTCATACAAAGCCTCAAAAACGAGACGCAATAAAAAAAATGTCCCACAATTACGCTAGGAAGGATAAGCATCTCTGTAGGAAATCAGCGGGGAGCTCCTTTAAGGGCTCGAACTCCCAGGGCTACCGGCACAAATCTCTAATTTTCCGTAGGGCTGTCGCAAGGCCCTTACCAACAACCAACTTAACCTTAACGTTGCCAAACTCCGGGACACTCGCTCGCGAATCGCCTTCGCACGGCACGACGGCGTCCACCTCCAATGAGCCCACGGGTATACGTCGCGAACGGGCCGGAATAGCCGGGGTAAAACATGGCCGCTTTCAAAGGCTGGTTTTGTATTTCAATTTTGTCAAGCAGATCGGCAGAAGTCTCGCGGAACGAAAAGGGGCCTCCTCTCCGCCTCTGTCCGAGCCGAGCGAGAGAACCGAAACCCAAGGCAAGGACGCCCTGTGCGCGGCGGATCGTGGCAGGAGGGGCTGCGCGGGGCAACTGGGGAAGGTTTTTTTTTTAGGGGGGTGGTGGCAGGGGGTACGGGGGAGTTCGGGGAGAAATAAGAAATTCAAATCGAGCCCCGAGATACGAATCGCGAGAGATAGATGGGCTTTCGGCGTGTGTATAGGGAAAAGTGTGCAGTTTTTCTTTTGCCTCGCCTCGGACTCGTTTTGTGCGTGTTTTTTCACTTTTTTCCATTCTTCCTTTTGCTTCGGCGCTCGGGGGCGAGCTGATCAATTTGAGCTTGTGCCGGCGTTATTGTGTTATTGTAAAATCTCGTCGGATTCTTAAAATTTTAACGAGCTGACTTTTCGGGATTTATGACGTTATGGCTCGATTGTGCGGTCAAAAGTTATGTGTGCGCTCGATCAAAGCCATTTCCTATGCGGTCTGTCGTCGAAAAGACGAAACTATGTTTCGAATTAAAGTAACTACCAACCGTTTAAATACTAATGTGCAACATAAGTCAATGTGTACGCATCTAACTTCGATATGTTGAGAAATTCATATTCCGTCGAAAACATTTCATAATTTTTTTAAATTACGACTGTTCGTACGATTAAACAAATTTTTTATTTATATCATTTACTTAATAACTCACCTCAAGTAAATTAAACGCTCTTTTTATAACAAATTAATCTCAGCTTTAATATAAATATTTACTTTCATTATAAATTATCACACTTGGAGTGATTTTTTGTACGTGATAATTCATAAGTAAAGAGCGCTGTTGCTTAATATAAAAAAAAATAAAAAAAAATGAAAAAAAGAATAATGTAATAAATCAAATACAAATTTATACTTAACTATATCTGAATTTTCAAATGTCATAGCTTTTTAATGAAAACGATCGTTTATATGTGCACTACAATATCCAGACGTATATTGAGTTATTCAATCTTGTTATATTTCATTTATGCAGTAAAATATGATTATGTAATTATGACCAATAAATTAAATAATTTTTTAAATGCATTAGTTAAGAATAACTATTATGATACAAGCATAGCAATCCATAGAGACATTGATGAATTATTTCCATTTTTAACGCTCTTAACACGTAAATAATAATACGAAATATGAATAATTACACATTTATTTCAGTATATCATCCGCTCTATTATCAAATGATAAAACTTTCTTAAATCTATATATATATATATATGTGTGTACACCATTTATGGAGAAGTAATTATTAAAAAGTGAAAATACAATTTTTATGTTAAGAATAGCTATGTCAACAAATAATTCATATCAAAAGCATTTACAAAATTTTATTAACAAGCTGATAATTTTTTAACGTAAATGCATTGAAAAAATGTAGAAAACAACAATTTCTTATTTTATTCATTTATCATTCGTTAAAAGTTGCAACATAATATTAATTGATGATCTTCTCATTATTTAATAATGCAAATATACATCTTACGGTATCGCCAATATAAAAAATGGACGTTACTTTTAATTATAAATATTAATTCAATTTTAATTTCCCGATTATAAGTACTCATATAATTAAATATATTTTCATACTACAATTAATCTTGTAAATATAATTTGAATAATTGTGTGTTTGTGTGTTTATGCGGTTGTGTGTACGTTTCATGTTTCATACAAATAAACTTCAATTTAAGCAATTTTAGAAATAAACCACATAGAACACAACCTTATATCTTACAGTGAAAATTCTTTATGTAATATCCTATCTTGAAAAATAATATTCTGCAACTCCGATTAGACACGTCCCAGTAGTACTTAAGATATTTTTTTTTCCAATGGTAATATTTATCAATCTTAATAAGAAATTCTCCATGTATACATATGAATTGGTTTTTTGTTAGATTCGGTTTGCCTTCGATAATGTAAACATTACTACCGAGAAAACTGAAATGAAATTATTAATTAATAAAAATAGGAATAAATTATTCTTTATAATTTCAAATAAACAATAAATATAAATGGGATTATTATTATAACATTTTAAACAATTTATAGGTGTGTTTGGCTTGATTAGTGTTGAAATCATAATCTTAAGTGCTAATTCAGAGAATATTCGATGTTCCAGTACTAACCTGTTAGAGATTTATATTTTCTCTTTTCCATGAATTATAATGTTGACCATTCTTATCGCCAATATTTGCTACTTTGTATAGGAAATCTGTGTTTATCGAGCTTTATACATCATTCTACACTTTAGCCAATGATAAATGTAATAATGCGAATATGAAATGCTACATAATGATAATATATGATCTTATTACGGGATTTTTGAGAAAATTGTATTTACAAATACAGTTACAAGAACAGAAATTGTACTCTGTAATACATTTTTTAAATTAATGGGGAAAAAGCCGGCAGAATTAGTAGACGTGCGCATACGCATTCGAAACACACGTGTGAACTATTAAATGTTGTCCGCTTAAATGAACAGACAGAGGTCTGTCAATTTCGTATCAGACAAGGCCTGTTAAATTTCTAATCGTCTGCAGAGGCCACAAATATATACGCGCACACGAGCTCCCAGTCGAACGGCCAATTTAGCAAATCGTTCGGAATGAATGTCATTACTATGTGATAGACTTGACCTTGTGGATTGTCCGGTACTTTTCGGAACAAGAAAAGTGACGAAGGAGGGGTGACGGAGGGGTGTTGGCAGTGAACCAGAGGGATGTGACGGTACGGGGATAGGGGAGAGGGTTGGGCGGTGGGAGGGATAGGGGAGGCAGGAGAGAGAAGGAGGAGGTTAAGGCCAGGAGGCGCGGACTCCTTCCATTCAAGTCGCTCAACTCTTTTCATCAAAGCAACTCTTTTCCAACTTGCGGTTTCGGGACAGGCCCGTGCGCCTTTTTGCCCCCACACTCCTCAGTTCTCGCAAGTATTATTTTTAGGGATTGCCATATCAAGCACGACGCTGATGCCGCATGACTAGGATCATTAACGAAAACTCGGTCTCTTGGAACGTCGACGAGCGGGTGAGAGTGAGCGAAGGGGCGGAGGGAGGAAGCCGAGAGAGAGAGAGAGAGAGAGAGAGAGAGAGAGAGAGGGTAGGTAAAAAAACGAACGGACACCTGGCACATTATCCGAGTGATTCTGGGAACAGCAGTCCGACCTTGACTTATGTCGGAGGCTACAGCCGCTAGCCTATGCCTCGAAAATGCAACGAACTAAGCTCGTTCTGCTTGTAGCTTAATTTTTTTACTCTCCCTATCTCTCTGTCTCTCTCTCTCTCTCTCTATCTCTCTCCCTCTCTCTCTCCCTCTCTCCCTCTCTCTCTCTCTGTCTCTCTCTCTCCCTCTCTCTCTATCTCTCTATCTATCTATCTATCTATCTATCTCTCTCTCTCTCTCTACCACCCTCCTCTCTACCCCCCCTCTCAACGCACCTTCTTTATTTTGGCAGCTTCGCCGATACGTTTACCTTTTTTTCATTGTAAAAAGTTAATTAGTGTTTCGTGTTTTTATCAGCGAGTCCCCCTCCTCACGGTCGCATCTCCGGAGCTTTATTTTCTCTACTTTTCCTGAACAATCGCTGAAGTGACTCGATTTATTACGCAGTAATTAAGTGCAATCCGTTTGGCTGCGTGTTTTTCTGCGTACCCGGAGAAGCGCCCTAGATGAAGAAAATTGTCCAAAAGTCAAATTAAATTTTCGATCATCCATCAAACATCACCTATTGGCTTCTTTCTTCATATTTTTAATATAATAACTATATTCATTAACAAAGTAGATCAACAAAACCAGATAATTAAAGAAATAATTGGTTCACCTTTTTAAAAAATTATAATTTTACTAATAATTATATTAGAAATTAATGAACATTAATTTCTTTAAATAAACATATACTATCCTCTAAATATGTCATATTTCCCTATTAATTTATCAAATCATTTATGGAAGTCAATTTTTAACTATAATAATACAAATACTTTGTGGTTAGAATATTAGAATTGATCAATGTTTTTGTTTTTCTTTCAAAATTCTTACCCATAGAAAAACGTTTTTAAAGCTAATGTAAATACATTCGTTGAAATATATATTAATTCATTATAATTATTGTTAAAATTAAAAAATAATACTACGTACAAAAGAACTTGTTTATTTAGAAGCTGTTGGTTTAAGTTACAATTTTTTATACGTAAAATAATTAAATAAGTAAATTAAAATTACTTTAAAAATGTAGTAACAGCTTAACTAATAAAACAAGTATTTATTTGCTAAACCATTTTAAAAGTAAAACTTTCCATTCTATTATCGTTTTCGATATATGATTCTATAAATATTGAATTAAAATAATTATACTTCCTATATTTATAGAACGAATTTATCATGAATTTGTTTTTAGAATTTATAAAGTTATATTTCGAAAATATGTGCTATTAAAAACATAAATACGTATGTCTATATCTTTCACAATCGAATTACGAAATTGACAAAATATAAAATATAAGTTAGATTTTCTTATTATATGACTTACAGAAAGTAAAGCAAAAAAGAACAATTTTAGTAATAATCCGAATGTATCAGATCTTGTAGATTAAAATAGAAATTTAAAACTTTCCCAATTTTAAACTAAACAGATAAACAATTATCTATATGCATACATCATATGTAATCATTTATACATTTAAGATTTATGAAATCGTAAATAATTAAAAATATTATATGTTGTGTTATGCATTGAAAACAAAGATTTAATATAATAAAATATAATATATTTATGAATAATATAATTATATGTGCGTACATACATATATATATATATATATATATTAAAATATGCATAAAGTCACACGCATACGCATATGCGCACATACTTTTATAACAGAATCAATTACAATAAATAAATCATATTAATGCATATTAAAAAAATTAAATATAAAGTTTTAATGATTCTACGAATACAATAAAATGAGAAAATTATTAAAAGCTACATTAATGGAAATATACAAATACATCTCATCAATATATTTTTATATATCTCAGATTTTTTTTAAACTAAATCATTGTTACAGTTGTTTATCTTATTTACTCGTGTACTATTTATGTAATTTACGAAAATTAAGAGCTTATTGCACATCTGCCAAAAATACAATAAATTTTCTTTAAAATAAATGTGCAATTATAAAATGATTAAAAGAATATCGAGGCTTTTTCAAAGCTATAGTAAGACCATAATATTATATGAAAAAATCTGTTTTAATTTCTTACAAAATACTTTGAAAGTGTACAAGTAAAATCTAATGTTTTATATTTTAATTTTTTATATATTATCATTTTAAATATTCCTTATTATACAATCAAAATGAATCAAGATAAACGTAATTAAATATTAAATAATTTGAAGACCATTAGTACATATAAAAATTAATTATATAACTTCGAATTATTCTGAAATTGTAAGGTATTCAAAAATTAATGTAATGTAACTTAAATACTCAGAATATGAAATAAATTTATATTATATAAGAATTGTACTACATATTTAAATATTTTTGTACTTTTATAAAGTAAACCAACTTAAAAAAATTTTATGATCCTGAGATTAGCTTAGTATTTTTTAAATTAATTAATATATTGATAAATATTTGAATATATAACAATATAACAATTATAATGATTTTCTAAAATATGGGAAACTACGTGACAATTTTAAGTTATTTCATTGAACAGTATTGTATTTTCCTTGTACTGAACTTCCAACTCTTAATGGTAATTATTTTTATAATAATATTATATTTCTACTAAAACCATATTAAAATATTTCTGATAGACTTAATTTGTTGTTTTATGATAATATAGCTTTTATTAAATTGTATTGTACTAATATATATTTTTGCTTAATTATGTTGAATTTTTGTTATTTAGTACTTTCGTTATTTATAGCTAAAATTTAATATAAATAACATACGTACGATACTTGATATACTTTATAATTTATTATTATTATTGAAATTATTATTATTCTTATTATTATTATTATTATTATTATAAAAGTTAATCGTGCATTATTAAAATATAATTCTTTCTTTAGAATTAAAAATACGTTCTTATGAATGACTGTAGTTTTCATTTTAATATATTTGTTCGTTATATAATCATTATATCTTTCACTAAATATAAGAAAATAATAAAAAATTTTTTTAGTACGACTAATATTTTAAAATTTAGTCTTATAAGACAATATTTGTTACGAAAAATTTTTATGCGGTATTAGGCGTATAATTATTGAAAATTAAGCTTTTCCTCTTAATATTTTTTAAAAATAATAGATGTTGCATTCTTTAGCTTGGCAGTTGTCGATTTTTTAATTCCATATAAATTTACGTGAATATTTAAATAAGCATACACGTGCGGAAATATGTTATTACAAAAATGTGTAATTAAGATATAATTAAAAAATTAATTGTGCTATAAAGTAAAATAGTTCTGTTTACTAAATTTCACAAAACATGAATTGAGCATAAATAATATAACTGACTTTTCGGAAACATAAACGATCCTAAAAGTTTTATGTGTGTCAATAGTATTATGAGAATAATAACTGCACCACTAACGATGCAATTTAAATAATTAATAATAAAATTAAGTAATATTTAAATATTTTTTAAAACTTTTCCTCACTTTTGCTTACATTTTACAGTAAGGTTTCTCGTGCACATTACGAGATTTCTTTTATTCCATGAAAGCAATTTCCGGAAAACCCATAAAATCACCCCAAACTGGCCAAAGCTCTTAAATGCGAAAGTCAAACCCCCATTATGCATTTCATTCTCTAAACGTATCACTACAGCACCCAGGCCTATTCGATGCTACCCCTCCTTTTTTCTCAACTTTATGTGCTCCCTTGAGTACATGTGTTGGTAAAATAGAGCTAACGATCATTGACATGTGCAGTACAGGCAGTTGTCGAATAACTTTAAAATGTTTAAGTAAAATGAAAGATTAATAAGAGACATAAATTCAAATAAATTAGCATACGTTTACTTATGCCTCAGAGGCAATGCAATGCTTTTATAAGATTCGGTAATAAGTAATGTTATAAACATTGTGTGAAAAATGTTAGATTACGTTATTATTACGTAGATATTAAAACAAATTGAGAAGAGTGGCTCTGAATTATTTACCGAGTGATATAATACCCGCTGGAAAGGAAATTTAATGTTATTGTTTTATTGTTAAACGTACTTAAGAAGGGGTTTACCTTAGCTTTTCCTCAACACCCAAGTACAGAAATTAAACGCCCGCTTTTCTGAGATGCGTATCTCCTAAAAGCAAGGAGGAGCAATTTATTTGAGAGAACGTAGCAATGTATTTTACGCTACGTTGACTATATACTTTTCGAAAATAAATGCGAAATTTAAATGTCTAAAACGATCGTGACTATATTTTAGGTAAGAATAATGTGCGCGTTTCGATCTTCCTTTGACAGGCCCATTCTTCTAGCTATTCAATTAAAATTGATTACGGCATATGTCAATCTGGTAATACTCGAGGCCGACCGTGCACCACAAGTGGAAGCAACCTTTCACTAACAACTGCATTTGGTCAAATAAAGAGAGAGAGAGAGAGAGAGAGAGAGAGAGAGAGAGAGAGAGAGAAGAGAAAAAAAGAAAGGAAAATTACAAAAAGTCCTTTGAGAAGTCAAATTTGAAGAATTCCCTTAGCCGGGGCTCCGCACCATCGCCGCGGTTTTCCCATCTCCATACAACAACAAAACTTCTCAAATTCCACGAGCGCCTTTTCCGAAAAGAGCCATAAAATCAGTTCGGGAGCCATGAAAGCTCTTGAACGTCATAACGATCAGGCCCCTTCCCCAAACTCAAATGCACAGCAGCTTCTTAAACATACTTTTCGCGAGCTTGATGCATTCGGACGATTGCACGTGCCTTCGATGCGAAACGAGCGCCACCCAACAGCTGCACTGGTGACTAAAATCACCGATTCTGTAAACAGCCGCGATCGCCCCACTTTTTTTTTTTTATGGCCCGGATTTCAACGCCCGCTATATCTGATACCTGGGAGAGCTAATCCTTGCGGCATCCGAGAGATTTATGCACGCGTCTTGTTTCATAAAGACGGAGACGAGTGCAAAGAGAGGGGGCGTCCGACGGGGGAAGGGGCCGCCGCCACTGGGGGCAGCTCGCGCACCAACAGTCGCATCTGTCCTCGTAAAACTTGGCCTATCGACAATCGCATTCGCAACGTCTGCCCTGCCTATGGGCGCGCATCCAGCCAAGGCATCCTTAGCCATATAACGTACTTGCATAATCCGTGAGTTCCGAAAATCGTAAAAACGAACGATGCGCTCGGCGGCGTTTGCCCGGAGGGAGGAAAAAGAGGAGCAACTCCCGACACAGCCATTGTCAAGCGCCTATAAGTTTTTGGGGCGATCGTTTGCGCGAGATATACTTTGTTTTTTTTATTTACGCTGATTCCTTATTGAAGATATGGCCGAAGCACGGGAGGGCGGGATATAAGCTTGATGACGAAAGCGTAGTGAGAAAATTCATCTCTTAAATATTACTTCGCTCACGCTCATAGACATCCTGTATTTTGTAAATAACAACGTATTCTCATTGTTAGGGTAAGATTTAGGTGGCCAATAAATTAAGAAAAACGTATGGGGAAAACCGTGGCGACGATTTCTACAGGCAGCACTAATTTTCATCTTATGCCGCCGAACGGCAATAAATTATTACGAGATGAGCCGCTATAATAACAGAGTTTTGCAAAAGAAATTATTAATAATTTTTTTGTCTCTCGAGTACCTTATATTTTCGTATTTTGCAAGTATTTAATATGATAAATAGATTGATATAACAATGACTGTTAAAATGTAAGCAAATATGATCGAACTGTCTATATGGTACGTTGCCATCCCTTAAGCACAGACAAAATAAAAAATTATCCGTTATATTGAAAAGCCATGAACTATCATATAAGCTTTCTGGTTTATTAATAATACCTTGATAATGAAAAGTAACTTGGATATTAAAATTTAATGCTAAGTATTAGTGATATTTTACCTTATAAACTAATTCTGTCCATTTATTTTATTCTCAAACTAATTACAGAATCGCTATTGATATTTCTAAATCTCATATCTTAAGAGGATGTTACGTATTATAGAGAATAATACGGCGATTGATTTGTAAAACTAAATAGACTGTGCCATTTAATTCGACATAATAAATTCAATTAATAGATTAATAAGCAAACTATAATTAGCCTATTCGATAAACTATAATTAATTTGAGATTGAATTTCGTACATATTAAATTTCTATTACAATATATTAATTTAAAGAAAAGTATTCTTTGCCTTTATTATACTGTAAAATATAGCTATCTAAATACATTAAATTATAATAATACTGCAATGTTATAAATAATTTTTCAAAAGTATATTCAAAAGATAATTTTCCCTCTATTTTATGAAATCTACAATAATATAAGAATTTGTATAAAAGAATTCTGAAGAGATTAAATTATAAAACAATGCTTCTTTCTCGTCTAATATTTCAATATAAGTGAAAGAGTATTTTCTGTACGCATAACTTTCAAAAGTAGCGGAAGAGAATTAAATATAAGTACACAAGACAACCATCGTTCGTAGTCGTCGACGGAAGCTATATATGTGTGCATATAACCACAGTGTGTAACTTCTTGAAAGTTACGAAATGCTCTCTATAAGGCACATAGAGTCGGAAAATGATCAAGTGTGTAAATAAAACATATTTTGCTTTCTAATTTTTTCAGTTCTTCATAATATATTGTGTATATCAGGTATAATTATGAAATATAGAGTTTATTATAAGCGAATTTTACTAGTATATCACCATTAGTTTATAAATTTAAATTTACTCAGGTCATATCTGATTTTAACAATTGAATTATAAAACGTACTTTATTCAAATATCATTAAAACTATTTCCATTGATAATTTATTAATATATTAATATTTATTGTTGTTAAATTATATATATTTTTTACAATGATTAAGAATTATAACTTTATCCATTAACATTTTTAACATAGATATTGTTAAATAAATCGTGAACTTTTTTACAAACGTTTCGGGATAGTTTTGGATCTGATTTACTTAAATGGAGATAAACGACTATTTTCAGTAAGTTTTGTTTTACTCGTACCATGGCATTATTATGTTCTTACAACTTTTAACCAAGACAAATAGACATACAATAACAAATATTATTTCGTAAAAAATAAAAGATGATTCAGTAAATATCACTCACTGCATCCGCACATTATCAAGTTCAGATACTTTTCAATATAATTTTTGTGACACTTTATGAATATGTATATTTCAATAATCTAAAAAAAAAGGTTTCTCTTAATTCAAAATTATTGTTCAAAAATAAATAATAATTAAAAATTTACAATTAAATAATAACAATTGCAATACTGTTTGTTATAAGTTTTCATGACAAAAAATCACATATATTGTCATTATAATATTTCTAATGATATATATATATATATATATATATATATCAGAATCGAAATCTATTTTATTTTATCCAATAAAAATTTAACTAATAAATTTTATAGAACATCTAAAAAAATAGAATATAAAACGATTTCTAATAAAGAGAAGAAATATATATATATTTTTTTTGCTTCCAAACATTGCAAAAAATTTCAAATCTTCCAAGACTATATTTTATGATTATTAGAGAAAATAAAACGGGATAAGGATTTTCTTTTCATTCGAATATTATTGAATTCTTAAACAAATAATAGTATATACAAATTTCCTAATAACCCTTACCAATTTTCAAATTTATAACGATGAAAAGATACAATCAGCTTATCAAATAATGTAAACAATTTAATTAATTTATCTAATCCCGTTCGAGTAGCAGTTAGACAATTGAGATTAATTTTTCAAATATTTCGTGTTTTCACATTAACACCAAGTAATATCAAGAAGTTATCGTAAATATTATCTTATCATATATGACCAAATATTAGTATTGTATAAAAACGAAGAAATACACTTTTTATTTAATAATTAAAGTTTTTTAGATAATTAAAAAGTAAAGGTTGAACATTTTGTGTTAATGTGTCGAGACTAGCGGCAAAGATAATGGACTAATCAATACTAATATAACATAAAGACGAACAGCTAAAATACACGCAAATGAATCAATATTTTTATGATGTATACAAATTATTAACTTCCTTATTTTCTATTAAAGTCGTGGTATTAACATAATGTAATAGCAGTATACAATTAGATTTGCGTCATTGCTTTACTAAATTCAATATACTACTTATAAGTTATTAAGGAAATAATTATGACTAATTCCTGAAAGTCCTTGAATTGAGATATGACTGAAAGATGTAATTATTTATAATAATAATCATAAAACTTTTAAAAGTATCAAGCTAAAATACATTAAGTGCAGCCAACTAGAGGGTGTACAAATATTTGAAACCATCGCTCATAGAAGCCATAAATCAGGAAAATGTGATTTTTTGAAAAGAGCTTAAAATAACGAGGCCTTAGCGAAAACCTTTTTAAATATCCCGGCGATTGCAGCGGACGTAATCCTTGCGGTGTCCCCTCCTGTGCAAACGATTATGGAGGGCACTGGAGGTATCCGCAGGCCTTGGGAACCCACTAAGCGTTGAGACTCTCTGCATGCACCTGTACACCCTATCCGTTTCTACCTCGACCGCCTTATCGGCGAAGACCTTCGCCACCAGGATCTATGACGCATCCGGTCTTCGGAGTCAGTCCCCTCTCCCCGTTTCCTAACCACACTTTTCTTCATTCTCGAGTTGCGTATTGGCACGCGCCACTTCTACTTTCCCGGTTCGAGAAATTCGCAAATGCCTCCACCCCATCCCATCACACCTCACCCTCGTAAACTGCTTCGGTAGAACGCTCGAGGTCGCTCCAAATGCTTCGTATACGCTATTCTGACGCACGCGCGACCGCAGCTCAGACATAGCCAAGAAATGCACGCGTGCAGCGAGTGAGTTGCAAACGTTTACTAGAGACTAGAGAGACTAGAGAGAGAGACTAGAGAGAGAGAGACTAGAGAGAGAGACTAGAGAGAGAGAGACTAGAGAGAGAGACTAGAGAGAGAGAGACTAGAGAGAGAGACTAGAGAGAGAGAGACTAGAGAGAGAGACTAGAGAGAGAGAGACTAGAGAGAGAGACTAGAGAGAGAGAGACTAGAGAGAGAGACTAGAGAGAGAGAGACTAGAGAGAGAGACTAGAGAGAGAGAGACTAGAGAGAGAGACTAGAGAGAGAGAGACTAGAGAGAGAGACTAGAGAGAGAGAGACTAGAGAGAGAGACTAGAGAGAGAGAGACTAGAGAGAGAGACTAGAGAGAGAGAGACTAGAGAGAGAGACTAGAGAGAGAGAGACTAGAGAGAGAGACTAGAGAGAGAGAGACTAGAGAGAGAGACTAGAGAGAGAGAGACTAGAGAGAGAGACTAGAGAGAGAGAGACTAGAGAGAGAGACTAGAGAGAGAGAGACTAGAGAGAGAGACTAGAGAGAGAGAGACTAGAGAGAGAGACTAGAGAGAGAGAGACTAGAGAGAGAGACTAGAGAGAGAGAGAGAGAGAGAACTGGAGAGAGTGATTCTTCGACACGAGTGCCGGACTGTTAAAATAACGTGTATTTTATATGGTCGAACATGAGAGTTGAAAAATGACAAAGAGTGAGAGAGGCGGAGGAGAAATAGATGCATAGATAGGTAGACAGATACATAGTTATATAGAGAAAGAGAGAGAGAGAAGGAAATGTCGACGAGACCTTTGCCTTGTAGAAAACTAGGAAATCGTTAAAATTAGCAGCATGTTTCTCACGATTCTAAACACTTTTCTCGCGTCGTTCACCAAACGCCTTTAATTAAACTTTTTTATTATACTGAATATCAGATATACAGGAAAATATTTTAATTCTTTGATGTATTGCAACATCTATAACGTAGCTGTACAGTTGATTGCTTAAATCATTAAATGTGAAAATATTTAATTTATTTTTCTTTATACTTAACGTAGCATACATCTGTGTGTACAATAAAAAATTATAAAAAAATCACAAATCAATTAGTTTACTTAATCAATCTCTTATTTGTAAAAGTTATTAGAAGTTTTTAGAGTTTATAAATTTATTAAAATTATTCTAGTATTTGTATTTTATTACTTATAAGAGTATACATATATATATATATATATATAATTCTACAATTTTTATCTAAAACAATTTATTTACTTACCTCTTAATTTGAAATAGTATCAAAGCACACGACACACATAATAGATCCTCAATTCCAAGAGGGATCCATCGTTTAATTTACTTATAACTCTAAAAAAAGCTAATGATTTATATTGAAAGAATTCTGTTGAAATTGTTAATTAGTCTATCAGGATATTACAAACATTTTGGTAAGCATCATAAGTATCATATTAACACAATCATTTAGTATACTACTTATCTCATAGCTTTTTTAGTCTATGAAATCATATTTTCTATAAATAATTTTGTTTTATTTTATGAAAAATCTTCACTGATTATACTAGAATTAATTTTGTTGTGCTAAATCATTTTTTAATAAATAATTTGTAATAAAGAGTCATTATTCTGATAAAATTTTTTACCCTTTCTTTTCTATATCTCGTTAATTATTTCTCTGTAGTTAATTATATTTCGTTAGATATTTTCGTTAATTGAAACATTTACCTTTTAAATTTTATCAATATGATATAACTTTTCATTTTTCTATTTAAAATTCATTAGTACCTTTAAGTAATCATTGTATAAAGCGCTTTGCTTTTCATTTCTGTCGTTTAAGCATCTTTAAGCATCTCGTTGTCTTTATCTCAAAAACTCATTAAATTCTGAGATGTACCGAATTTGACTAATTAAAGAAACTTCATAATACGCTATCAATATGTTATATCATTATGGTGTAACTGTATGTATAGCGCAATTTATCTATTATTTCTTATCAAGCTTGATGGTAATACAATGAGCTAGTCAAAGCACAGAAGAATGACTAACAATACTTTAATGATCATTGATTAAAAAAAATCAATATTAAGTTGTATTGAATGAAACGAACAGATCATCAGTAATATTTTTCAATATGCATTTATTTATGTAAAAGTAAAAGCATCGTATGTTTAATGTTTCATTGAAGGCTTTGTGTTACAGAATATTTTTGCACAATGATTTTTTGCATTGATGAAAGTACAATTTATCCAGCAAAGGCTTCTCACATTAATATATTATTAAACGGTCGTTAAATTTGAAACAGCGGATAAGAATAAAAAATTACGAATAATAATAATAGCATAAATAAATTCAAGTTCATAAGCATTTTAAGCGTATAAACTTCACATTAGTTCTTAAGAAAACTTTTAATTTTTTATTTTTTTAAATTGATTTAATAAATAAATTATACTTTATATTTACACGACAATAAAATATTTTATAAAAAATTTAATTGTTGTCAATGATATTGATTTTTTAAAATTAGTAATTGATTTTGAGAAAGCTGAGTGCCGAATGTAGTAGTTTTTTTAATATCGCTTGAGTTTCAATTTAATTATTTCCTCAGAGAACTGTTTTATGAATTCGCAGAACGCATATTAAAACTCATTACATATAGCGCGTCTACACAAACATGATCTTTGATAATTAGATACTTGTAACATGACTATTAGATTAATAAACTATTAACATCGTTTAGAATTATTTTTGAAAAGTACGACAACATGATATAAATCTATCAAAATCATATAAATCTTAGTTTTCGTTGTAGATGAAATGACTCATTGCGATTTTTAGGAATATTACTCTCTCGACGTTTTTGGTAAAAGAAGATCACATCAACATATTTAGTTTGAGAATTTATAATAGTTATATTGATTTGTTGCAAAAGGATTACATTTTGTAAATCTATAAAAATAAATGCAAAATTAATTATAGAAAATTGGTGTTAAGTAAACATAGGATCTGGAAATAACATTAAATGATTTGATAATTTCAAAATCATATAGCTAAGGAACAGTGGAATCATACATAATTTTTATTTGTTCTATAGATAAAATAAAATATAAAAAAAAGCAAAATTGTTAATTTGTTATTCAATAGTAATTTAGAGTTAAGAAATAGCACTTTCCTTATAAAAATATCCTCTATATACTATTATATGTACATATTAATAATTTTATTCTACTGAGAAATGAGTCGAGAAAAATAAAACGTTTCTGTAAACGTTCACTGACATAAATATAAATTATTACAACGTACTCTAATCTTTCGTTATTAAATGAAAGTCATAATAGGAAGTTTACGAATACAGCTGGAGAAATTTTTTTATGACCAATATTTATGCCGATGAATATTTCAAACGTCTTTTTTCTTTTCGTTTCTATTCTTTTTTTTTTTTTTTTTTTTTTTTTTTTTTTTTAATATTTTTAATAATACGATGGCCTATTATAATTAGAAAGTGAGTGATTGATTTCAAATGTTCAATAAAATCGTTTAATAATTTAGTTGTTATACGACAATAAACATAATTGTTAGATTTTGGTTGATTATAATTTTTTTTTTTTTTGTTCGTAAATTAACTATAATTGATGTTCAATAATGCTAAAGGAAACGTGAAAATATGAATCGTGCAAAAATCCAAAATATTGTAAACGAAGTAATGTCATGTTAAACAGTCATTTTACGTTATTCATTTACAGAAGAAGTATGCCAAAGTGATTAAATTAATATAACTAATTGAGACATATTTAGAAAAGACAGTGATAAATAATGTGGCACTAAGAATTTATATTTTAAGGCATGTAAGACAACGTGGAGAAGATATGTAGTGTGAATTATTGCAGAATTAAAATAATGTAAAATATGCCAATTGATATTTTATTTTACTATAAATTAGATATAATTGTTTAGATGGAGAAAAACGTCAATAGTCAAACGCATTATTAATTATTACAATGTAACTTATAGGAGCAGACGAAGTGGGTAATGGATAATGCAATAGGATTGAGGCAATAACTGGATGAGTCGATAAAGTAATAAAGATATCAGGACTAATTAAGGCATTAATAAAGGTTTAAAGGTTATAAGGGACGTGTAATTAAATCGGTTGATTAAGCGAGTATCGGCCTGGTCACATGACTTTGGTAATAAGGGCAAGTCGACGAAAACGGAAGAGTAGCCGAATAAGGAACGTAATTTGCTTATATAGGGTGCCTGCGAGTAAAAAAAGTACGGGTCTCACATAAAACGCGCACCGATTTTGGGAAAGCCGTAAAGCACAATAAACATAGTAAAAGCTCGATTCGGTGCGAGTTTCGACTAGTATACAGCCTTTACATAGTTGCATGGCGAAAGACTTGGGCAAGGGGGCAGTTTCGTTCTCTCTCTCTCTCTCTCTCTCTCTATCTACCTCCCTCACTCGCTCACTCATCACGGGCGCCCGCCTTTATTGGTTGTTCGTGGTTATATGCGCGCGTGCGTGCGTACACCCTCTCTTTCTCCTTCGTTCGTGCTCACTCCAGCGTTCGCTCAATCATTCTCTCTCTCTCTCTCTCTCTCTCTCTCTCTCTCTCTCTTACAGGCTCTCGCTCTTTCGTTCCCACTCGGTTACAGCGGCGGACGGCTCGCGAGCTCCTGTCCCGGTGGAGGCGGTGGGACCGGGTGGGGTGGGGACCGCTGGCTCGCAGCTCGGCAACCAGCTGATGCGCCCGCCGCCGCCGCCGCCGCCGCCGCCGCCGCCGCCGCCGCCGCCGCCGCCGCCGCCGCCGCCGCCGCCGCCGCCGCCGCCGCCGCCGCCGCCGCCGCCGCCGCCGCCGCCGCCGCCGCCGCCGCCGCCGCCGCCGCCGCCGCCGCCGCCGCCGCCGCCGCCGCCGCCGCCGCCGCCGCCGCCGCCGCCGCCGCCGCCGCCGCCGCCGCCGCCGCTGCCGCCGCCGTCGTCGTTGCCGCCGCCGCCGTTGCCGCTGCCGTCGCTGCTGCTGCTGCTGTCGCTGCCGCCGTCGCCGCCGCCACCGCCACCACCACCACCACCACCGCCACCGCCACCACCACCACC
>NW_011948420.1:5040234-5124096 GCF_000503995.2 Ceratosolen solmsi marchali
CCGCCACCGCCACCACCACCACCACCACCACCACCACCACCACCACCACCACCACCACCACCACCGCCACCGCCGGGCGCAAAGTCAGTCAGTGCTCGGTCCTCGGTATAGTTAGTGGTTTCGAGCGACGCGCCAGTCAGTAGCATACGAGCGCTCGCCGTACGAGCATCGTTTCTCTTAGTGTCTGGTCCTGAGGATTCTTAGCCACAGCTTCAATTGCCATTACAGCCAAGTGATATAGACAGAGAGCGAGAAGTGCAAAGGACACATGACGATAATGTCAGCGCGTATTAAACGTCCTGGAAGCGAACGTCCGCGCACTTGATACTTGATATCAAGCAAAGTCGTCGAAGAAGTGTTGGAAGGACGCCGAAGCCTCCCGGGGACGAACATTCGCGCAAGCCCCGCTCGTCTCCTTCGTAAACACTCACTGGCGGCTTATGACACTGAGTGAGGGTGGGTGAGAAAAAGTAAAGCGACGGTATAGCGGATTAATAAAGTCTCTGGGCGAAGAGAGAAGAGAGAATAATCGCGAGTGTGGTGATCTAAAAAATCGGTCAAAAGTGAAGTGACCCAGGGAGTTCGCGCCAATTTAAGAGCACTTAGACGGCTCGAGAATGGTGCCACAACAGCAAGACAGCCCCTCGAACTCGGGCATACCTCTGTTCGGCTCGCTTCTCGTCGACAAGAACTCATCGACGCCTTACTCAGATGCCACACAGGTAAAACTATCGGAGCTGCGCCTCATTAACGCGAGCGAGCGACCGAGCGAGCCGCTCTCGGGACAAGTTCAAGGGGACGCCTCGCGCACGAGCTCGAGTCAAGGTCGTCTCCGTCGCGATTTTTGCCCCGAGCGATCGAATGTTTTTTAGAGTTTTTGGTTTTCCCTTGCTTTACCCTGACCCCGAGCGATCATCACCGGGCTACGATATTCGCGCATGTATTCACGATTGAATATTCTTGGCCGATGGAGGGAAAAAGGTTGCATCTGTCAAGAGCGAAAACACCTCGCTAACATTATTGACCAAAGTGAGAAAATGGGTAATTTGAAATTGATTTGAAATCGAAACGCGATCCTTATATTATGTATGGCTAAAGCGAGTATTTTACAAGCTGCTCTACTACATTGGTAGATAATAACCTATGGTTGAGGCAATAATACGCAACTACGTAAAGGATGGTCGGTGATTGGGAGAGGGGGAGGTGGTTAAAAACAAACGAGAAAAAAAAAAAAAATCTTGAAAACACGAGCGTTTGTCAAAGCCGAGTGCTTAAGATCGGCAAAGTTTTGAAAGGCGTGCGTGCGCGATGGGGCGGCGAGTCGAGGACACGCGCCGATAAAGCTCCGCCAAAGGAAGTAGATGAGTCTCGTTGAGAAAGTTGTCGTCGGCTATTCAACTATCAGCGAATTTGCGATTATTTTAAAGCCGAAGTGTCCGTCGCTCGCTCGATTCACGCTGCACGCGAGTTGGCTAATGCCGATAGCGTCCGACGGGCCACTTTGACTTAAAGCTGCCGATCGAAGGAGCAACATTGCTGCTGTCGCATTGTCGGTATATTTCTATCTTTGCTCGCGGACTTGCTAGCATTGTCGACGTTTTTTTTCCTACTTGAAGCGCGAGGAGGATGATGGCAACGGTTTAGACGGACGGTAGTAGTAATAGTAATAGTAATAGTAGTAATAGTAGTAATAGTAGTAATAGTAATAACAGTAGTGGTAGTAGTATTAGTAGTAGTATTAATAGTAGTAGTAGTAGTAGTAGTGGTAGAAATATTAGTATTAGTAATAGTGGTAGTGTCGGTGGTAGTAGTGCTGGTCGTGGTGGTGGTGGTGGTGGTGGTGGTGGTGGTGGTGGTGGTGGTGGTGGTTGTGGTGGTGGTGGTGGGGATGGTGGTGGTTGGTGGTGGTAATGGTGATGGTGCTGGTTGGTGGCGGTGGCGGTCGTTATGGTTGTGGTTTGTTTTTGTTTTTGGTTTTTAATACGGAACAGCCCCACTTAAAAAAGTCGAGCACGTTCTCCTTTCGCTACGGCGGTAGCAGCGGCTGGCGGCTAATCGTTTGCTCAATTATGTGTTGCGCGTGTGCTAAAATTTTCATCAGAGAGCGGGATTTTATTGCTTATCGCGGGAGAGCGGTGGAGCCGATTTTTTTAATTATTTTTTTTTATTATTTTATTTATTTATTTATTTTTTTTTTTAATTTTGTTGTTGTTGTTGTTGTTGCAAGTACGTGTTTTGAATCGTTGGGCAAAGAGTGTAGAGTTGTTGGTTGTGTAAGTGTTGTGAAAATTGTGATTACAAGCGGTGGAAAATGTTTCGAGCACGATGCAATAATGCATAGGTAATTAAAGGCGATTTCAAGAAAGTGTTTTCTGGGTTGGAACAAATTGTAGCGCGGATCTCGGTTAACGACAATTTCGCCCTTTTCTTATTGTCGTTGGCGTCACTTTTTCGGATAAATGTTATATTTTGTTGCTTGTATTTCAAGCCAATAATAAACTGTGAATGCGTATTACGACTGTTTCTCGGAAAACAGAGTAAATATTGAAAGCCCGTGGAAAGTCGAGCTCACGGTCGTGCATAAGATTTTTCTAAGAGTCCCGCTCGTGCGAGGTACTTTCCTCCTTAATACGTGGAGTTAAAAAAAAAAAAAAAAAAAAAATCGCTCGTAATTTCAGTTTCGAAGTTAACGATCACTCTAGCCGAACGTCGTTAGCGTTTGGTGGCTCGCGTGTAGTATGCCCGGAGTCCTCTCGATTCTCGTCAACATCGAAAGCGAAGAAAATGCGCGAGCGAAGGAGCGAATCACTCTTGGCTCGTGCGCGCGACCAAAACATAAAATATTGCTCGGCGTGTTACGTTTCTGTTTTCACGGGGTGTTTATTCGTGCGATTGGCTCGAATGGCCGAATTCCCTCCCGTCCCCTTTCGCCCTCGTCCACTCACTTGGCGCGTATCGCAGATACGTCGAGCACGAAAAACATAGACGCGCGGTCGAAAAGACGAACTAGAAAACTTTGGAGGCTCTGGTGCGCCTCCCCAAATGTAAACAAGCCGAGCGAATCGAAGGACATCGTTGCCTTTTCATCGCTTCTCTCTCTCTCTCTCTCTCTCTCTCTCTCTCGCGCGCGCGCGCGCGCGTCCTGTATCTATTTATCCATAATCTATATACACACACACATACACACAGAACACACACACACACACATATATATATATATATATATAAATATGTATGTGTGTATATATAAATATATATCGTTCAGTCTATCTGCGCTCTTCACAGCACCGAGACTATCCAGGAAAATAATTGTTTAAAAACATGAAGAAAAAAAAAATAGAAATAGAAAAGGAAAAAACGGAAAAAAAAGAAATAAAAATAGAGCGAAATTAAGCCACGCCCCCAGAAAGTCCCACGTCTAGTCGAGCGATTTTATTTTTTATTGCTATTGGACTTGCTTTATTCCTCCATTATTTTTTGCCCCGTGCCGACCTAATTTTTTCGCACCGAGGGACAAGAAGAAGCGACTCCCGATGAAAAACGGCCACTTTAGTCGATCGTTCGTCCGTATCCCGAGTGTTCTCAGAACTAATTTTCGAGGCTTTATTGACTTGAAATCCGGTGCTTGAAAATGGTAAAAATTGCAACAATTTAGTTTTCATGGAGCTCAATGGTGTCGATCAATGCTAGGAGCGTATTTATGTTAATTATTCATTGGTAATATTAATCGACGGGCTTGCGATAAAGCGCAAATATTATTACACTTTAACGCTTACCGACGGTCAAGCGGTGACCTCAGCGGCAGCAACGACATCCGCGAGGCCAACAGTTTACAACGAGACACTGCCACGGAAAGTCGCCTAGTTTTATTTAATTTGCCGACTCTTCATAAAACCGAGGGGGTATTAATATAGAAGACGAGTCCTGTCTACTCAATTCGCTAAATAAGCGGGCCGACTTGTGGCCCGCACCTTCTCAGCCTCTAGAATCAATAACAAAATTTAAATAACCAAAAAAGCAGAGATAAAAATGGAAGATAATAAAAGTGCCCGATCAATTGATAAATACGGAGGCGTACGTGAAATCCCACTGGGAATAGCAATGATTCGATCTCAGCTTCAACGCGCGACAAATTAAAAATTTGTGTCACGAGATTTTTTTCAGTTTACTCTCGGCGACTTTGTGTGTATTTGCGGGCGTACGCGTTCAGTGTTATGCGGCACTTTTCAAGCCCTGGTGAGGCCCAAGATGAAATGCCTCCTTTTCTCTCTTCCCACATCATCATGACTACGAAACTCTTGTTTTGTATCGCAAAACAAACTGTCGGCTTCCCTTTCGTGCTTTTGTCGCGTGGATTCGTTTATTTGATCGCTGCTCTCGCGCGACTCTCGCATACTCGAGGATATCGGCCCAATGAAAGCGTAGAGGAGGAGGCGTCGTTCGAACGAAAAGAACCGAGCCGAACGTAAGCAGCGATAGTCGAGCACTTTTTTCTTGGAAGTAAATCAGCTTTTCCGGACTGGCAATATCACATACGTGCGTCTCGGCGGTGTCGTTCTCTCTGACATTGTGCTTTTTTATTTTGCTGCATGAATGGTTTGCCTCGTGTGTTTATTTACGCGTCCCGGACACCGGAGACCCGTATTTACATTCTCAACGTTTAAATGTTGGGCGCGCTTGACTTTCCAAGCGATACATAAACAGACGAACACGGGCTGCTGGGAAAATCGTCAATCAGGTTGCGTAAAAACTCGATAGGGTCCTCGTTAAAATGCAGCTCTCGAGTCGAGTCGAGTTGAGTCGAGTCGAGATGAGCCGCTTCTTATTCGACGCGTGTCGCGACTCTGAAGATTGCACTATTGAGAAAAACTTACGAGTCTCGAAAATTTTTAAGCCATCCGTGCCGGACTTGCATTTCATATTCCATTACGAAACTAGAAACTCCGTCCAGATAGTCCATTATGGTAACGCCTTAGGCACTCTTGCTTTGAAATTGCTTAGCTATTCATATCTCACTCTCTCTCTCTCTCTTTCTCTCTCTCTCTCTCTCTCTCTCTCTCTCTCTGTCTCTCCGTCTATCTTCATCTGCCTGCCTGCTTACCTGCATACCTGTCTGCTTATCTGCCTGTCTGCCTGTGGTGTGCCCGTGTGTCGTACTGTCCAACTGTCCTTCTGTCGTTTTCTATCCGTACAAAGTTTTTATCGTGAAATTTGTGAGATAAAAATAATTTAATGCAATATCATCGGCTGTAGTTAATAATCAAAGAGACTTACATACACAATTTATTTTCAAATCATAAATGAGCATTTGGTTACTCAAATTATTGACTTTGTTTTAACAGGTAACATTTAAGATTTTATGCAGTCAATTATGCTATATATCTTTTTTTTTTTATTTTATTTACTTTATAATTTTATCAATAAGGAAAAAATTGCATATTATTTTATTTCACACGTTTTTTCTTAATATACGTATTCAATGAAAAATATAATTACGTATCATTCTCATTAAAAAATAATAATTGGTAATTTATGCCATTTATTATTCTATTTAAGAAATTATTCCTGAATTTCTAGAAGAACTTCTTTGATTATGCTATTCGATATTTTTTAAATAATTCATTTACAAAATACATTAATAAATGATAACATAAATAATTACATATTAATAAACTAATGACACAGAAACCCATGTATTGCATTACATAATATAATACATAATACATAATATGATGCATAATACATAATAATGCATAATACATACATAATATAATACATCCATAATGCACAAACTATTTATTTAATAATCGTTATTCGTTAGTCGAAGTATCGCGTCGGTGGCCTGTAATGAACTTTGAGCAACTCCAGCATTCTCATTTTGTCTCATCCTTCCTATATTGATAAATAATGCAGACAGTTAAATATCCATTTTTATGACAAACTCATAAGGAAAAATTTCTTTGATTTCGGTCAAAACTAAAAAAGCCACAGAGCGAACAAAATTCCATTCCCTTCTTTTGCGTGGAGGGTGAAACGCAATCGTGTGCATAGTCCCTCTCGCGTTTATCAGTCCCACTCTCACTCTTGGTCTATAATTATTCCGAGCCCTAAAATTCCAGTCCCTCGTTTCATCTCTGCTGTCCGTCTGTCTGTCTTTTTTCCTTTTTTTTCTCAGCGCGTTATTTTTCTGGCTAAAGTCGCGACCGTAGAGAAAAGAGAGCAACAGCGAAACTTTCGTACCCGAGTCGGCCAATTATCCCTCAGAATTTTAATGGTCCGCCTCAAAATTGTAGAGATCGCCTTCGCTCTCCCTCCCTCACCACCCCACCCCTCCCCCACTAACAGTTTTGCTCGTCAGGTAGTCCCAGAGGTCATGTATTTCTTATCGCCTGCGGGAAACATGCCCCTTTTCCACTATTACTCAGTGCTAGTTGTAGTTGTTGAAGGTTACGGTCAAACGTTACTCTCCTGAACTGCATAATGAAATGCATTAAAAAAAAAAAATAATTAATGCACTAGGATACATAGACGGCAGTCGCGACGACGACAATGACAACGTGACTTTCGTTATGTTTTTTCATTACAATCGCGTCGATATTTTATTGAAAAAATAAAAGAGAGCTCGCGTTATTGATCCATATGAATTTAAAATCTCAAAACTGCTTCAAAACTCATTATTTGGTATTTTTATTATTTAACCAATCGTATCGATCGACTTGATATTTTATGTGCTTCAATTTCGTACATCGAGTGAGCGAGTGAGTGAGAAAGGGTCTTTAATTTTGATTTTTTTTTTTAATTATCGCCAGGACTAAATTTCCTTCAATTTATGTCGCTTACGTTGTATACGCAATTCTTTTAAACCTTCTACTTAATTTTTATGAATATACATTAACTTATAAAATTGGCAGGTATTTGAAAGACAATACAACTTCGTTTTAAATCTACCATAGATTCATAGTAGTTAAGTGAGTCTGTAAATAGATTTTTATTTTTCTCATATACGGCATATACAACAACAATAGCAGCAATAACAGTCGTAATAACAACAATAATAGCACATTAATCTATGTATCACATGTATGTTTGTAATACTTTATAATAAAGCGACCAAGTGAAAGTTTGTGATACGGAAAAAGATAGAAAGTAAAAAAATACATAGAAGAGAGCAGCGGCATGTCTTACTTTAAGGAACTTTGATTCAATAACGGCTATTCCGTCGTGGGGCTGAAGGGAAATTCACACATACATACGCGTATGCGTTCATGGATAAAAGTAAAAATTGAGGCTGAAGCTCTGTGAAGATGATTCGAACGTCGTGATTTGTAATGGGGAAATTGAAAAATAGCGCCAAGAGAGGGTTGAGAACGATAGCTGAGAGAGCCCGAGAGAACTGCGAAAGTTGATCACTTTAAGTAGATTTACAAGATTTTCATTGTATAGTAACAAGAAGTTTTTTGTAAACGAAATATGCGTCTTGGTTTCCTAGAGATTTACGTATCATCAATACTCCGTTATTTCCAATTTGAAATATCTTTAATTACTAACTATACGAAACATATGAAATTAAATTTTATTCTTGAATACAGTAATTTCGTATTTAATTATGATATAACAAAAGCATTAAAGTTAGGCATTAAATCGTTAGATACAAAAAAATGTAATATTACATAACGAGGATGAACGAATTCAGAAAAATACTTGTTTCACATAAATAAATAATCGAATGAAGATGTTACTCGTGAAAATTTCTATTTCTAAAGGATTTCAAGCTCACAAGACAGTTGGAGCAAAGTTCTTAAAGCCGATGTCCGATTGCGGCCGAATGTCGAGCTAGTAGGATTGGAAGAGCAGTCACAAAGCCGCGGGCTATAAGAAGGGAAAAGGCGGTAAGCGGGGGTTCAGTTGAAGTGAAAAGAGAGAAGTTTACGATACGTCGAGATCCGTAATTTTCGTCTTGATTCCAATTTCTTTTTCTCGCGGGTTTAATCTCGCCGACCAAAATTGGAGGTGGAGGTGGAGGCAACGGGTCCACTCTCTTTGGTTTGAACTCTATTCTCTCCTTCGTCACTCTATCACAGCTTTAGTCCCTGCCAATTTCTGCACCCCACCCCCCTCCCCGCCCCTGCCGCTCTTGACGGACCAGTTCATTCGAGTTTCTTATCCGTCTTTTTTCTCCCCTTCTTTCTTCCACTCGCGATAGCTGCAATCCCATCAAATTACATCGATTACTTGTAACCTTGATGACTTAAAACAAAATTCTTACGAAGTATAGTAGAGTTTCGAGACATAATTGATAAAGGATCGATATTTTTATGCTCGACTGCGATATCGGCATTAAACATTAAAGAAAACCTTCGTTTACGCTGTACAAATTAATTGGAATTTCGAGGAGTTGGGGATTGTCGAAGGGCTGGATCGAGCAACCGAAAGAAAGAGAGAGAGAGAGAGAGAGAGAGAAAGGGGGGAGCGGAGTTGGAGTGAAACGAACGTTTTAGAGCACTTTCAACATTATGGACATATAATGGCGAGAAAAATAAAGCGAGGCCTTCCCTCATCCTCATCCTTCTCCCTTTTCTCATCCTTCAACTCCAAATCTCTCTCTCTCTCTCACACTCACTCACTCACTCACTCACTCACTCTCCTCTTTCCACCTCTCCCTATGTTCCTCGCCATCTCCATCTCCATCTTCGTCCTCCCTCTATCTCTCTCGCGTACATCTAGACTTCTCGTGGTCAACGACCGTCTGTGCGGAGGGCAAGCGATACCAAAGGAGAGGACTCGAAAGCCGAACAGCTTCTAATGGTTTCATTGAGAGGCGTTCGCTCGCATTATGCGTCAATCATCGAAGGGAGGGAGACCGCGGCACGATGATTTTTATCGAGTGCTGCTGCCGCCGTCGCAGCCGCAGCAGCCGCTGCTGCCACTACACTAACTTTAATGGCCTGGCTGTGTAAGAAATGCAAGAGGCGTATACACACACGTACTTTGCTTTTCTGTTGCTGCTGCTACTGCTTGCGACGGCCGTCGAAATCCCGTATCTCGGACGTGAGATCTCTGCTTTTCTCTCGCGTGTATTAGCTGACGCTTTAAAGCAAACTTAAAGCGCGAAATATGCGCGAGGGTCGGGGCGCGGTATCGTGGCTACACACACACACACACACACACACACACACACATATATATATATTGTGAGGATATTGGTTCGCACGAAAGTATTGAAGACCGAATAGCCCAATATAAATTAATGTTTCTTCCCCCTCCATTTTTAGGTGGCCATGTGTTTTCTTACAACTCGAGCCATTATTCCTTTGAGCGATCATCAATGTTTCTCCAAATTATTCTCAATTCAACGATAACAGATTCACGCACATGAGCCTTTATTAAATAATACTTCCAACTGTACTAGCCGATATAATTATGCCACATCATAATATTCACACCAATTTACATTTTCTATAAATGTTATGATTTTCGTTTGCCGCACTTTCATTACGCTGTATCGTTAATAATAAACATAAAAATTTTGGCACGCACGTGAAATGAATAGATTATCCAGAAAGTGGTAATGTTACTGCCCAACAATTGCTCCAGTTAATCCATATCTAATCCATATTTAAAATATTACGACAATTACGAATATTACGCGTCCGTCGTTGCGGTAAAAGTGAGGCCTTGCCGAATGGAAAAAGTAACGCGTGCGGGTGAAACACTTTTACGAGCGAGTGAGTCGCTCGGCGAGAGGGGGAGTGGGAGTGGGAGAGGGCGAGGGAGAGGGAGAGGGAGAGAGGAAAGTCGAATAGCTGTAACACGTGGAATAGGACTCGGCACGCGCTCGTGTGCCGCAACGTTCAGCCGTTGGAATAATAATGCCGTAATCCGCTTGGCTAGTTTACCTCTGTAAAACTACCGAACCCGGCTCAATTCCTAATTGGTTATTAAATAAATATTACGTCGAATTCGGTGAAATTTATAATCGGTTATGTATTTAAGAGGGGGTGTCGAGTGGCAGAGATCGGACGTTTTGATATTGCGATAATTTATTTGAAAAATTTGTAATAATTGTTTGTCGGTTTATGGCTTTACGGCACTATTTCGTCAATATTTTACATTTAATAATGACATTATTTTACTTATATACAAGCATGCACGTGAGCACGTGTAAGGGTAATGCTCACACGTGATCCATCTGCATACATAAACTATACATTAAGGTATTTTAAAGTCTATTTTTAAAGATTAATAGCAAGAAAAGAGGTTCTCATTGTAATGATATAAAGTGAGCTAATGATCCTAAACGAATGAATATTTCCAGCTTGACCTTACGCGTAGTATTATCAAATAAAGTAATTGCATTTACATTCGAATTAATGTTAATTAAATTGGAAATTGCGTTTGCGTAATTGGTTTCATTTGCAACGATTTGCTTTTTCTTTCAACTTTCGACGCGAACTCACACCTTTCGCCATCTTAACGAGAAATAAAACGATAGTCGTAGCGTCGGCGCCTGATAATAAATTTAACGATTGCCGATCGGCTCGTGAATGGAAAAACGGAGGTTTTCGCGAATCGCTCATATCTCGTTTCTTCCTCCTCTACCCGCCTCGGAGTTACTTAGCCGCAGTATTATTGCGCGTGCGTGCGCTAATCGCACTCTCGAAAGACGCTCGCGTCCGCCGACGCTGTCGTGCACGTACACGCACACTGGTGCACGGGAAATTAATTTATATTTCGCGGCTCACCGTCGCCGCGATTTACGGCCTGGAACGGGAACGCCGAGAGAACGAGGTTTTACTTTGAATATAAAAGACCATTATAAACAGTTTCTCTCGACGCGGAACGCGCGCCGTAAAAAGATCACGTGTGAGCGTGAGTATGCCGTGTGTGCGCACTCCCGCGTACGCGCGTGTTGTGTATACGCGTTAGTGGATATCCACACATGTGTCAGCGCATGTAACGGAGGGGAAAAATGTTGCCGGTGCAGTTTTGCATTTAATCCTATTGCCGGTTTCGATATTCCACGCTTTTTACACCGATGACTCATGTATGCATGTAAACACAAAGAAACACATTGAGAGTCTTCCGTTTTTTTTTTCACTTTGTAAATCACTTTGCTGCAACGAGCGCTTGTGCAAAAAACAGTTTCAATAGCACACGAAGCTTACCGCTGGTTTTGTCAAATATCCATGTACTGCACCGCTGCATATATTTTGTTTGAATACATGGCAGATGCGATGGAATAATTTATCTCGGTTTTGCAAATTTATAATGAAAAATTGACAATAATTAATCCTGACATAATGCACCCTAAGAATAATAAACCACGTCAGACTAAGTAACTTTACAATGAGAATACGAAACTGCGCTCGTATGATCATGGACGTCTGAAAATCCGAGATCTTCATTCTTATGTTAAGCATCGAAGTCGCTTGGCTATAAAATAATACGATCTATAATTTTCCACTGCGCGTCGTCGAGTCATATTCAAATCATAATTCTCCCAAGCCGTTGTTATTCGTAATTCCGGAGCAAATTTAAATATTTCTTACCTCCCACTCGTGGCCATTAATCATCATCGGGTTGAATTATTTTACAATCCTCTTCGTTTACTTAATTGGGAACAACATCAAACCCTCGCTCGTCGTATTTATTACACTGGAACGCAAAAGCGCTGATTCTTGTGAGCTCTCTGGCTTTATCGAGTAATCACTGGCTTATTATCAGTTTCCGATAGTTGCAGTGCTGTCTTCTATATTTTATTTTGTTACTTTTTTTCTTCGTCTTTTTTTAAAATTTTATTTTAAATCACCACGAGATCATCGGCCTCGCTGTAGCTTACAATGTCAGCGAGATTAGATCCCCGCGGATAAAACGGGCATACATACGGTCTCTCGATTACACGAGTGGACGTAAGGAGAGACAAGGACGCGTCGAGTGGCATCAACTACGACGACGATGCATTTTAAAATCTGCAGTCCGTTGGTGCGACTGAAGGTATCCTCTCTCTCTCTCTCTCTCTCTCTCTCCCCTTCCTTATCTCTACCTCTATCTTTATATTTTCGAAAGACTGACTCTAGCAAGCGCTTTTGTCCGCACAACCGCATCTTTCTTTCTTTTTTCTTTTTTTCTTTTCTTCTTCTTGATTTTTTAATGAATTGGATCGCTCGATCAACCATCAATAAGTTTTCGCCAAATAAAGTAACCGAATCGTCGGGCCTTTCATTCGATTGCCGTGAATTTTTCACTTTCTATTACCGATAATCGTCTCCCCTGTACTCCCAGTTTCTATCATTCGGCCTCTCCTCCAGCCATCGTACCATTCAATTCATCCTTTTTCGGTTATCAATATAAAATAGAAGCAATAGTGCAGTTGACGAGGATGTCCAGGTGTATCGGAAAAAGTTGTGCACTCGACTTAGCCGAAACTACCGAAAAGTACGTAAGCGACATAAGTAAGAGAGGAGGAGAAGGGCAGCGGTAGCGGCTGTCGGTGAAGCCGATAAACTTTTCGGCTTCGAGACGAGACCTGTGTCCCTTCGGCCACTTTTCCCTCCTCCGCCTCCCTCTCCTTCATTCCCTCGCGACGAAAATAACTTTTTGACCGATAAGTTAGTCGCCCACCTGCCGCCGCTGCCGTCGCCGCTCGCTCGCCTGCCGGCTGCGCCTCCTCTGGCCAGCCGCTCGGCAAGCCAGTAAAATCCGGAGCGCGCTAATGGATCTTCCGCATCCGATTTCGCAGCTCGCCTCCATGCGCCGCGGACCTTTTTCACTTCCATGGCCATCGCTTTTAGCTCCGTGGGCGCGTTGATTCTTTTACATTTGTTTTTGTTTTTGTTTTTGTTTTTGTTTTTGTTTTTGTTTTTGTTTTTGTTTTTATCCCTCCTTGTTTTCAACCTCGTCGTCGTTTGCGCTGCCCTTCGCCCGAGAGATAAAGTCACTCGCGTTGACACCGGTCAATCCCCGGCGCTCTCCTCTTTTCCCTCCTGCAACGCTAACACATACGAAATGCCCCCAATGGAATTTCTCGGTTTTACGATTTTGGCATTAACAAGGCTTTTAAAAGATAATCCCCACCGACACTCTCGCTGCACGCTAATGCACCTTGTTTTACGATATGTTAATTTATCCCCCGCGTCTTAATTCTTCGACGCATGACTCGTAAACTGTATGGTTACTATTAATGCCGGATGTGTATCTTTTACAATGTATAGTTTTTGAGGGGACAGGGGCCTAACTGCCATTAATCGCCTCATGCCGTCACGAGTGAGAGACTGCTGCTGCTACTGTCGTTGCCATTGCTATCCTTATTACTATGTTTAATATTTTTCGACAAATTCGCTTTACGAATGCTTATGTGCACGTGCGCATCTGGGAGAGGAGGAGGGAGTACATCGTCAGATATATCGGATAAGGTGCGCGAGCTCAGAGGCATGTAGTGGTAATGAAAGTGGCGAATTTAGTTGGATGAAATTCGAGGACATGTTTTAAATATAATCCGTTGCTTGCGTCAGCATGAACAGCTTAAGCATACAATAATCTCAGTTTTGCTGGAATTATATTTATCGCGTCTCTTTTTTAAATGGATCCTGATAAGCAGCCACTTTATAATAGGTAACCTGTTTGAGCATGCGTAAGAAATTTTTCAGCTGCTTATTATATTGTACATCGAGGCCTCGAGGATAAGAAAAAAAGTGACAATCGACTCTCATGGATGTATGAAATTTGTAATAAATTTATGAGACATTATGTTTTACTACGAATGAATTTCATTTTTCAATGTAAATTTAAACAGGCACGAAGCGGGGCAGGGTGATGAGGAATTTAAGTATACGATCGTATGACCCGAGTTTAAATCTCAGCTCGCTTTCTCGAAACAAGTGGGAGCATTTCATCGTCAATAATATCGCTTTCTCAAAAGCAACCAAAATCGAAAGAAAATTAGATAAATTGTCGGGAGTGATGTTGAGCGGACTAGGCCGCTAATCGCACCGATAAACACAACGTTCGAGCAGAAACGAAAGAGTGATATACGGGAAAGGTAAAAAAGGGAGCGAGATGGCCACTACGTTATATGGCTATGGATAGAAGAGAGCCACAGTCGCGCGGTTTATCGCTACCGGCTTTACGCAAAGCATCCTTTCATTGTAGGCGGACGAAGAGTCGTACGCACGTGCCGCGAGTGCTGCATCCACGGCCTCGCAACACGTGAGAGAAGAATCCCCGTTTTTATCTTCATTATCTCCTCCCCCTTTCCCACCAATTTTCTTCCACTCCTCGCTCAATTATTCATTTCTTAGCCCGGGGTGTTTCACGACAATAATTTCATGTACGTCGCTCTGCGATCACCTTTCTTCGTCTTCTTCTTCTTCTTCTTCTTCCTTTTCCCACTTCTCTTACGTGCACGCGACTCGGGATTATTTTCATTCGCGCTCCTTTGTGTAATAAATCTAGAGTCTAGAGTCGTCCACGATGTTTATTATTCCTCTGATTGCATGCGCTCTACGCATACATAGGTAATATGACGAAGATCTACGAATTGTTATTTTTGTTTTGTTTTTTGTTTGCTGTTCGTCCATTGTTATTGGCGTGCCACGTGCTTTTCCGATCATGTGAATTATTTATTTTCGATTCAAGTATAATATTGGCTAGCCCTTGAAATAAACTTGAGGCCGACTTTCCAAAAATTGCCATTGCGAGTGAGTGAGTGAGTGAGTGAGTGAGTGAGTAACTGGTATTGAGCGCCGACGGAGACTTAAGTGCCATTGTATGGATATTATTGAAATAAAAATCACTTGCCTACGTAATAGTTCGCGGCAATTCCAATAGCGATGATAATAATTAACAATGAAATCAGCAACCATTTCAAAGGAATCATCGTCTCTCCTTCAAGAGTATCGCACATTTTCACACTCGATCCGCTCGCTGGTTTCTTTGCGCCATCAAAGCAAACTGTCATCGACACTTATCGAGATATCCCTACCTCTCATCTCTAATTGCCTCGATTAAGTGATAAAATCAATTTGAAATATAATAATTCACAGTCAGCGTCGCGCGTGCTTGTCTCTCCCCGCCCCCCTCCATATAATCTACAATATAAACAAACAACTCGCGTTCCATTACCCAAGCCGATCACGCGTCGTCGCGCTGCACAATTACTACATCTCGCGGCTATATTAGCACGTCGTGCCCCGTCACGCTCTCTTATGGGTGATAGGAAGCCCACCCCCGCTTTCACGAGTGAAAACTCCGGCGGGTTTTGCGCGCAGGTCATTTTCGCTACTGCCGCCGCCGCCGCCGCCGCTGCCGCCGCCACCACCACCACCACCACCACCACCACCACCACCACCATTACTATGGCTTTTGCAACGACGAGTTATGCCGTGATGATAATCGCGCGTTTGCACAACAGTGGCTCGCACCGATACCGATTTTTCATTCGTATACGTAACTCAAGCACTGTGGCCAACTTAGACCGAATGGGAGTCACCACCCACTGCAATTAATATACACTCTCGAGCTAACGTCGAATGGGCAATAACTAGAAGGTAAAATACCGACGGGAAGAGGGAAATGTAAATTGGAAGCAGGCCAAAATTGCGAATATATAATAGACGCGGTAGATACTCGATGCTCGCACACATGCTTACGCAAACGGGAATCCCCCGCGGCGCCGTGCCTTCCTCCGCATCGTCTTTCATCGATAATTCACTTTGCCCCTCCGCGCAGTCAGCTTCTTCTCCATCTTGTCTGTGCACACTTATACGTGCGAAGCTCGAGATTTATGCTCTACTGCAAGTACCTTAAAAATCACTGCGAATACAACGACTGGCAGCATACAGCTTATACATACTATATTGTATTTATTGTTTTAGCCCCTTGGAGCGTCAATTGTTAATGCTTTTGTTAACGGCTTTAGTATTTTTCACCGGCGTCAATCGCCTTTTTGCATTTTAGTTCCGTTATAATTTTATAAACATTTTACAAATTTAATTTCTATTATATAGCAACCGTCATTTATCTCACTCTCTCTCTCTCTCTTATTTTCATTTTCTTGAACTCTATTATTGCTTTTGCTCGATCTGCTCGGCTCGGGGCTACGATAGCTTCATAAACCAAGATACATCCCAATGTTTTTCTTTTATATTCTCTTATGTTTTCTGAGGCTGCGTGCATTGACACTTTTATGCGATTAAATTCATCGAGTTGAAAGAAGAGAAGCGGTAACTAATACGACGACGCTGATGCTGTTCAGCAAAGTCACTGCTCTTTTAGAATCGTTATATATACATATATATATATTTTTTTTATTGATTTTAGTTTTTTGTTTATTGTTTATTAAAAACAAATTCTCTATGGTCTTCGTAAATATTAATGTGCGCGTTTGTTTGATAAATTGATAAGCTCGTTTTATAAATAATATTTGAGTCTTGTAATTATTTGGAGACACATAGACCACTTATATATACGTTCATGTTGAGTGTGTTACGAAAAGTTTCATTAAATCTGCGATATTTACGAGCTGCTTATTTAGATTCTTTACGAGCGCTTTTGCAAGCTTGTAAGCCTAGCGTTGTTATTATTACTTTAAAATTATATTATCGCTTTAAGTAATTTAAGCACATTTTCTTTTATCTGAATTCCTGTGCACGAACCAACCCATTACAACGTACTTATTATCAATTAGACATATGTGTGTCACAGGTACGCATGATGTCAATCCATAGCATGCGAGCATTTTCTTCTTTCGTTTGTTGTTCTTCTTCTTTTTCGTAACAAGAAAATAATGCATTTAAGTGTTTATTGTCCTCTTACGAGATTCCACACGAGGCACTTGTGTATGCCATTGAACGCCGAAAAGTGAGGAAGTCATTCCACACTTTCTTGGCTCTCGTCCAACAGAATCTCCTAAGATTACTACTGTCTATTCTCTATTTATCTATCTGCTTTACTTTTCGCTACCGACTCTCTACCCCTCATTCATAAATCAATGCAAGCTACACATTTTCTTCAATGTGTCACTTTAAATTTTATCAATCTGATACTTTCAAAATATCTCGACATTACAAGATCTTTAGCTATTATGAAGTTCGTGTTATGTTTAGCTTATATTTTCGATTCATATTCATGGCCGTTTCGGAAAAAATTCCAATCGTCGCGGAAAAAAGAACGAGGCAAAATTGTTTCTCTTTCAAATAAAAATACAATGTACTTAAAAAAAAATTAAGTTAAGAGTAGCTTAACGCAGTTCAATTACATATAGTTTTCTTTTAAATTTATACGTTTAGTGCGTATGTCATTATAATCACTCGGGCAGATCCGGTTATCTTCTCAGAAGTTTCTGCTCTTCTTTCTCCCATCCTTCTCCGCGTACTGTCCCTTTTTCTTCTTTTATCTTGTTTTTTTCGCACACACACGGCGGCAAAACTGTTTTTCGACATCCTGACCGAGACAAGCGAAGTACCAGCTGACCGACCGACGGCCGTTCGACCGTTCTACCAGCTGATTGGTGTCTCTTACGAGTTGCAGAGAGGGGGGGAGGGATTACCGCATATGCATATTTCTCGCACACATGTAGTAATTCTTGATTACACTTGGTGGATGGTGATAGTAATGGAATAGAGAAGGAGGGGGAAAATTGAAAGATTAAAGAAGAGACAGACAGGGAGGAGGTCGCCTCATCAGTTCCTTTTTCTTTTTTACTTATCTCATTCTCCGTTGACTTACATAGGCAATCAGGCTTCTTTCTTCTTTTTTTTTTTTTTTGCATCGGCAGTTAGGCGTGCGAGCGAGATTTTAATTTATTCCTTTAGAAGAAGCTTGATACATTTCGAAACGTTTTCAATAAATTATGAATGATAATTAATTATGTTTATTAAGACACTGCTGGATTCTTCGTTGAAAATATTTATCAATTGTTGATTTTACTTTCAGTGATAAACTAACGGAAGTTGATGGTCCAGTGGTATTTTCAATATCGTTCAATTGCTTTTTAGATTAAAAAAGGATATTTAGATTGGATTAAAATCATAGTTAAAATTTAGTATCAATGTTGTGCATTATAATAAAAAAAAAATTAATTTAGCATCAATGTTAGGCATTGAATGTAAAAAAAGAAATGAAGTTTTTGTATGGGAGCGATGCAAATAAAATACAAAGTTGTTGTTGTATCGAAATGAAAATAGTGCATTGACGCGCTCTCGATTCAAACTCATTGACTTTCTCTCTTGTGCACATTACCTCACCAGTGAAACATAGGTCACCGTAATCCTCCTACAAAATTCTTCCTGCATATATACATTGCATTAACGTATATGCACAAACTACTTGAAACTATTTACATAGAATAAGCTCTCTTTCTCTCAGCATGTTAATACATTGAGATCAATGTGGTTGGTTCTCAGAACTTCTGATACTCATGATAACGTTAATAATTGCAGCGGAAGTATCAATAGTGCATTCTAGTTAAAATACTAGTAATACTAGTATTATAATAGTATTAATAGTACAAGTTTCGATAGTGACGGTTCAAGCCAAGTTAATCGTTGGGAATTCGATATTTGTCGTTTAATCGACTCGTCCACTCGTCGATTCTCTCTGTTTTTGTCTTAAGCTCTATGACTGTCGATTCATCGACTTACGCGAACTTGTAGTTAAAACTATTGCACGCAACAAGTGTGCTGTACTTTTTGTATTTATTACAATGAAGTTCTACGCTAGAATGGACATCGATATTTTTAAAATTCATTCTTACATATAGTTTATACGTGTATAACGGAAGTAGCGTATTATGTCGATAGTGAAATAATGTAGAAAAGTTAATCTAGAAAAATTTTCCGTTCGAATTTTATTAATTCTAAATTTTATACTAGAGTGTCACTAAAGTCTTATACAATTTTCAAGATTCAATGTATGCAGTTACGATCTTAGGATGGAATATTTAATTTTCCACAGTTGTTCCATCGATGTGTAACCGATAAGAGGTACAAATAAGATTATTGGCTGATGTGCGAATAAATTTGACTAATAATATGTACGATCGAAAAAACAACTGCATAAAACTTGAAACAGAGATAAATCATGGATTGAAAACGGATCGAATGCCAAAACATAAGGATAATGAAGTCGGTGACAGTAGGAGCAACGAAAATGTGCAGTGGATCGTTAGCTTAGCATAGCAGAGAATCATCTTGGATTGAATTTGATGCACGCATTTCCAGGAAAGGGAGATAAGCTGCAAATGTGTAAAAAAAAAAAAAAAAAAAAAAAAGGAGGGAGAAAGCGAGACGGATACTTATCGCTAGTGACGCCAATGAACATTATGTATGGCGCCGTGAGATAGTCTGCACTGCCGAAACAATTCTCTATACCACTACCTTACATGCATATATAATTTATCACGGAGCATAGATGTCAAACTATTGTGTAGGCATGTGTGCGCCGAGGCGAAATATGAAGGTAGAAAAAATATGAGGGGCGGTGGGGGAGGGGGTGGAGAGGAACTAACAAGGGAGAAAACATTTTTGTCAGCGCGTGCAATATTTCCTATCCGAAGGCGGAATATATCTGACACTATCGATCATTTATTCATTTTTAAGGGTGAACTTTCGCATAATTTTTGCAGCTCTATAACGTTCAATAATTTTGTCGAGATTTTGCCGTACTATAAATTATAGTATAAACAAAAATAGTGAGGTTATTGAATAAATAGTACTTACGTTTACAATCGGAATTTTTCGTGATTCATAATCCATTGTAAATAAGTATCGAAGCTATGATCGAATCACAACGCAAGCGCAAACTACAAAAGGAGAGTCTGAGTTACAATAATTACTCATAAAAACAAATGATCGAGCTTGAACACGACATCCGTAACGCACAAAGACCATTTACTTACCTTTTGCTAGTGCTGTCAAATACGTATGGAAGGCCTCGTTTATTCCAAAACAGTGGCTCAAATAATAGAAAAGCTGAACCGGCGACATGTGGCGGAACTTCTCGAATTATCGATACTCGTAGCGGCAGAAAAGTCGTGCTCGGCCTATTTCAAATCATAGGATTGTCTCGTCGTTTCCAATCGTGATTCGCTCCTCGCTCTTCATGCGCGCGAATCATTAATTTCATCGTTACCGTGGGAGCTAACGGCAGCAGGAGCAGCAACAGAAGCAGTTATTATTATTATTATTATTTTTTATAGAAATTTCCTCAGCAGCGTTTTGATTTTCGAAGAGAGCTCGCGATATATTCTTTTCAGGGAGCGAGCGAACGCGAGAAGCAAGGACAGATTTATGGGAACAGCATCGCGCTAACGAAGGGATCGATTGCTGCCTCTGCCTCGGCATCCAAATTGGATGGAATATCGGCTTCCGCGTCCGAGGGTTTCAATTTTGTGTGTATGTATTCGCGCAGCGCGCATATATACATACACACATACATGCATACATACATAAGTGTGCATTTGTAAGCATATTCGCGTGTTTCGTGTGGCTTTGGCAGATTTGTATTGCGAGCTCATTTATGGATTAATTAACGAGCGTTAGGCCGTAGAAATATACTCAAAAGTGTTTTTTCCTTTTCAGTGAAACGGCATCATTGCGTCGATAAAGGATTAAAGATATTTTTTTTTAATTGACAAAATAAAAGATATCGTTAATTCTGAAAATTATTATTTTTTTTTTTTAATTTTTTAATTCTTCTACTCGGAACTGTATATTGATTTAAAAACTAGTTGTTGGAGGCTATTGAATAAAATTTTAAATAAAGCTTTTTACAATGATATAGATAACTAAATTATAATCGTTCTTAAATAGCTAAAAATGAATATAAGGATTTGTATTCTGTTTTTTTTTTTTTTTTTAAAGCACAAATATGTCTGAACATCCGACAAGTATTAATTACTGATAATCGTAAAACTTAACGCGTGATACGATGAATCGAATTCTTTAAATGTCTTTGAAAACGCAAATTAAAAAATAATTTTATCTCTATATACGAGATTGTGATTGATTTTATATTATTGAATACGATAATCAAGCTAATACAATTTGCAAAAAAGTTCAGTAATTAAAACGTCACTTTTCATACGGTATATATGCATCGTTTAATGGCTATTGATACACATATTTTGAAGTGCTTAATAAACACGAAGCTTCATAGTAAAAAGGATCGACTTATAATTTTCATTCTCATCAAAAGCAGACAGTGTCTACAGTTTCCCAACGGAACACATCGATATACTTACGTAATAATAACGTTTGCTACCAATACGTGCATAAGCACACGACCACCTATACGTAGAGCCAATCGAGCAAGATTAGATTGCAATCAATTCGCACAGCCATTAGATATTATTTATCATTACATAATTACTCTCTTATAAGATCAAGGGGATAAAAAAAGTCATGGTAAAAAGATTATAAGGTACACGTCGCTCTCGAGTCATATCCCTCGGATTTATGCAAATAAGGAAGGTAATGCGCTATGTGTGTCAATCAGCGGCCCAGATTTAAATGCAACAGAGAAAATTACTGGAAAAAGGTTAGCTCAACTCGTGCACATGTAAGGCGCAGGCGCGCACGCGCGCTCCAACCCGTGTAGGCGTGAACGGTTCCCACGATCTCCTCCACGTTTACTTCTCCATACATACATAACGGCCTCGATCCTCCGCGATCTCCCGACGTCCTTTTTCTCCGCGGAGCACGTATCGCTGTCTCGGCGCTCCTTGTCGATTTTCGCGCGAGCGAGATGCAGATAATCTACATGCGGCTCGATACCTTCCACCCGCGGTGATATGGATGGAGAGAAAACACGTCCGTACAAACGCTACAAACGCGCGCGTGCAAGTGTGTACGTACGTACGCGGAAGACGAAGGCAGCAAGGCATAGGTAAGGACGGGCCAGGCCAGGCCAAGTCAGGGGATCAGCCCTCATCGCGAAAGCCGTCCTTTCTTTTCTCTTTTGCGAGACGAGTATGGGTATGGTACATATGTATGTGGGTTCCTCTGGAATTGGGGGAGGGGGGGGGGGTTGACGATCGATGCAGCCGTAATTACGCCGGAGAACTGCAACTTAAGAAATTGGAGATAAATGAGAGATAAGGCGTGGAAGTTGAAGTTTTTTATTAACTTGGTACAAATGTGTGCGACTGGCAACTTACCTGCTATCTTTTGTTCATTCGTTTTTTGACACATCGATCGCACGCGACTTTATCTACCAGCGAATCATACGCTATGATGATAAAATGCCTCGGTGTAGCCGAAAAAAGTGTCTCTAGAATCGTAAACAAGAAGAAAATATCGTCGACGGTGAATCCAAGACGAGTAAATCACACTCTAGTAGCCTCTACACTTGGTAATGTTATGAATTTAATCGAATATATCATTTCATCCTTGCTTTTATGACAAATGATGTTGGGCTATTGTCGACCAGTATTCGTAGCTATTAATTATATGGACATTGGTGTAAAAGAAATTTGTATTAGGCTTTAAATTAGGGACACTACACGCTGCTGCACCCTTTTGTGTAATTCACATTTTCGATTAATCTAACAGCGCGCAACATCCATTACTTACTCCCCGTTTGTAAAAAAAATACTTTTAATTTCATCTGTCGATCCGGTGTTGTAACGTCCAACTCCCCCACGATTCCTCGTCGGTTCTTTCTTCAATTTGAAAGGGGAAAGGACGAAAAAAAGAACGAAAGAAAGAAAAAAACTGACGAGGGACCATGGAGAGAAATTCCATACTCCAAATGAGACGCACGGCTATTCGTTTCTACCTGGTGTTAGTTTTAGGCCTGGCTTATTCCATATACTCAGACCTCGTTATTATATTTTCTCGACTGATTGCGTGTAAAGCACGCGGTGGCACTCGGTCTTTCGGTGTTCCGATCATTCGGAAATACCTAATAAAGATGGTTATTTTTCCTCTCCCTCCCACCCCGCCACCCGCTATATATAATAGTCTCTCTCTCTCACACTCTCTCTCCTTCTCACTCTCTCTCTCTCTCTCTCTCTCTCTCTCTCTATCTCTCTCACACACACAACCAGAGATCAATGAGCAGCAGCGGCAAGCTGGGCTGTAATTCCTGAGTGGAGAAATGGTAATATTTTGTAATGCGTACGTTTTATCCAGCTTCCTCATCGTGGCAGCGCTGCCTGGCGGTTACACATACTACGCACTAATGATCCATTAAACGACGCAAAATCCAAAAATGTACGTTGCGCCTCGCTAGAACAATGGAAAGGCGTGATTGAACGAGGCGCGTAGAGACGGAAAAGAAAAGGATGGGGAGGCAAATAGTTGGTAAGCTCGTGGTCCGAAGATCGCTTAATATAACGTAAGCTCAGCTTTTGCTCTCCCCGTAACCCACATCCTCGTAGTTGATCTCGCTCGCTCTCCTCCGTTCTCGTTACCCCGTACAACGACCGACACATCTGAAAGTATAATACGACGTCGGCGCTCGCGCTCACGCTCTTTTGGCATTAGCATAGGCTGCCGAGTCTAATAAGCAACGCAAATTCCCATGCGGCAGCTTACCTAGAGAAATACGATGCACTTGCACGCGCGCATATCCTAGCCACGATTTCGATAATTGCATAACGCGACAAGGAGAATGAGCGCGCTATAAAGAGCTTTGCTCTCCCCTCTTCTTTTCTCTTTCTCGCTATCCCTGTCCCTGTCACTCTGCCTCATTATGGTCGCGCGCTCGCGTTTTCTCTGCGCCGTGTCACACGTGTCGAGGGCAAATATTGAGATTTCTCGCGAGCTCTGCCATTGAATTCGACGAGCGCCTCGGATTATTTCAATTTATGATCACATTCATGCAAATATAATTAAATACATAGTTTCTTTCGCTGAATGATTTAAAAGCACAGCTTTGCGATTACTACGTGCATTCCTCGTTCCATGAATTAAACAAGAATACCTAGATCGTTAAATATGCAATTACGACCGTGATATACTAAAGAATTATGTTTCTGTGCATAAATTCGTTCTTTAAACAACGGTGCCTATTAATTTGAATCTGTTAAAAGAAACGTAAATATCACTTTGATTCCCCGTAAAAACATTGAAATACCATTTTGCATAAAATACTTTTAGCGCTCTTAATGTCATATTGATTGTTCGTTGAAAAAAAGTAATCGATTAATTGTTGTTTTCAATTTAGTTTGATCGATATTTACGGATAAGCGATGAATTTTCTATCATCTGCTATCGCGGTTAATGAAATAATTTATTTTTACGATGAAAATTATCATAGTATACAGCGATTGATCAAAGTGTATAAGCTATGTCGAAAAATGAAGGTAATCAAGTATATTTAGCATTTCTCTTGCATCTAGCACGCAGTTGATATCAGCTATTTTCTCTCTCATACTCTCTCTCTCTCTCTCTCTCACTCTCTCTCTCTCTCTCTCTCTCTCGTTTTCTGTTCTCCTCGATGTAAAGTATAGTTTTTACCAGTGGTGCCTGAAACTATACTGTTTATCTGCTTATTTGCTTTCTTGTTGATTATACACTGGTAAACCTGAATGCGCATTGTTTATAGGAGAGTTTTTAAATGTGAAACGAGGTTTACTTCTCGTTACTTTGAATTATATATTATTGAGAGAAAAAAAGAATGCGAAATTGTTAGAATTAATATTACTTGTATTCATGGCTTACTAATATGAATTGTCATCTAGGTAAATAGATAGTGAGAAATGATAGAGATAGATAGTTACATGCATACAGAGAAGAGAGAGAGAGAGAGAGAGAGAGAGAGAGAGAGAGAGAGAGAGAGAGAGATTATGAAAGCAAGTTAAGAAAATAGATTTACGCTGTTTAATCTCTTCGATTCTCCTCCTTCCTCTCTCATCCATGGGCTGCTATGCCAACGTTTCTCTTAAGCCAAGGGCTCCTACAAGTATACTTCTTACTGGAAATATGACTTTCACGTATTTCCAAGGTCTCGTACACGACTACTTTATTATTCCCGCGTGTACGCACACGTGCACATGAGATTACGCAGAGGCACTCAGAGTCATCGATTTGTTGCCAGTCTTTTTTTACTCTTTATCCTTTTGAATTCCCTTCCGTCACGTACTATCAGCTCGTCCAGTTGATAAGGCAATCGAGCTTCTCGAGTGGGCTGGTCTGTAATTTCATCTAAATAACTTTCATAGAGCTGCGTCTGTAGCTTTCAGATAATTGAAGAATCTAAAAAAAAAAACAACGATATGTGGGTATTTAGACGCGGGTGTGTTACTCGCTCACGCGTATACGCGCCGCCAAGGATACTTTTATAAATGCTGCCTTTGCGTTTAACGAAGGAAAAAAAAACCGCTTCAATGGAGATTATATTATCAAAATGTCCGAAGACGTGAAGGTGCCTTAAGATACGTAGTGAAGGCTTTTGTGGATTCCGCGAATGTAGATTACTAGGACTTTAATAGCGCTGCAGGGAATCTTGGCGATATTCTTTACGTGCTGCTGATAATTTCCTGCGACTCGATTAACAACGTGTCAGGCATATTAAAACCATGTTGCTCCGAGTTATAAGCTAATCTTCATCGAATAAGTTCGTAAAGAATTATCGAATTAATTATTAGAATCGAGGCTGCCCGATATTTAAATTATAAGATGCATGTCCATGCGATCACAGGCATAGGAAAAAACTATCGGGTACGCGATGCCGCCAATGGCTAGGAAAACTTTAATATTACGTAGGCGTGTGAATTTTACTTTTCGAGTCTAGTCATCGATCGTGGATGTATACCAAGACGCGCTCGTTGACAGTCCATCGGTATAAATTGCCATACGGTTAGCAATCGAACCATTCCCGTAAGGGTCGACCGGGGGGGGGGTCACCATCCTATGTCGAACTTTACGTACATCATTTATTCTTCACTATTGGCGGTTATGTAATTGGCCACGGTACAAGAGTAATTTCTTGTCGATTGACGTGTGGAAAGGAAAGACTGTATCATTGCAACTCTATTGTATTCTTCCCCCCCTCTCATTTTTCGTTGGTGTATTAAGCGTATCAACTATTTTATCCGCAAATTTGCGAATAGACTTAGCTAGAAAATTCAGCAGCAAAAAAACTTAACGCGAACTTTGCATTCATAATGTCTTTAAAACGTTTAAACTATCACGATCATTGCGAAAACCCAATGGATTTAAATTTAAATTTGCAATTTTTTCTCGGTATTATGATACCGTTTTCACTATGCATTGTTTAAAGCTCAAAGTGACTAATTATTCGTTTAATTATATCGAAAAGAAGTCTTAAAATGATCGTTAGGTAGAGAAAGATATATATATATATATATATATATAAAGATAGGTAGATAGATAGCTAGACGGATAGATGAATAGATAGAAAGATGGATAGATAAGTAATGAGGGGCTGAGGGAGGGTGGGTGGGGTGACATACCACGCACTCACAGACACGCACAAAATACACTTTTTTTTTTTATAACTTTAGTAGTATGAAAGAAGAGCTGTGGTTCGTTGGCGCCTATTCAATGTTGGTATAATTGGAGCATTTATGCGCTGATGGATGGCTTGGAATTTCGTCATTGTGAAAAGCGAAGGCGTGGGCCTCTCTGTAATAGGGGGAAGGGGGGAGGGGGCTCCTCGGGCAGCTTGCCTTTTCTCGTCCATGTGATAATAACGAGCCGCGGGACTACTCGTATTTCGCATCGTATACACGGGGCACGATAGATGAATATACAGTTATCGCATGGTGCGCTCAATAAGCTTTATTATTTAAAGCTTAGTAAACATATTTGATGATCCGAGCACGCAAGCACCGCGTGTGCAGTACGCCACTTCACTTTCAAATCTTTACTAATTGTCTTCTTAGCGCAGTTGTTGCCAAGTGATCCACCTAACGTATATTTACGGCTATAAGTTACCTGTAATGTAGTCATTTTTACGATCCACTAGAAATACTCTATTACCGGAGCTATTTATCATGCCTGTGTTGTGCGCGATATATTGTAACTCACGCTGAATGCTTTCTTATGTTGTGCCTCGTCCCATTTCGTACAACATTACACAAGGCGTGAATAAACGACTGCTATTTCGTAAGTTATGAAATGAAGTCTTACTTTACGCTAATAATTGCTGATGGGCTCGTCATTATTGCGCAAGTAATTATTGATACGGATAAAAGAATTGATGGAGTGTCGAGTTCAATATCGACAATTACCCAGCGCCGAACAAGTTCAGTTAAAACAGCAGTAGAGAACCATCGGATATCGCAAACTTGAAAAGAAGACGGTGCTCATCCAAGTGAAAACCACGGCGTGCATCTGCTCACGCTAATGGTTGTGCTTTAGCAATAAAGTAGTTAATTTGAAACCACTGTGGAAAAATCAGGCATTGCGGATTCAAGGCCTCGGACTCTCCTCTCGCTTTAGCTCTTTGCCCTTCGCTGGCCGTGAGCGACTCGCGCGATGTGCATCGTCAGCTTCTTCTGACCAACAAAGCCACCCAAGCGTCTATGATTTCCATTTTCACTACTTTCTGTTTCCTTCTAAATTGGCCATTTCCTCGAAAATCACTAGCTCAGACCGCCAACGAACTCGGCTCCCACAACTTGCAAGTACATTGACTTGACTTGGTCATTTTTTTTGTTAACGAGGAGTGAGGAGATGGATTCATGCCTTATTGTTTCTATCCTTGTGACTTCCAACTCACTATACTTCACCCCCACCTTTGTTTCTTTTACTTTCGTGGCGCACCGAAAGACCGAGTCGAAGATTATGGACACATTGTAGCGCTTATTCGATATAAAATTGTACTTAATAAATGGAAAAATTGCCTGGTTGTAATAGCAGCGGAGGTAATATTGAGATTGGATAATTTACACTCTCGGGATAAAAGAACATTATTATTACTGCCGCTCATTATTTTACGGATTATTTGCTATCTTGAGCTTCTTTTTGTAATTTAATAATTTTCTCGTTACTGCAGTTCGAACTTTTGCTTAGCATTTTAATTAACTATGGTAATTAGGTTGCGACAGCCCAATTTTAAAGAATTATGGAGCTTTAATTGCGATCTGAATTATTGTGTTGGTATCGCAAAATTCAACGACTCCTTTGTTCATCGTAACTTTATGCATGATCCTGTCCACGCTGAGTCCTCAGCCCTGAAGCATAGGGGACGCGCGGGTCGAAAGGACACACGAGATACCTTATTCCATTGCCGATAAAAACAGGAGGAGGAAGAGTCGGCAACTGCAGTATACGGAGCGACACTCGAAAATGACGCTGTCCTTGTCTGTTCCTTGTTTTCCTATAACGTCTTGTCTTTCTCGCGCTCGGTTGTTGCCAGCCGAACGAGTGCCGTCGTCACCGTTGTCGCTTTAATGGCACCCATTACAAGTAATCGCGATAAGAGGTTCGCACACCGGCATTTCGCGCCTCTATTTTACTCTCGCTCGCTCACTCGCTCACTCACTCACTCACTCACTCACTCTCTCTCGTATACTCGCACGCTCTCTCACTCTCGCTCTAATTGGCGTCGCAAATCGAGTGCGAGCTCGCGGCTCTCGATATCCGCTCTCATTGTCAGATCGGAAATTTCTTAGAAATGCCATAGTCGCAACCGCACGGTGTCGAGAGAGGAGAATATGCGGGAGAGAAAAACGCAAGATGATGTTTGTGACTGTGCGTTATTCATTGCTAAGCTTGCGCAAGTCGAGGTGACAAATGAAATTCGATATTTGTCATTCTCGTATGATATTAAATAATATATAGATAAAAAGGTTTAGCAGAACCATTTAATCTTATTATTATGCCTTAGAATGCAAAATAGCATTGTTCATTTAATCTATCGCTAACAATTATCGAGGCCCAAAATAAAATTGAAAGGATGAATTGTGAGATGATAAAGTTCCTTCGTTTCCTCTTTTGCTTTAAAAAAAGTTTCTCGTTTACGATTTGTTAAAAAGTGAACGCATAATGGAAAGGGGGAGGGAGGAAAGAGAGGAGAAAGAGTTATTTTTTCGCTTAGACTATTTAAGTGCGTCATCGAGTAGAGCGAAGAAATCTGGGAAGAAAAAAAGGAGTAGATGCATTCTAAACTTTCTCACGTTCCTCAGGGCAAATGACAATTTCTTGTAAGACGTGTGCACACTTATACGGGCGACAAGTCGCGGTGCAAGTGAAGACTTTCTGTTAAGAGTCGGTTGTTCAAGTGTGTAGGATAGATACGTGAATGATGAACGGCAAATGGATCGGCGATTCGTTCTCGTTTAACAAAACGAACCTTCCAGCGCTCACGGCTGCTCTCAGCCTTCTCCTATCTTCTTTTGTACGACTTGCGCGTAATACCTTCTCAATGCGCACGCGCCTGTACGTGAGCGAAAAACCGACTCATTTCGCTGAGGTCTCGAGTAGAGGTATAGATATTGTCCCAAAGACAATGCGCTCAACCGAAGGAAATTATAGTCCACGTGACCTTCATTCGATTTAACAAGGGGGGGCCATTGTTAAGGCAACGGGACGCTAGAGCACCTTATGGATTGGCGGCCCACCTTTGCCTAATTAAGGCTAAGGCACGCCGAACCGACTGGTGACTTTAATTCAATGGTTACATTTTTCAAAGTACTCGGTCTTGGAGAACCGCCTACCTACCCGCTCATCTAACTCACTTTATTTTAAATAAAACTCTTCAATTGATCGCAGCGATGCTATCGTGCTAAGCTCTTTATTTCGGATATATAACCTTTCCAATATTCCAATATTCCAATATTTGCCATTCCCCTCACTTTGGTTAGCGGCATTTCCCTGAAACGTAGGCAAGTACACACCCACGCACGCACGTATAAAAGTAAGAACGACTCATTGGTTAATAGTACGTATTGCCACGAGGCTCGACAAAATGTCAAGCAATGCTCGTTTGAAGAATAAAAAATGAATCAGCGTGGTGTCGTCGTTAAATTCGTGTGTTCTTCGATGATGAATTGGTTCCTCTGGTTAGTATTTTCGAAGAAAGCGCCTTGGTTTGCCGCGTCCCCCTGCCCCTTAGCAACCGCCGTCGCAGCCGAACTTTTTTTCACCCCCTCTCCTACCGCCGCCTTTTCCACCACCCCCTCCCGAACTCTTTGGTAGACTGGTCGGTAACGGGGTGTCGGTTTCTCCAGTCACCTAACCGGATGATTAAATAGAGAAGGAAGAAGCGAAGGAAAAAATCCGTTGAGTCAGCGCGGTAGCGGCGCACCGATACAACGATATGCTTTAATCCGACAGCGGTGACTGGCTTTTATACATTTTATCCACCCTCGGAGCTTCTCGGGCAGGACTCGACTCCACTACTGACGTTTGAAACTTTGATTCGTCCTATTTGCACCGTAAGAATCCTCGGACATCGCCGTTCTTGGCCCAGAGTCCAGAAGGCTTTTCATTAAAAGCCTAATGATGTAAAAATATTTAATGCCGGGCCTCCGTCGACTAGCGGCAACTGCCGATCAGTGTTGTCGATCACGGACAAGGACCGTTCGCACTTTCGAGATGCTCTACAGATCCATTGCACTCTTCAACTCCGCTATCTGCTAATCTGTCACTGGACTTTGCGCAGAGATGCAATTGTACGCTGCGCCGTTGTTTATGCCAAGTGTCTAGGGGAGCGCGCGTAGACCAGTTGGATGGCGCTTACCTTTAAACTCTCGAATGCCCTTGCCTCTTGCACTCGCGCATTCTTAATCAACGAGCATCGAGCAAAGAGCACGTTGGAGGGAATCCAATGAACCAAAACGCCATATCGTATTACAATACTCCCAATGACACGAAATATCGGCATGATATTTCGAATGAGAAGCCAAAATCATAAATGCTAGGCATTCATGCTCGAGGACTATTTCGTAGGAACGATTTTGCTAATGTAAGCCGTCAATTAGGAGACCAATCATTCGGAGCCACGCATTTCCGAGCGTAAGATTGAAAGATGGAAGGCTTTGCCAAGGTGTGCGTTAATACGAGGAAGCAAGTTGATTGGCGCAGGCCACCCTTAAAGTGCCCAAGTTACGGCGAATGATGCGACAGTCGCTCACAGTTTTTAAATGTTAAACGCACGTCATATATGATTTTGCAAAGCGCTCACGCAGAGTCGCGCACGTACGCGTGCGTATATCCGCAAAAGCCCGAGGTGTGCTGCGCGATATATCATTCGCCATTAGCCTGCAGCTGACGGAAGTGAGAGACTTTAAGGTCAGAGCCGAGGAGGCAGACCTGCATACATCTCGAAAGAGCGCGAGCGGCGTGGCCTTCGAGAGTCGAGAAGCTATTATGTTCCGTGCGCGATTGCACATGTGTATCGCGCAAGCGCGCCCGTGGATTTCCATACGCGGAAAAAAATGCGGCCTCGATTTCGCGTGGACGTCACGCACAGTACGTACGTATGCGCTCGCTCTCACGCGGCAGGATCACGTAGAGAAGCGGAGCGGTCCGAGATTTATCGGGGGAATTTCATTTTCCTATTTCGCATTTCCTACCTCGCGTTTCGCCGTCTGTAGCCTCGACAGCTGCGCGTGAGGGCGAGAGTCGGCCGCTGCCGCTGCCGTTGCCGCCACCGCCACCGCCACCGCCACCGCCACCGCCACCGCCACCGACACCGGCACCACGGTGGGGATATTATCACCGAGCGATTTTCGTGCGCGCGCACTCGTGTATTATCGACTTTAACGAGCGTTTTTAGTCCTGGCCATTAGCTTAAATTGGCTCATAAATAGCGCTAAATCGCGCATAACCTAGTGGCACGAGACAAAGCTTTTGCTAGAGGAGAAAAAAGCTAATCATTTTTCGTGCTAAGCGACGCGATCCGAGGATCTTAACTCTTTTAACAAAGGCTCGCCTTTCTACGAAAATAAACGAGCTCCTCCGAGATTATGGAATTTTCCGAACTACCTTCAATTTTTATTCGTTTTTTGAAAACATTTAAGAATCGTTAGAGTGGATTTTAGAGCGATCATCGGGTATGTGACACATGGCGATGAGCACGACTATGCATTAATTAATTAATCGATTAGTATCATCGTCTCGAGTTGGTTTTACAGTGCATTTGAAACAAAAAAAACAAAACAAAAATAAATACCAAAATCAAAACAAAAAAAGAACACGGACTTTTCAAGAACAAAGAAATTATATAAAAAGCTAATTGCCAAAGCTTCGTTGTTGGATTTCGGAGTCGAAAAATTATTTAAATAGACAGTGACTCTCGATGATCAATTTGCACAGCTGCTTTCCATAGCTAATTGTACTAAATAAATGCTTGACCATTTCAAGTGATGTAAATATTTTATCATAAGCGTATGCGTTTCTTTGAAAGATGCTTCGATTAAGCTTCAAAATGTTACAAATCGTTGGACTGTTGTAAGAGCCGAGTTGCTAGATCGAAGGGAAATGTAAAATGTCAAGCGAATGAGGAAAAAGCCGCGTAAATGCTTTACATTTGAAAAAATTAATCGTATCAATTAAACAGAACGATTAAAAAGTCAAATCGACGTAGTGTTGAAAGTGGTATGCATTCACTTTCACCATCTCCTCGTAATCGGCGAATGATGCTTTTGATGAATTGCGAGACTGGGCATGTGTCAAGGAAACAACAAACTCCTTGCAATTCCATCGTTTCGAGTACAAATAAGTGTCTGCGGCTGCATCTGTCTGTCTGTCTGTCTCTCTCTCTCTCTCTCTCTCTCTCTCTCTCTCTCTCTATATATATATATATATATATATATATATATATATATATATATCTCGCACGCTGAAGGCGCTTGCGCGTGTGGTTTGAGCGAACTGAAATGGTTGTTAGTGTCAATCCCCGCTCAGGTACTCCAACTCATACCCAATCATTTCTCTCCCCCCTCTTTTTCGATTTACCGGCTGTTGGACTTGGAACTCGCGCTCTTACTCGATCGAATTTCTTCGGGCTACACACCCGAGAAGCGCAATACCCAAGGTACAGGCCGATATCACATCGCTTTTTCGACTTTAGGTTTGACGTCATAATTCGCATCGATCGTAGGTCGACTGGCAAGAATGTTTATACCGAATCGAATAATTCTAATTGGATGGGACACGAGTCTGCGCAAATGAACATGAAAGACACTTAGCCAGCCTTTCGCATTGGATTTTCAATGCGAGCGAAAGACTGCTTTATGCCAGTCCTTGCATCACGTTTTTCATGCGATCACTTTATCGGGAGCACTTTTAATCGATTCGATATAAAAAATTAAATATCTCCTTTTGCTCAATGCGGAGCTTTACGATGAAATAACATCGAAGGACTCTCGTGGCTTTATATTACATGTTTGACGTTCACCATACGCTCTTTATATACATGCTCGTTTGAATAGCATAAAAGCACACAAGCACACAAGCACACAAGCAGACATACTCGCTATCAAATGTTTCATCTATATCATGTCTCATCAATAATAATTTCAATATAATGCAACGAAGTCCATAAGTACATAAATACTTATATTCTATTAAATGAAAACATTAACGCATTTTTTCGATAACTACTCGTTTGATAAGACTAATCGTGCTTCGCGTGATGATTCTCTATTTTTCAAGATGTTTTAAGATGTTTAAAATGTCGGTGCTTGAATGTCCGGGTTAACAAAGACGATCGTTATCATTCGGAATACAATTATCCTCCGTTCCTGTGCCATACGGACTAACAATGCCTCGACAATTCCTGAATGTGCGGTCCATTGCCAATTCATAATTAAGTTATGGTTTTTGGGGCTCGTGCACACCGCACTGTACCTGTGCATACGTGTGCCTTAATTGCAGTGCATTCGGTTCGATCGTGCACGGGGCAACGTATATACACACCTATATCCGCGCATATCATAAGAGCACAAATGCGATTTAATGATATAATTAAGCATGAGTCGGAGTAGGTCCGCATATATATGTATACATAAATGTGTAATGGGCGCTAAGAAGACACTATCGTACTTTAGGAGTTCTCGCTAGTAGTTTTTCGCTCGTTAATTTTCGCGATAACGGTAACAGCTCCTCGGTCGCTTGGTTTGGACTAGGGCGCGAGTGAAACGGGGTATCGCATTTTCACAGCCTTTATGATGATAACATAAAAGAACCGAAGTATTTTGTCGATTTGGTGTGCGTAGGATGCGAAATCTAGTCACAGTGTCACATCAATATACAAATCGCTAATGAGTCAGCGCAATTGTGCTTGCGTTGTTAACCTTAACATTCGCGTGCGTGCGCTCCCACCGAAGCGAGCCTATTGTTACTAAATATTCTTTCCTATTAGCCAGCGGATTCCACGAAGTTCACGGATAATCATGCCTTATAATAACGTCGTGTATCGCCTCGATTCTTCGACCGCGAACGTTTCTTGCATTGGCGACGACTCTGCGCATGCGTAAGCGCAGAAACCGAGTCCGCCACCGAGTGCGATTCCGCATGCCGTAACCCAATATATTCGTTTATCACGCATCGTCGGTGGCGGCGACGCGGCGTCGGCATCGCGTAACCAGCTTTGAATAGGGATGTCGACCCTTCTGCATAATGCGAAGGAAGGGCGGGGCGGAGGGTTGGACGGACATCGATCTCCCTCCTCTCCCCCCTAACCTCCCGCGGTCCCCTCCTGCCCCGCAGCACTCCCTCCTCCCCCGTTCGTACAGGCTGTTCGTCTTCCTCCTACTTTTTATATGCAGCCTTTACGATAAGATCATGGTGAGCACGGGAGGCGATGCGCTCCGTTACCGTCAGGTGTCCCTTCTTTTCCTCGAGCGCTCCTTCTTGCCCTTAGGCAACTCTCCGATTGACATACATATTTCGTTGAATTCGTCCACGAGTCGCCCGCCTCGTTCCAAATGGCATCCTACCCACTTTTCCTTCAGCGATTTGGGGCGGTGCAGCGAGGAGCCCCACATGCGTGATAAACTGCTGCCATAAGGCGAATATGTTAATATGTCGTAACGCGTTATGAAGGACCTCGAGTATTGCAAGTGCCTTTGACTAAGCGGCGCTGAGCCCAGAAACGGGAACTATATAGATTAGAATAGAAATAATTTGCGGAAATGAGCTTGTCGTTTTGAAAGAACTTTTGCAAAGCCTCCAGTATTACGTTACATGCAAGAAAAATCATTTCACTTGGCCAGATAACGCGGTTACATTGACGGCCATAACTCGTGAAGCTTTCCAATTGTCTAATGATTAACTAAGGAAGTGCGCTTAATAACTTTCTCTTTCGATTAATTATTATTGATTTTATCTACTTCTTGCTGGGCGATGTCATGCGATTGCTCGCTATTCAATTAGACATCGTGGTCATAATTTTGATATATTTGATGATCATTGCCGATAAATATCATTTCAAGCACTAACAAATATTTTAAAATAATCAATTTCAATATAATGCATCTGCAATTGATTATTGCTCTTATAAACAAACTAATAATTAAAAGTAATTAATTCAAAGTTGTACCAAAAATATTAATGATTAGAGTGTCTTATAATATCTAATGATTGTAATGAAAACAAAGTACTAAGAGATGAGACTTTGCATCTTCTTACGGAATCCAATTTCATAAAATTTCATAATAAACCATTGCGAGTAGTCACTCAAACCATGAAAAACATGCTATTTCTCTCTCTCTCTCTCTCTCTCTCTCTCTCTCCCTCTCTCTCTCTCTCTCTCTCTCTCCCTCTACCTCTCCCTCTCTCTCTCTATCTCATCTTTCAAAGATAGTGAGAGAGAAGTTGATACATAATAGTAAATGACAATAGCTGGCGAATTATTTATGTGTACCAACCTTTGTAACCTTGGGGAAAACGTGTTGGTATGCGTGCGCTTATGTGCACGGATGCGTACATACGCGTGTCTGTCAATGGGGCCCGGATCATCTCTTTTACTCTCTCTCTCTCTCTCTCTCTCTCTCTCTCTCTCTTTCTCTCTCATTACTTCTTCGAGCAGCTGCGCGAAAAGTTAGATGGAAGCTTGGAACAGTTATGGACTTTGGCCGTTGTTATTTTGTGGCAATATGAAACCTTGCATGTAACGATCCGGCGGGCCGATATAGTGAGGACGATAGAGAATAGGGGAAAAAAAAGGAAAAAATAGGAAAAGCCCCGGAGAGTGAAAGGAGCGTTAGCATAATAATAAAGGAGAAAGAGGAAGGTAATCGTTGGGTCGCGAGAATCGCGATCTACTTGGCTCTTTCGAATTCAAAGAGCATGAGGCGTGCCCAGGGTCATACATTTCTCTCCCCTCTCTCACACTCGGCGCGATTTCCCTTGACGCGTGCGTGCTCAACCCCGCACACCCCTTTCCACTGTGCGTTTGACATTGCTTCAACCCATGGCATTGCAGAAAGTTACAGCATGAAGGAGTGAGAAATTTAGAGAGAGAGCGAGGGGGGGCGACGAAACGGGGGGGGGGGGGGGGAAGGCAGTTCGAAATGGGGCTCCACATTGAGACGCAAAATTAGTTCCCTTGCCCTTTATAGCCCTTCCACTAGGCGACCCCTTTATATCCGAACGAACCACGCGGCCCTTTTCTGCTCTCCATTCATTCTCATTTTTTTCGCGAAAGGGCAGGATCGGTCCCTTCGAGGCATTATTATTATTGCGCTCTACGGACACGTGGCATGTATATAGATATATGCTTTTGCTGTACGCACGCGTGTCGTATTAGCAAAGCGAGCGTTAGTTAAAATGGGATATTTTCATGATGGAAAGTTGCCGAAGCTCCTTCGTTATGTATGCAGATTTTCATTTTAACAAGCATAAATCTAACACGGAAAAAGGAAATTAACAATATTTTCATATAGCCTTTTAATCAATCAATGCGTATGTCACTTATATAATATTAACAAGTACGTCCATTATTTATTGTCAGAAAATTTTTTAATTTATTTTGTGGGCAAGTTGAATACATACATACATATACATATATATATATATATATATATATATATATATATATATATATATATATATATATAAAATTCTGTGTATGTGGAATAGCACAAAGAGAATCGGAAACAAGAGAGGAGTAAGTTTAGTATAGTGTCTTGGTAAGTTAAGAATTGCGAGGTGATAAAGTTCCCATGGGAATCAACGTATAAAGGAAGAGTAAAAGAAGCCTTACTTACCTTAAAAGCACCGCTTTTAGTCACGATCGACTGACTCTCCTCGTTAAAGCAAATTCCAAACCACATTGTAACTTACGTTTACGTTTGTTGGTGCCCAAGTATTCCCTCAGTCTTTTACAAAGTCGTATTTAAGCATACAATTAAGCGCATTTCGCAATGTCTTAAATAATTTGGACACTCATTGCATCTTATTCGCGTGTGCTTATTAATTATCTTAAATTTATTCTATAATTTTTAATGTTAAATTTTAAAGTCTATCTTTTCAATGCATTCTTATTGAACGAACAAATTAAATAATAATAAATAGCCAATTTAACATTTATTGCTATTTTATATTCATCAACATTATTGTACGTATATATATATATATATATTACCTATAACTATAAATAATCTTCCTCCAGACTTAAAATGCTCGAAAAAAGAAAAATAAATAAATCAATTAAATACACGATGCCTAAATTCGCCGCCTAAACATTGTGCTTCTGTTTTTTGTTACAGACTAAGAAGAACAATCCCAATCACATAAAACGACCGATGAATGCATTTATGGTCTGGTCGCAAATAGAACGCAGGAAAATATGCGAAGTCCAGCCGGATATGCACAATGCCGAGATAAGCAAGAGGCTCGGCAGGCGCTGGAAAACTCTGGACGAGGCTGAGCGTAGACCCTTTATTGAAGAAGCCGAAAGACTTCGTCAGCTACATATGATGGAATATCCCGATTATAAGTATAGACCACGAAAGAAGACGAGCAAGCCGATACCTACTCCAAAAGCCAAGGAGCTGAAGAAAAGCAAGAAGTCTTCGTCTTCATCCACGAGCTCAACCTCCTCGGCGTCATCGTTGTCGTCGTCCTCGCCAGCCCCGTCTTCCGTCACCACGAGTCCGAGTCCCGCGTCTTCGCCCAAGATTCGCAACGATACGAACAACAATCAGCAGAGCCCATTAAAGAGGCTCCAATCGACTCCGACCACGAATCCCGTCTCGAGGCTCAAAGTTCGACTGGCTCTGGATAAGAGGCCAACGGCAAGCGATTATACACCTACACCGCCGATTGCCTCTGCAAAGGTACCCAGTAGCCCGTCCTGTGACACTCCAGACTCGCCCGAGTCAGCCAGCTTCTACGACGATCACTTCATCGATTGTCAAACTCAAATTGCCAGCGCTATGCAACAACAACACCAGCAGCACCAACAGCAGCAGCAACAGCAACAGCAACAACAACAGCAACAGCAACAGCAACAGCAACAGCAGCAGCAGCAACAGCAGCAGCCTAAACTCATCAAACAGGAAGCAATGGATTTTGGTACGACAGATTTTACGAACGACAGGCTCCTGTCATCGGTCAGATCGTATGCGTCGCCCGATCTCAGTAGTCTCGCCAGAAACTTCCAGAGGAACGCTTGCCACCCTAATGACGTCTTTATCAAGGAAGAACCCGTGGATATATCAGCCTCGGTCACCACTTCCACGTCGGCCATCAAAATGGAAGAGCCGACGAACCCGAGTCTCGCTGATCTTGACTCCATGGCGTTGACGGATCTCTTGCAAATACAACCTTCTGACTTCAAACTCGATCTCGACATGGAAACGATTGCTACGGATCTCGAGAACTTTGAAAGATCCGCTGGTACTGGCAGTGCAACGCACTTTGAATTCACTTGCAATCCCGACGTCACAGACATGTTTTCTGACATCGGCGTAAATAACGAATGGGGCGGCTTCTGAGACGAGCTGGACGCCGAAGGGCTAGAGGGGCAAGTCGAGAGCACTGCATCCTCGCCCTTCGATGCGAAGGTCCTACTGGTGACTCCGCCTTTGAGGATTAAAAAAATTTGTAGGAAGAAGAGAAGGAAGAAGAAGAGGAGAAGGAAGAAGAGATCAAGGCACGTCACTGCTTGCTTGACCTCGGAAGTTTTGTAATTAGTGTTACTATCCAAACTGTCTGGTTTCTCCAAGTCCTCATCTTTAGGCTTGCAATTTTTTAGAGAATCTAATAAGGATTAAGTAAGAGTGAGAGAAGGAGGGAGAGAGAGAGAGAGAGAGAGAGAGAGAGAGAGAGAGAGGGAGAGAGAGAGAGAAGGAAAAAGAAAAACGGCTTGGCCAGAGCCGATATTCATACGTTGTGTTCATTAATAAGAAAACCAAGTGATCTCTGTATGTCTAATGATTGTATCTCGGGTATATATTGTGGACAATCGACGAGACTTTTAATGATAACGTTTTATGATAACGTTTCATCTTTTTGGACATTTCGGTAGTATCAAATTGCGAATAAAAAAAAAAAATATTAAAATGACAGAAAATTGAAAAAATTGTCGTATGTGTATTATAAGCGCGCACATTTTTACTTCCCCTCGCTAAAATAAAATAAAAAAAAACAAAAGAAAAAAAAACAAAAATTATAAATTGAAAAAAAATTACTGAAAAAACGGAATATAACAACAATAACAGAAGCAGCCTCAGCAACAGTAGGAGTAGCAGTGACGATGGCGATGGCCAATTTAAAGGGACGCGAATGAAATTCTCGCTATTTTGTTTCTAATGCAAGACCGGAAGTACGGGCCACTCGAGTGGAATCGCAGCTGTTTCCAGTATTTTCGCCAACTCATTCAACCTAGCAACGGCTCTATCCGTGGAGAGCTTCTGCTTTCTCCCTTCTACACGTGGCGTAATATGGTCGCTCATCCACTAATCTCGGTTTGCTCGCGTTATTTTTCATAGACGCAGCAGCAACAGCGGTGTTAGCATTCGTGAACACCTTTTGTTCGTCCATTGTGAATGTTTGCGAATGGCGTATGCTTTCCGAGCTTCCCAGAAGGTCGTATTTTGTGGCTCAACTTCGTGCGCTACTACTCTTTCTTGTTCTATTGATCGAGGATACGAAATGTTCTGAGTCGGAAGAATCGTGACGTTCCGCTAAGCTTGGGGCGAGAGGGAGAGAGACTTGTCTCGCTCGGTGTGCAGGTACGACTTGTAACGTGTGTAATATATGCCAATATCCTCCTCGACGTCATTGTCACGCGCGTATGAATCAACATTTCTTACATTTTTCTCTTCGTTTTTGTTTTTATATTTTTATTAAAAAGTTCGCTTTGGTGTAAGATTCGTTTAATTTTACGTAGGCGCTGCGAATAAAGTAAGAAAAGACGATAATTGAGTTAAACGAGACTTACGCTTGCCGTAAGTGGCTGTACGATACACTTATTTACGCCAATACAAAGTATAAGCAAGGAAAAGCCGTTTTTTTTTTTGTTTTTTTTTTGTATATGTACTGTAGCATATTAGAAGCTTAAGGACTTTTGTACGAAGCACGAACGTGAACATGCTGACTTGCGATCGCGATCGGATTGCCGCGGACATTAATTTTCCCGTCTTCAAACTGTTCGACCAGCTCACGAAGTCTGAATCCAGAGAGGGGAAGTTCAAGTTAATCTTTTCAAATATCCCTATCTCTCCCAGTCGAAAGGAGACTTTACTTTCTTCCTCAACATTCATCGTCATTCGCGAGCTCGTCGCATTCGATTAATCATGTAACGCCGTCCGATCGCGCACGCTGCTCGGCCGATCTTCACGCCCCCTCCCCTCCCCATTGTGTATATCAATTATAAATAAATATTTAGTAATATATTAAATCCTTGTAGCATACAAGATAATAAAAAGAACATCCAACGATCCGCAGTTGGTATAAAAAATATCCTAATGTCGTAAGAGAGTTTTGAGCGAAGTGTCCGAGGCGGCGCATGTATTTTTTTGTCCGTGCGCATAAAGGAGCCGACCGGCGTCATTTGGTCATCGCTCGCGATTCTCGATCTTCGACTGTTAGCTTCTTTCATCATTATGTGGATTTTGCACGCTCTTAGTTTTTATGTCTCCACATCGTATCGAAGCAATGATTTTTCTTTCGTCGGGTTCTTTTACAAAAAAAAAAACAAAAACAAAAAACAAAAAAAAAACAAAAAAAAGTTCTTATTTATTTATCCTTTATGTATTAAATTGAAAGCATTGAAAGCAAAAAATTATTAAAATAAAGGATACGACGTAAGATCGTTGATTCGACGATCAGACCGGATCGAGAATGGCGCACGTATGTGATAATAAGGCCGACGTTAAACGATCGGAATGCGCGATGACTGGCGATTCCGATGGCTTAGCGTGTAACGTCGCTCGGTTCTTTTCCTCTTCAAAAAGTCATATGCACACAACAGATGAACATTATTAACACATATACACACCGACATACAAATGTATATTGATGCATTAGAGACAGGAAAAGGAAAGCAAATATTGGCGCAGAAACGCGGATTACGCACATCGACGAGACACACTGATACGAATACCTATGCTTTTTAATTTTTGTCACACATAAACGCGATAATTTTATACATCCGCACTCGAGAGAAACGCAACTTTTATGGGAAAAGGTGCGTCCGTCGAGGCGGAACAAGGGCCAGAAGGAAGAATTAATAAGCGATACAATATTAAGAATAATGTTTGAAAAAAGTTAAGAATAATGAATATTATGCTATTAATAATAATAATTGTATTATTATGGCTAAGAGAGCATTGTGGCATAGCGATATCTTACTATATGCCTATAACGAAAAAATATGTCATAAGATCATAACGCTACACAAAACTTACTATTTTTGTTTTTGTCCTCGATCATATATATATATAAATATATATGAGCGGCACCAAAGTAGAAGCCGTGTATATCTATGTAGTTGTGAGTATAAGTGAAAATTAAAAAAAAACAATACTTCGAAAGATTACACTACACTAAAATTTGAAATACAATTACAGTCATACTTATACATGTTTGCGCGACGCATATACATACATTGTAACCCGCGCGCCTACACAATCACGTGCACTCGTGCACGCGAAGGCACAAACACACACACGCACACGCGCGCGCGCGCACACACACACACACACACACACACACGATATTACTGGAGAAAAGAGAGAGCGTGTCCGGATTTTTATTAGGGCTGAATAGACGCGGGCCAAGCGTATATTGCCCCACTTTCGCCTTTATGAACTATCAATATCAAACCTTGATCTCATGTTTCTTTTTATTACATTTACTATAATTATTAATGATTGTCGACTTATTGTCGATGTAATTAACGCAATCTATTATCTTTTTTTTAATACCAGCAATTCCACTACCATATTTTCTTTTCTTTCTTCTTAATTTCTATGAAATCGTATTTTTATTTCCTTCTTAAATTTTCATATCTCGCTGAGCAACAGAGAGAGAGAGAGAGAGAGAGAGAGAGAGAGAGAGAGAGAGAGAGAGAGAGAAAATAAAACAAGAAATTTAACAATAACAAAATAGATGCGCACGCGTAAAGTTTTTTTCAGCGAATTTTGAATCCAAGGGGGAGGACGAAGTTGAAGGGAGTTTGATTTGTGGAGAGGAGAATTGAGAAAAGCAAACTCCTACGCATGATTAAGTTTGCCCTTGCGTTCTGTTGTCGGTTTGTCAACCGTTCTTACAGGACTCGGGGATTATGCGAAATGAAGGGAGGCATAATGGAGGGAGGGAGAAAGAAAGAATGTGCGTATGTGTATATGAGAACGAAACGAGTGTGTTGGAGAGCGAAAGATAGATTCAGAAGAAGAGAGAAAACGAATGTATGAGAGAATGAGCGCAATGAATAAAAGGGACATAATAAACAAAATATAATGAAAGAAACAAAAAATAGTGCCTACCACCTCCAATCTTTGAAGGAAAGAAAACCATTGTACAAAATTTAATACAGGGCCCATACAAATAAAAAAGAAGACAAAATAAAGATATGTTAGACTTCTATTTACATGCAAAATGCTACAAATTAATTATTGATTACATTGAAAAAGCAACTGTGTTAAGAAAAAAATTCATTGTTCTCGGTAAAGTTAAAAAAAGTATATTAAATAAAGAGAAAGAAAGATACGGAAAAAAGAGCGTGAGTAAATGAGGCAGAATGAGCGAGTATGCGAATATGCGAGTGAAGAAGAATGAGGAGAGAGAGAGTGAGAGAGAGAGTGAGAGAGAGAGAGAGAGAGAGAGAGTGAGAGGTAGAGCCAAGACTATTAAAAAATCGGAAGAATGAGCCGAGCGAATGAAAAGGATGTCGAATTTGAACAAGAGATTTTGAAGCTTAAACTAAAAATGACACAAGATACGTTTTCTCTGCAAAAATATAGAATTTGAAAAAAGGAAATAATAACCAGACATATATAGGAAATCACTACAATATAAAACAGGCTGTGAAATATCTCTGAAAAAAGGAGAAAAGTAAATCAGGTGGAAGGTTGGATAAGGAGATGCTCGGAGGCGGTGATGAATGTGAGTTTGCTCGGGGGTGTGTTTTTTAACGGAAATGAGAAAGAGAGAGAGAGAGAGAGAGAGAGAGAGAGAGAGCAGGAGTGTGATAGACAGAGGGGGCGATAGAACAGAACTGCCAGTTTTTCAGCCAGAGTCAAATAGTCAATTTTTCAACCAGTTATTTAATTTATGTTCAAGATCACACGTGTACATTCATCGTTACAGATTGTTACAACATATCAGATTGTAATCGTTACTCTATTGCAAGCCAATCGCTGAGATTATCATCTTCTTTTCATTGCTACTGTACTTACTGTTTTAACTCGAAGTATAAGAAAATTATGTGCGTCGGTAAGAATGGATATAAGGAGGAAAAATTCGCAGATTTGCCGAAGATCCTGATATACCAAATATTAAAAAAAAAAAGAAAAAAAAGAAAAACAAAAAAAAAAAGAAAGGAAGGAAGGAAAGAAGGAATCAAGGAATGGAGAAAGTACTTTGGGAATGGCCAGTAGCTTATCGTTCGAGCATTTACAACATAGATTTTTGTGGAAGGTATAAGTGCGCGCGCTAAAGAAGGTGAGGAAAAAAAGAGGAAGGAGTTTTCTGTTCACGCAATGAAAGCTTGTAGTTTATCGTTTTTGATGGGAATTTATACACGTCGGGATAAGCTGGAAGGGGGAGGGTTGGGAGAGGGAAATTGAGCAAGTTTTGGGATAATAGAGTAAAAAAAAAAAAAAAAAAAGAAGAAGAAACGAGGTAACTTTTTGCACACGTCTGGTTGAACGCCTCGCATCAGGGGCGCGAGATTCGCTCAGGAACGTTAGGCGGGTGAGGCTGTGGAAGGAGGAAGAGGAGGAGGAGGAGGAGGAGTTTATCGTTCGCAAAATTGAAAGTCTCGAGTTTGCGTTTACTGGGCGATGAAGTTCGCTCCGGCAGCGCTTGTTTTTTTCGCAGACATACGCATGGCGAACGATCGATCAGCTTTACCATATGAGATCTTGATATTGGGAACGGAGATCGAAGAAGAGTTTTCTTTACGAAGGCGGAGCAAAAAAATGGGGGAATGTTAGGTCGTTATGAAATAATAAGAGGAATAAAATAAAATTTTGAGGTTAAGAATATAAGTGTTATAGTTATTGACGCGCGCGTCGTCCTTTTATCGTCGCAAATATTTAATAAATGACAAATCGTGGAAGAAAATTTAATATTAAATAACTTTTGTTCGTGGCTTGATCGTATTTGTGAAAGTGATTATATTTGCGCAGATTTATGATGTTTTTTTGAATTATAAAATAAAACAATAAAATATATGCATAACCGTATATAGTATTCGTGTAAACGTAAATATATAAAAGAAAGAAAAGGTGGAACCTAAAATTACGAAAAATTTTGATGAGCTGACGGTGGTTTTTTCTTGTGAAAGAGATACTTTAGCTGGATGATGAATTTTTTAAATAATATGATTATGAAATCAATAATTAAAAAATGAATGTTGTTAAAAAATAAAATATAAATATATATATATATATATATATATATATATATATATATATATATATATATATATATATATATATATATATATATATTTTTTGATAAATTTTCATGATATAAAGCGGCTGGCTGCAGAGGAAAGGCTGCGGAAAACCCAACGCTTCGTCCACTTGTTACCCGGGATAAAAGTTTTTTAAGAAATAAAAAAAATCAATAAAAAAGAGTAAAAAAAAAGTGAATAAATTTTATCGTAAAAAATATTTATTATCCTAGATGTAATAAGTTATATCGATTGTATTTAATAAAAGAAAGGGGGAAAACTAATAAATAGATGAGAATCCTAACGAATGGAAAAGACAAGGAATGAAAAGAGAAATTCGGTGAGCCTCAACCTCCGTTTTCCTTTCTCTGCTACCGTCGAATTATGTCTTCTTTTATGGCGGATGCTCGCGGTAGATTGTAGGGGATCACGAGATCATTACTTCGATTGTTGCGTCTTATTTTCAAAGCGTTAATAAAATCTAGGTCAACTTAGGTTGCGTAGTGAGACTGTAATAGTGCCCCGATAATTTGAACTGTCACGGGTCTCGATAATCTACTGGATGCACTCTCGTGTTACGATTAGGATTTTCCAATTTTTAAAGACATAAGGTTGAAAAAAGTATATACATACATACACGCGCGCACACTCGCGCACACACACACACACACACACACACACACATATATATATATATATATATATATATATATATATATATGATAAAACAGATAAATAGATGTGTAGTAGTTTTTAACAAATTTTTAGCATTGTATATATGTCGAATTGTGAGAAAACGAGAAGGAATGTCGAGCGGAGAAGTGCTTAAGATACTTTTTTGGGGGTAGTTTCGGGAAAGTTTTGGTCGATTAACGAGCATAACTATTATACCGTGACGTTACTTTTTTATGTTTGAAATGAATATGAATAATATAAGAAATTCGTTTTCCTCCTCGGGAGTGTTAAAACTTCTTGTGTAAGATAAATAATTAATGCATCTTTCCAACGTATTGCGCTTGGTGTACATAAAACTTCAGAGTAATAAATACATTATCCATCTCACTTTTTTTTCTTTTTTTTTTTGGTTTTTTTTTTTTTTTTTTGAAGAAGTACCTTATATGAAGCGGAACGCGCAGGACGAAAGTGCGCGACGCATGCAGTCGGGACTAGTCTATGAGCGCCGTCGTGCGCAAGAACGTTGCGACGGGGCACGCAAGCATTTTATTTTTCTGTTGTATGCAATTTTCGATAATAAATAAAAAGTAATGGCAGATACTCTCCTGACAAAATTGTGATGGGCAGACTTTTTATTAGATAGCGAGAGAAAAATACCCGACGGGACTGCTATATCGAGCAACGATCGTCTTGTGTTGTCATCTCGCGGGGTGTTTTACTTTCTTGTTTGTTTGTTTGGTTTTTTTTTTGCTTTTTATTTTATTTTAATAAAAATTAATGAACATTTGGAAACACTGCGGAGAGTACACCACAGTGCAATATAATTAAATTCTACGAGCTCGCAATACGAAAAGAGTTAACTTTTAAACGAGATACGTAAAAGAGCAAAACATAGTTTGACTTTTTTGTAATTCAGCAGTAATGAAGAAACTATATTTTGCAGATTATAAAAGTAAGAAAGAGAGAAGAATGCATAATGAGTAAATAATGATGTTCTAGGGGCTCGCCGGTAATTATTAATAACGCATAAATGAAAGAGAATGGGAATGAATGATGAAAAAGCATAGCAATATTTTTACACGATGTCGATTTGCAAATAACTATTGTCAAGTTTTGTTTGTTAGAGGTTTTTTTTAGTATTTTGCGGGAGCTTATCTGTTTTCCAAGTTTCGTTTGCTTCTTTACCTTATTCTCTTTCCTTTCTTTCTCTCTTCTTTCATCTTCTTATGTTTTTATACTTTGCGTTTGTTCTCTCTTCCGACAAGTTTTGTGCAAGGATCGCGAAGAGTTTGTGTTTTTTTATTTTGTTTTGTTCCATTTATTTACCAATACGCGTGTTAAACTGGAAAAAGCGTCAATTTTGTAAGGTTTGAACGAGAAATCAGCAATGTAATAATTATCCAGAAAACATTAAATACGTCTTTAAATTATCTATTCTAGCCTAAGTTACGCCTATACATAAGGAAAATGAAGTTATGCTAACGACTAACTTTAAAAAACCCAACTGTACATTTGTATTTAGTCCCCTTGTTTATAATACTTATTATCTTGTTATTAAGTACTCGATTTATATCATTTTTTATCGAAATTATTAAAAAATAATTTAAAAATAACCGATGGACTTGTGAATTATTTTTCCTTAATTATTTACCTCTTCCACAATCCAGCCATTATTCGTAGTTATTAAGCAATTCTTATTTAACAATAAATAGTTAACGTTAATTAGGACCATTTATCTCAAAACAAACAAATCTTATGAGAAAATTTATTATTTTGTTAATATTTAACGTGACATTCATAGTATACGAGTGTACATATTAACGTACAATTTATCTAATAATAGACATACAAATTACTAATTACAAAAAAAAAAAACCAAAAAATAATAATATTGTCATTGAAATTTAATTTTTTAGCGTAGATAATTCAATAAATATGAAAAGATTTAAACATTTTGAAAAATATCGATAATGCTGATTAATGTGATATGAAGATAATAATCAATCACATATTTCGTATAACCGATTTAATATGCGAAAGTGAATAATAAATAATATTTAATATAAAAGAGTATGCAGTGTATATATATATATATATATATATATATATCAATAGTTTTATTTGCAAAATTTAATGTTTTTATAATTATAATACAAATAGTTTTTGCAATAACTTTATTCTATTAAACATAATTAATTTTGTTATTGCTAAGATTGAAACGCATTAATTTTGTTACATTAGAAAAATCAAATTTCATTGTAGATAAAATAATAAAATTGCGTGTACTGATGTAAGATTCTAATCTAAAAAAAAAAAAAAAAAAATATACATTACATAGTTATTTTGTACGATATATATTCATTGATAAAAGATTTTTACACTGTATTTACATAACAATAATGTAGCAAAAAACAAAATGCCGTGTAGATGTATAGTAACATCGCATCAGCGGATAATTCAGTAAATTTTGCAACTCGAATTATCAGGGAGGTGAAAGTGACGGTAAGTGCATGAAATTTTTACATACTTTACACGCGAACAGTCTTTAATGACAGTTGATTTATAAAGATGAGTGAGTGATTCAGCTTCCGTTTTTGTTTGCATGCATTAACGATAATACATAAAATTTTTTTAACAATCCAGAATTTGTCAATAGAATGAGTTTCAGTTTTGTAAAACTAAGAGGGAGTGATTGAAAGAGAGAAGCAGAAAAATGTACATTAGGTAGGAAAATGAGGTGTGTCGTGTTATGGCATCGTATCACTATTTTTGTTAACTCACACGCTTGTATAATGTGATTTTAGTCGACGCATTTTGTTATTGTGTGATCGAAGGTGAAATTTAAATGCAATTACGTTTTTACACAAGGAATATGAACAATGCAGGCGCATTTGCATTTTTTAAGAAAAAGTGACTGCATTTATGACGTTTTCTACCGTCAATTTTGGAAAATTAATCAACGTATTAAAATTTCAATTTCTTTTGAAAGGTCACATTTTAATCATTTGATTTATATGTGAAAAATAAATCCTAAAATTTAATACAATCATTTTTTTCCACTTCACAAATAAATAATTATTCAAGAAGTTTTGCAACATATGAAATCGAATTTGCACAATAAATATGAGTTGGCAAGTATATATTATTTTTATATTGAAATGCCAATTGTATATTTTCATTTTCAAAGCGTAATTTGTAAATGATTATTGTTGACTTATTAATCAGATTTAAATTTAATTAATATTCACATTAAAGCATGACATTAGTATGTTTGCATTAGATGTATTAAAAGTATATAAATCTAAGTGTATTTAGAAAAAATTAATTAATGAACCTATTGTCAATATAGTTATTATTCTTTAAGAAAATATTCTATTATAAATGCTTTGCTAATTAGAGCTCATAAAAGATTTAATTTCTCGTTTACGGTATTCTTGTATACTTTCACAACATTAATTCGAAATGAATATTCTGTAAAAATAGTAATTTAATGGATCAGTCATAAAAATTTCATATAGCCTTATGTCTATCTAAATACAAATTTAATAATAAAATCATTAAACGCAAAATTTGTAACGTCATCGTCGTCTTTTCCTTGACAATATGATGATTACTTCATGCTATTTCTTCTTTTATAAAAGCTAAATACAAAGTTGAATTTAAGCATATAATATAATGAATGGTGTGAGAAAAGCTGTACATAATTCAAAATTCTTTTTAATTTTACGATTACTATCAATGATAATATTTTATTCATATTAATTTTTTTTAAACTTGTATCTACTCATGTTATTTAAAAAGAGTGAAATTTATTTTACAAGATTAGAAGATTAAAACTCACTTATTAATTATCATTAAACGTGATTTTCATTAATTCCGTAAGATGCTATAAATATATAATTTTTAAATGATATCAGATTAAACAGATAAATAAAGAAGAAATTTCTTAAATTCCATAATTTATGTTTTCATTCGATAAATAATAATTTGTTGAAGAAATTGAACAAAAATTTTATTAGATATTTAAAATTGTTATTTGTAACTTGCAAGTTATTACCATAACTTTAAATTTCAAAACCTCACAAATTTAATAAAATTAGTTTTTACTGTAGAAATTGTTTCTCATAATTAAATTCATGTAACAATCCTGTTTAATTATATTTTATATTTCTTGTATCTAATTTAATCTTAGTTTCTCTTTATCTTCAGTTACTTACAAGACTTAATTTTTGGTATTCCAACAAAAATATATTTCACTCTTATTTCTTATTGCAGTCATGTGTTTTGCTTATCTTTATTTGTATGACTCAATTTCTCTTAAAGTTAAGTAAATTATAGTTTTCCCAGTTCATGATTATATATTCTATTAAATCTCCCGTTTGTATCATTTGGCTTTTGTTCAAATATTTATAAATTGCTTTTATAACATACAATGATTTTAAACTGCTTAAACCTGGTTTCTTAATTCCTTTTTTTTTAAGAAATTTTACCTTATAATATTCACTTAAGATCATGCATTATTATAATTCTTATATACTCTTATTATAAAAATAAGTAACAATAAACAATAATAAATAAAGAGATGATTTTGTTTGTTTTATTATTATATGAAAGTATTCGAAAGTATTTACAAATTTTTCTCATTGTTTTAATGCAGAAAAATTCAGTAATACTTAAAAAATATATGTCCAAACTTATAAAAAAAATCCTCATGTTCTTGATAAAGTTTGATACCTTTTTTAACTGTAATTTCTTATTATCGCAACTAAATGTAAATCATCTTTAAAATTTAACATTTTCATTATACAATTTTTATGTATTAATTTAAATCTACTAATTTATATAAAATTAAAGGTTATAATCAAGATGATAACATCTTGCAATTTGCAATGCTCACGAAACTCGAATAACTTGGGTAAATTATTTTCTACTGACACTCTACTGTTACATGACGTGATAATATATTTATTTAAATGAGTTTCTTAGTATTCGAGATATATATATATATATATATATGAACTCTAGATATTTGTTAATAGATAGAATCAAGTTTCTTATAATTATTCTTATATTTAACTTATCTTTTTAATATATACTTTTCTTTTAAATATATTTCTCTATATAAGTAGATCTTGTTTGTAAAATAATAAAATTTATCAATTGATAATTATATTATCAAATATAATACGAAGATATTTGAAAATCATCAAAAATCTTTGTAATTATAAAGTTTTTTTATTTATTCCATGGTTTGGTGTATTAACGGTCTCTCCATTCTGTAGGCATTATTTCTTCGTTATTTCTTCGTTATTTCTTTATGTACTGCGAACAATATAATATGGCTTGATCAATGACATTTCTTTTAATTTAATTATTTTTCCCACTATTGTAGGTACTATTTTTTGATCGAAATTGTAATTATACACTTTCATATCCAAGGAAATACCATTTAATTTTATGATTTAAAATAGTCAATGCAGTTGATTTAATATCCAAGTATGTATCATTAGCCTTTGCCAAAGCTTATTTATATTATTTTTGATTTTCCGAATACTAATTCAATGGATAATTAAATATATTTGTATATTGCACAACTATGATTTTCTAATAATAATTTTCTAGCTTTAAGATTTTGTTTTGCATTTATTATTTATATGTTCTGATTATATTTATTTAATATAGTATTCACTTTAAATTTTAAATAAATTTAAATGCTACTTAAAATTTTAGTTTCATTCTACTAGCTCTACCGTTTGATTTTTTTCACATAAACATAAAATTATATTTTAATAATACGATTATAACATTAAATATTATAAAAAAAATAATTATTAAATTAAGTTTTTTGTTAGTGGAATCTAATAATCGGATTATTAGTGTACAATTTGTTTTATTACTAGGCAAAATTTATATCTCGTAAAAGTATTATTTATAAATTAAATATTAAATTAAATATTTTAATAGTTAATTAAATTGATAAGGAATATTTATTAAATAAATAAAAAAATTTAATATAAATTATTACAAGGATGTAAAAATGTTATCTTCGCTTGATGAATAATATTCATTGCCATACAACAATATATTAACAGGAATAATACATTGTAGTTCGTAAATAAATATTTTAAAAGTCTAAATTATTATTATATTTATAACACAGATTGTTATGTATGGGATTCTATTTTGATTATTTATATGGCAATAAAAATTATAATTATTTAAATAATCTGTTACTTTGTTTAAAAATTTTTTTGAACTTTTTCTTTAAAAGAGATTGTAAACGTATTAGACAGCTAATACATCGTTTTTATTTTTATTCAATTATAAATTATAATATAATAATATTTTGAAATTTATAGTCATATTAATTTTTTTTTTATACAATTTTGGTTTATTACCGTTTGTTTATTACAGTAATGATTATTTTCCATTACCTCTAAAAATTTGTTTATATATATATATATATACATATATATATATATATGATACTGTAACATCTTTATATTAATTGATGCCGATGGTTTCTAGAATACGGAATTCATAATTATCAATATTAATTTTTACATTACGACATTTTTACATACGATATTTTAAAATCTTTGTTCACGTATTATAAAAAAAATTGTGAATTATAAATTCTAAATCAAAGTTATGAAGTGATTTTTAGTAAAAGTTTTTACATTAATAATTAAGCGTTGAATTTTAAATTAAATAAATTCGACAGGCTTTGATTGCGGAAATTTAATGTTTTTCTACTTCTGTTTACATGCTATGAAGGCAGAAGAGTAAGTTAGAATTCCAGAATAAAATTCTGAAATGTAGCCAGTTCTTGGACATTTTTCATGAATAAATAGCTCGCGATATGTAACTGATATTCCACGAATGCTGGATTAATGCATAAATTCCACGTACGCGTACACCTAGACAAAACGTGCGCGTGTGTGTTACCTCGAAGCTGCTGGCTGGCACATTACATGTCTTGCGGAGGCGGCAAAACCGGTCACCATCAGGATCATCCAAATATATATATATGTATTCTTATACGTACGTACGTACCGACACACACACACACACAGATACAGATAGATAGATAGATAGATATATATAACACAAGTCACTATAGCTATATATCGTGCAAGGATATCATGCAAGTTATGAATACATTAGTCTGTTACGAGCGAACATGGAGAAAATAATAATGCATTATTTATGTCAATCGAAACAGCTAGACTAGGTTCAGACGTTGGATAAAGTCCGAGAAGAATCCGAATGTTGTTTTTTAGTTCCAATTATTAATGACCATTGAAGAAAGCAATTTTTAGTCGATTTATAATATATGATGGAAATCGATAATTACCGTTCTAATTTTGAATTTGCTAGATAATCGGATATCATTAATTATTGACTTAAAAAGTCTTACATTATTCATATTTATAGTTGAACAAAAATTTGACTCTTAAAATACTAATTCTGCAATGGAAAACAATTCGTTATTTAATATCAAATTTCAACATCGAGTTTATGTATTAATCACTGACACTTAGCTTATAATGTTTTAATATGATTAAATGTCTTCATTGGCGATTGTATGTTTTATAGTTTATCTATGTGAAATACAATTTGCATATCGTACAAATTTAATAATTTTCTAATTTAAAAATGTTTAAGATTATTTGTGGTTAGAATTTGCAAAATAATTCTATAACATATAATTGACAATATTTAAACCAGCAAAGGAATTGCTTAATTGATTTTATATACAGTATTTGAAAATCATAATACTATAAGATAATTACTTCTTTTTTATCGACGTTAACTCCTTTCTCGATGATGTATCGTTCTTTTTACTAACTAAAACTGTTTAGTACTATTATTATTACTGCGTATAGTTAATAACAAGAATAAAAGTAAAAGTCTTTAACCAATATAACATTGCTCTTTCGATTGCATAGAATGTTATAATAATATAAATATTATTTCGACAATCTGCTATTAGTATTATCAGTGAATTTTAAATAATTTGCAATCTGTGAAGTTTTTAGTTATATTTTTTGTTTTTTGTTTTTTTTATAAATGAAAATTGTAAGGTGTATGGTTTTATAATTTTTTATGCAATTTTAAGACGTAGAAAATCAAATAGTCTTTAGGATTATATTATCATACGTAAGTAAAGAATTATCTGAAAAAAAAAGTTATCGTCATCATATGTACATTTATTTTTCACTACATAAACGCTTGAAGCCAAGCAGTTTGCGATGTACTTATACACGGAGCGATCGCGCTCCGTTATCAGTAACATACGAAGATAAAGATGGTATTATTTTTGCTATTGTAAACCAAATTATCGATCCAATTATACCGTAGATAAGCGTGTAATCTCTATTTTGACGATCGCCGCAGCGACACCAATGACATTACCTATCTTAACTCTATTTTTATAAAAAGAAAAAAAAATCAGTAAATTATAATATCGCACGTGCGGAATATTTTTTTAAAATTCGATCAGCTCGAAGCAAGAGCCTTTCCCCTTCTCATAGTAATACATAGTCGTTACACGTCCGTAAACACGTTCGAAATATACAATAAGGAATAATGCGCGCACATGCCTTACAAAAACGACAGTGATAATAAAAGTAGAGGAGGGGAGGGGAAAGAAATGTTGAATGTGCGACGTCGTGAGACGCATACATATCGTCCAAATTCTATATAAACATAAAGAAAAAGAGCGAGTTTCCGAAAGCCTCGTCGTAAACTCAGGCAAGGTCACGAGTCGGCTGCTGCTGATTGCTACTTCCGTCATTGACTGCCCGATGCGACGAAGAAAGAAGGAAAAAGCGCAGCCTCGAAATAAGCTTCGATAACTTAATTCCCGCGTGTCGGCTTTGTTATCATCGGCGCCCGGATAGTGCATTTAAAAGGCCGAATTGCCTCGATGCCGCTACCGCCGATTATGACCGTGTATGCCTGACCTTTCTAATTTGCCTTTATTACGTCGCGTTTGCTCGGCTCGAGTGAGGCTCGGTCGAAATTTCCACTTCGCACGCTTTTTCTGCATTTTTCCGGTCGGGAAACGCGAGAGTTGGGAGGGTGAAGCCAAGACGCGCACCAGGGAATTTGGCTCAACTATTTAAACTTCTACAAATACGCACGAGATCGACTGATTTGTAAATGAAATATTAATTCGCGTGATAAGGCATACGGAAGAGTTAATGAACATCGAATGAGAATTTAATGAACTCTTGAAAGAGATAATTGCGCGATACGCGCATACGCGTATGCTTTCCCTTTAATTCACATAATAAGCTTGCCAAAATTTTCTTCAACTCTAAATGTTATTTTCTTGGCTAATTTATAATAGATTAGTGCTATTATTTAAGTACTTGCTGTCACTAATAATACATTGTTTTGCATTCGGAAATTGGTTTGAACTATTCGATTGTGTATGGAATTGATGATAAAAATCATGATTGAATTAAACGCTAAATAAATTAATAAAACTATTTTGATGGCAAATAAAATGGAAAATATTATTTTTACGTATGAAAGACTCGAGCTCGTCTAAAATCATGTAATCTTCACATATTGTGGATTATTTTTTTTAAATAATTGCTTAAACATTAAACAACATATTCGTCGAGAAATATATATTTGGCAATTATTATTCGAAAATATTTATTATGCTTAGTATATAATAAAGATTTTTGTACAAATTTTTACTACTTGAGATAAGTTGGCATATTTCTGTAAGTAGAACTTAAAAACTTGATATTACAAAGTCAATAATAGTCTTTTGCTATTTTATTGTACTATGTACATATAAAAATACAAATAATATATATATATATATATATATATATATATATATATCATGAGTTTGTAGTTATAATTTGTAAAATTGCTAATAGTATTTTTGCAGATTTTACATTATTAAATATTTGAGCATACAATTCGTTTGTGTCCAATAGAATTTAAGTAATTGAAATTGAACTATCTCTCGAGGAATCGAACTTTCCTTTAATTATATTGATCAATGAAACTGTGTAATCTAATATTGATTTCTGAAACAACTTATTTACGGTTTTCTGTTTTAGAAGAGCGTAAATTTGAGATTAATTTTTATCTCTATTAGTTATTGTTTTAAATTTGTAAATGCACAATTGTATATATGAAATTGATTAAGACGTATAAAAATGTTGACCACGTGACTTTGTAGATATATTAATAAACATGCCAATAAAATAGATAGAAAAAAATATTCAGAAAACAGAAATCTTAATACATTCAATTAATTAATTTTAAATAATAAACTAGGTAATCCTAAACGTAAATATAATATCTTAATATAATTTAATTATATACACCAATTATTTGCTTGTTCATACGATTTTTATATTATATATTTACTTTATAAGAAACATAAATGAATTACAACAACAACAACAACAGTATTATTATATTTATTTATATTTTCTTGTGTAAAATTATATAAATTAACAATCATTATTTATCATGCAATTCTAGAGTGAAATTAAATTTATATAATTTATAATAAAATGATTAGGAACTATATTGTAAAGATTATAAACAGTAATTTCTCATCTTTTTGCAAGTTTAGTATGATGAATTGATGATAAATTCTTTTTACGATAATTGTAAATTAAAAAACTGAAATTAGATTTATGAAACTCATTTACAAATTTGTTTTTAATAATCGTATCTTATGAACTTGATGACAGAAATTTTATATCAATATTTAAAGTTCTATTTTTATTATTAATGAATATTCTTATCGTCGACGATTATGTAGTAGTTTTTATATTATTTGTTTCATTTATCATTGTTCCGATACAGTTTTTATGTTCAATTGAAAATTGAAAATACATATTTGTAGAAATTATCTTTTCGTTAGATACAGAATGATTAAACGTTAGATTATTGACATACATTTTCAATGCTATTGTCTGGTATTTATTTTCTATACAAAATTTATTTGGTTGCCCATGTTTAATCGACTATTTATGTACATAAAAATAATTTATAGAATTATTGATTTATCAATTGAATTTCTTTATTTGTAAATTTACCTTATCAATAAAAAATGAAATTTTTTAATAGCATTTGTAATTTTAATACGACGGTAGAAATATTGGCATTGCTTATTTATTGTCAAAGTTAAAAAATAAATGTTTTTGCTATCGGATTTTCTCTAGCATAAAAGAAATTTTTAATAACACCACTCGAGCATGGAAGATTGATAATTTCTTTTTATTTTTTTTTTTTTTTTTAATGTGTCGCAAAAAATATAGTATTTAGAAAATAATATTTTCTTAGCGATACATGGCTATTGAATATTGATCTTTAAAATATACTTTTTTAAAAAACATTTATACTATCAATGCATGTACACTCAAATACATAATTTATAATTAACAATGTTTATACAATAATTATTATTCTTAAGAGAGAAATGCTCGGCGTTTAAGTAAGCAAAAAGATAAGTGACGTATTTAAACGAAATGTTTATGCTGAAATACATTGCAAGGAATTAGGAAAGTAATTTACATATCGGCGATCAGTTATCGAGTGAAGAATTATAAATTAATTCATAGATTTAAGAACGACATATCGCTCTAAGTAAACTTTGAACTATTATCGGGCCGTCAGTTTTGATATGGAACGTACAAAAGGCTAGGATTTTAGCTTTAATCAGCGCCTAAACGTTATTCTTATCGGCAGAAAAACAAGAGCCCTATTGTCACGTGGACGTGCACTGTTTGCCAGATAATCTCATACTTATTTAATTTTCTAATCCCCCCCCCCGCCATTGTCAACCAGTCGATGACCTCTGCTAATACAAACATAATAATGCACGCACGATTCAGCCGACTCTCTCGCAATTGGGCGGGAAACTTTCCAGAAAATAATCAGCTGACCCGCGCGCATCATCATTCACGGGCGCCTCTCCATACTACTCACACACACACACACACACACCAATTGCAATTACACTGGAGTCGATGACACGCTCGCGACTTGCCAAAGAAAGCGGACAGCTTTGCTCTAAGCCACCTGCGACTCGTCCTACGCGTGCTTTACAAAGACTGGCCTCGAGCACTGGTCCGGTAGTTCTGCTATGGGGGGTGTCGCTGAGGGTAAGGTGTGCTCAAGTGAGTGTACGAGAGAGAGAGAGAGAGAGAGAGAGAGAGAGAGAGAGAGAGAGAGAGAGAGAGAGAGAGGGAGAAAAGAGAGAGAGTGAGGGGTAGAGAGGGAGAATAGAAAGAGAATGAGGGATGGTCGGAGGGAGGGGGTGCACGAGACGGAAGCCATGTAAACGCGTCGGTATCTTCAAATGGCCAGCCAGAAGAGGTACGGCAGTTGGTTCAGCCGCTACTGTGGAATATCTAACTTGGATAGTGTTCATTGGGATTATTCTCTCTCTCTCTTTCTCCTTCTTGCAGCGGCCCATTTTTCTAATCAGCTTTCGTGAGAGCCTTAAAACTCGTAATTAGCGATTATCGAGAACACAGGGTGACGCGCTGATGAGTTCGTTGTTGCATGATAAATGGGGAGGTACGATGGTATTATTGCCGTGTCGGCCATTATCGCTCCATCTGTTTCATGCTTTCACCGTCTTCGTTTCAATGAAGATTCATGCTTTTCTCCGGGATTTGCCGCTTTGTTCGAGTGTATTTCTAAACGCCAATAATTGTAATGTAATTTCTTATCGACTCGACAAGCGTCAGATACATTGTCTTTTCTCTCGTCTTGATTACAAACGTTTTCAAAATATTTATCAAGAGAATCTTGTCGAATGCAAACGAGATGTTGTCTGTCGAATATTTAAACGCGTTAAAACTTCTTATGCTCCGTAGAGAAATAGTCTAGACTTGGATATCTTATCTCATTTATTATCGATAAAATTAAATTAAGAAAATAGGAGAACCGGTAATAATATAATGACCCTAAGTTGCCGAAATTCAAGTAAGGTGCCATTATATCTCATTCTCCTATTCTTTTCCTTCTCTCAGCTTCTCTTTCACTTATTCATTGATTCGGTATACCTCAAAATTATTCCAATCTATTATCGTGTTCATTTCATTCATTTTCATTTGGGGCGCGTGTCTATAAAATATTAATTAAATATGTGCCTAATAAGTATGTGTTATTTATATAAGAAAAAAATGAAGAAAAAAAAATTTGTCTATTTATGGCTCGTACGAAGCGCTAAAGAATTTAATAAATAGTACGGGATATTTATTAATGAGGATGCATTTTGTATAATAAATTGAGTTAGATCAAAGCCACGGTATATAACGGTATTAATCTATAAGGTAAATTTCAACTTGTCGTCTCATAAACTTTACGAATTAATGAAGTTTTGTCCATTTATTAGAAGAGTTTATGTATACTAAGGAATATCATTATGTAAAGTGAATTACATTTTATAAATATTAATTCATGTAGGTCAATATCTAAATCCAAGTACAATTTTATTTATTTTTTTTTTTCTTCAATAATTGAACAATTTCCTCTTGTATATGAGAGCGTCTGATAATGTTTCATCTACAAATCTCTCGTTGCACGACGGAATATACAAAAACTTGGGAATAGAAATCAAAATGTTACGAACTGATAAATCAAGATAATAAGCTCGGGTACTTTCAAACGTCTCAAATAGATTATCAAATGAGTGAATATTCGCGACTAAAGTGATTGTTAGATAAGTTTTAGCGAGTGCGAAAATTCCAAATGTATTCCAAAGTCACTTAAAGAAAGTACGCACTTCAATAATTCAGCATCTCGCAGCTAATGGACAAACGTAGTCGCGCGGTCGTTCATTAAATTTAAGTGTTGCCGTAACGTAAACTTTTCCATTTCTCATGGCACGCTGTGCGTAATCCGCCCTCAATCGCTCCTCGTATACTTAAACGTCGTTGCTCGACCGAAGAAGCGAAAATTCTTACGAGTAATCGGCACGAATTCCCAATGTCTTGAGCGCTCATTTTCCGTCACATTGTGAAATGCACGCTCCATCTCTATCCTTCTCATCGGCTCTTATCCCGCCCACGTCGCCGTCGGGCTCAATCGACGAACCTCTTATGTGCAAAGCTAGCAAGACTGAAAGCGGCAGACGAGACCGAATGTACTGGTCTGCCAAGTTTTATCGGGCGCTCAGGTAAGATCGCAAGCGCCGTAAAAGTGGACTCTACGTCATTCGGAGATCGGCATCGTCTCTGCTGGGAGTACGACGGTCGCGATCACTGCCAAGTCCTTGAAGTGCCGGTTCTCATATCTCCTTCTTTGCACCCCCCCCCCCTGCCCCCTTTTCTCACCCTACCCCAAACCTCCTCTCCATTCTTCAAATCCCTAACCACCCTACCCCCTATCACCCTCTACAACAAACGTACGCACTCTCCGCTCCATCCATATCACGCGGGTGCGCACACACTTTTTACACTCGTACGGTCGGACCCGTTTCCGCGTTATTTGCACTTCTCCCGTAGTTACCAGTGACAGGCGCTTTGATATCTACGCAGCATTTCCAGCTTTCGATGTTTGATTTCGTATCAACTGCTTGCGCTCGATCAGACTGTCATAGGTTTTATTGGCGAACGTTCCGACAGGTGCTACGACTCCCACTGACTGTCGCTTCACTCGGCCCATCTTTATCGATTTCGCGGAAGTCAAGGCTGTTAAGTATCTGCATTACGAGTCGTGCGAGTTATTCCAACAAACTTTATGAGTGTCATCGATTGTAGTTGATATCTGTAATAGAACTACACTGCTTGCTGTTGACTATTTCATAACATGTAAAGGAATTTTAGAAGCGACTTAATGTATAAGCTACTCGATCAAAGTCACTTAAGCAAACACGATGATCGTAGATTTTTTATTCTTTTAGGAAAAAATATAATAGTAATATATATATATATATATATATATATATATATATATATATATATATATATATATATATATAGCATAAAAATAATGATTCGAAGCTTTATTATTGGACATAATTGTTAATTAATAATGTTATTTATCATATTGATAACACTGATGAGTCTCTTAGGTTAATATTAGACAATATAAAAAAAAAAAAAAAAAAAAAAAAATAAAAAGATGCGTGTAAATAAAATTGCAGGACTCGTCCTATCTCTTTATTTCTTTTTCTCTTTCTCCCCATTCTAACATTCGTACGCACATACTCACGCATTCGCACGCGTATGCAAATTTATGATATGATACCAAACAGCTACTGTATAACGTATAAGGCGTTTGTCAAAATCTGCGAGTTTACGATGTGTGGAAACAAAAAATTGAAGCAAATATCCCTTTCCTTATCGTACTTCTTCAAGTTGAAGTAAAATTTATTCACCACAATAATCATCTATTTAAATTTGCTTTGGCAGTAATGCGACAAAGAATGAAGATTTTCCATTAATAATTTCTACTCTTTTTCTTTTCTTTTACAATCTAATGGGACGAATAATAAATAATGAAGAGTAATGTAAAGGATGTTAATTTACATTACCACTACTCTATATTAGTCATTATTAAGTACTTTTTTTTTCTTATAAATTCATTAAAACTTTTTTCACAGCCATTTGTATAATATTTAATCGCTTTACATATTTTTCAAGACCACATTAAATTATATTGTTTCTAATTTTATTTATAAATTCTAGATTTTTGCAGTTGTAGAAGTCTAATTGAAATACAATGCATATTAATTCGTGTACGCATTCATACGAATTTGAATTTGTATTGATATATGACTAAGCAGATTTTCTTATTATATAAAATATAACCTTTTATATATTGTTTATGCATATAGTAAATTATCAATATAAATTATCTTAAAATAAAGGATTTTCCCACTCAATACAGATTCAACTCAATAAATATTATTTTTAGATATACTTATTAATTTTTTTAAAGAAAGTTGAATTTCAAATAGATACTATCTTACATACTCGCGTATAAAATGATATTCAAACAATATCGGAGCTGTAAACATAATCGATATTTTTAATTTGAAATAAAATTTAATATAATAAATAAAGTGAATTGCGTTTGAGAGATTTAATTACATTATAATTTGCATCATAGCGCTTGAAAATGTAAAGAATGCTGACATTTGAATCAATGATTCATTCGGACGTTCTCAATACATATTTGCGGAACTCATCAGTCATTTAGTTTAGTTTATATGAACAATTATATATTAAGACCTTGGCATCTTCTAATATACTGCGATTATTATGATTATGTATTTTAAAATGATGAGTTCCACCATTATATGATATTGCTATGGATACATATTATTTTAATATCTTATATCATAAAGTTGTATTCTTGTTTACATATTAAAACATTATTTTTTGCTTTTTTCATTCCTATTTTAATTATATCTTTGAATATATTTATATCATAAATTTTTAATAATCCTACATAACTAATAAATTTCATGTTCTTCATTTTGTAATTAAAACCATAATTTCATAAGGCTACGAATACAATTTAATTTACTATTATTTATTAAAATTGGAAATTATACTACATGTGTTATATTTAAAAATATTTCAATTGTATTAAATATATATATGTATATATGATTTTTATATTGTTTTCATTGATATTTATTAAGCAAAAATATTATCTTAGATTATAGAAAAATTCACGATATGTGTGAGGGGAATTCATAAAGTTTAACAGTGACTTTTAAATTAATTTAACGGCATCATAACTGTAATAGAAAATTCATAAACTTGGCATAAGAATTATACAAGATCATAGAGCATTTGTATTTCAAACGGTCGATAATGCATTCTATTTACAAGGTAATTAATTACAAAATTACATTTTTGTAATACTCATGAAATCGAGGCTTTGACTCGCACAGGAAGTCTTAAAGTAAAAGGTAATTTTACGAGTTTAGCTCTTATATTCCATCATCGTCTACTTTTACACGTACGGAGTCTTCGGTGATGAGTTTCAGCTCCAACGCTTTGTAATTTTATGATGTAAGCATCGTAAAACTCATAGATAAGCGATAATGATATTTAGTCAATTCATCAAACTTTCTTTTGGAAATGTTAGTTGACAGTGTATTGAAAAACAATTGTATATGCATAAAGCAGAGTAAATAATTTAATTGAACATTTTGTGTATATTATTAATAATCTTTTATTTTCTACGTGATTTAAAAGCAATTGTAAATGCAAATATATGTAGAAGAGGCATTTGAATAATATTTTATACGAGAAAAATTATCATATGTATAATTATGTGTGTACATGATTATTAACCATATATGATTAATTGTAGAAAATATTTATCTGATAATATAAAATTACACTCTCATCTTTGAATTATGTCTTTATGTTATCACCTGTACATATGTATATAAATATAATTGCATAGGCTAACGTTATTACATACTCATCATCACCCCCACCCCCACCCCACCCTACCACATCTCATCGGGATTTACGTACACGCACGCGCGTACACACATATAAAGTTTGAATTTCACTCCAGCTGTAAGTGTATCAATTTATAAGATATTATATAGTGTTACACAAAGTTGTTGCTATATATATATTTTTTTTTTTTTTTTTTTGGATGTTCATAAGGAGGAATGTAAGTACATTTTAATTGTACGTCATCTTTGGATACCATAATTGTATTTCTACGATTACAATATTAATTTTGTCGTACATTTTTGCATTTTTTTTTTGTCCCTCAATTATTAGCAATTATATATAACTTGATGTGATTTCATAAAAATGTAGGTATATAAGTGCGTATAGAGATTTTGAACATTTTAAAACGTTGAGATAAGCTTTATTTTGAAAACTAAAGCCGTATAAGTTGTAATTCATAATAATAAATATATGTCAATATATTATGATTGATTATAGAGTTGATTATATAAATTGTTCTTGGATGGCATTAAATAACAACCTCAATTAGATTGAAATATTAATAGCTTTTCAATATGAATCCTTATAGCAAGAAACTTTTTGATCAGTTGCAATTTTCTATTTGTCTCCTATACTTAATTCTATATTCAGTATGAAATATAATCAAAAGTTTTATTATCATTCATTAACGTGCAATATATTCTGCTGCGAAGAATTACTTGCATTAATTATTATTTATATGCATGTACGCGCATATTCAAATGAATTTAACGTATATGGTCAATGCCAGATAAAACAACTTTGGCTTGTAATATTATAAACTGTATAAGTAAATAAGTATTACTTTTGGGGACTTAACCAATTGACAATTCATTTCAAGGTTATTTTTTGTTACACACACGCCACAAGGCTAATAAAACAACTTTCTCATAATTATAATTTTTTATTTTCTCGTTTTTTTTTTTTAAAGCATTCGGTGTGTATTATGGCGCTTCTCGGCGTTGCGCATCATCGAAGCGAACTTTATCCAACTTTTTATTTCTCGATCTTTGGATGGAAGTTACTTTGTATTTTTAGTTTACGATATAATTGATAGAAAACGTGCGATTCCGTTATATCGAAGGAAGAGGAGTTGATGTAGAGGAGCGAACGGGGAAGAAAACCACGAGGCAAAGGCATAATAAGAAAAGCGGTTACAAAGAGTATAGTGTAAGGTGGAGGAGTAAAATGAAAAAAAGGAAGAGCGCGTACGTACGCGTCGGAGCTCGATGCATAAGATCATTGTGAAGGTAGAAAGAGATAAATAAGTTGGAGTAATTGAATGAGAAAGAATGAGAGAAAGGACGAGAGGGGCGGGGGTAGGGGAGAGAGATTAGGAGGGGGGGAGAACACGGGAATAAATCACGAATGAGATGGTAATGTAAAAGAAGAAGAATGAAAGTGCATCATTAAGGAAAGAAAAGGGAGGAGAAGGCTAGAAAGCGCGTGGAAATAAGAAATAAGGATAGCCGAAAAAGAATAAAAAGCGAGGGAGAAGGAAGAGGAGTAGGAGAGGAAGTCCAGAGCTGTGGTACATTACAGAAGAGAGGAGAGAAGATGAAGGCGACAAACAAGGAGGCAAGAGAGGCAGATAGTACCGGCTATATAATACATCGAGGCGTTCGCAGTAAAATAATCGCTCAAGGTCCGCGGTGGCGTTGCACCCGACGGCCACCGCCACCGCCACCGCCACCCTCCCCCACTTCAAATCCCCCTCCCGTTCCCGCGCGTCGTCCCTCCTGCCCCTCCCGTCGCGCTTTAGCTCTGCCAACAGCCGCGTTACATTCTGTTTACGGCGTGCTGCCGACCTCCCGGGATCCCGCACACGGCCGGCCCCCACCCCTGCGCCCCTACGTACGTCTCGCCCACCGTTGCCACCGCCTTTGCCCCCAAAATCGTACGTCGCAAAAGGCTCGTTGGAAGGATTATTGCGAAAACTGCTGCGCACACGACTCTGCCCCATTCGTTTCTTTCATAAGACATTTTAATGGTCGCACATACCACGAGACTTTGATCTCTGCGCTTATTCTATTTGACCTAGCATTTGGCTCGAACTCGGTGAGCCCGACGGCGGAGACGCCCCAGTCACCGGAGGCAGTCTTTAATCCACGCAGTTGCGTCTTGGACGAGTGACGGCGATTTTTGGGATCGATCGACCCCCGTTAGTTAGCCAAACGAGCCCTGACAATGTTCGATAACATGGCTTCTCGAGCTTATTGTAAAATCAGCTCGTTAAGCTCATTGGGCGTAAAGTAAAGAAACGTAAAGTGTCGTTGGTACCAGGGCCGCATGTATTTCATCTTATTTATTTATCGGGAAAATGCTCGACTTAGATCTACATAAAGTAATGTATGTATATCGGACGAAGGCTTTAACGAAGAAATTGATATGTTTGCTAAAGGAGGAGTGAGGACTGGATGAAAAGGAACGGTTTTTGGAAAATTTATTGCGAGGGAGGCTGCGTTGTTTATAGGTGTCATTGAACATTAATAATGTAATCCAAGTTCGTAGATTAAGCGGCGAAACATTTTAGAAGCGAGAGAGACATTTGAACCAAGTTTAATGCTTTAACAGGTTAAAGTAGATCATGAGATTGTGTTTAAGACATGGGTGATTTAATGACGGTGAAGTTAGCTCTCGAAAAATAAAGTGCGTTTGATTAGATTTAACGCGTTACAGTGGAATGTCTTTAAACAATTACATGGAAAGAAAAGCGTAGTATTTAATAGTATTTAATTAGTTTTTTTCTTCTTTTTTCTTTTTAAGCTACTATTGCCGCATAATTATCGCCTTGTAATTAAATGATTTTATTAATTTTATTAATTAATCTCATGATTATATATAAAATGTCTACTTTCAATTATGATTGTCCAAATTTAAGTTCAGTTTACTGCGAGAGGCTAACCCTCATCGCGTATCATTAAAAATCTGCCAAAATCGATGGATTTGTATTGCATTTGACGATTATAACGTGTCAACGATGGTTGATACATCCAATCATTACTTTTGCTGGAGTTACAATGGTGTATCCCGTGGATGAAAGTACGCGCAGCCAAAATATTTTCAAATGTGTTGCCGTGCCTTTGTAAAGTTTGCAATTCCTCACTTAATAAATAACAATACAAATTTTTATTCCCAAAATTATTATTAGCATCCTCTCTTATTCATCCCGTAGTAATACACTTTTATCAAGGATATATGGTAAAGGAAGTGTATGATTAATCGCCTATGCAAATAATCTTTCTCTAAGTGCAGAGTGCCTCTGAGATTTTTACAGCAAGTCCGAGCGGTAGAAAACAGCCGGCGCACAGCCGGGAGTATACAAGCCGGGCAAATCACGAAGTCTTCGCCGTCGGAAGCGTTAGTTCTTTCCAATATATTATTTGTAAAATAAAAAGGAGTCTCCTCTCGCCTTTACTCGGCACTGTGCCGAAGGGCTCGCGCTCTTCGCTCGCTACTCGCATCTCTGACGCTCCCACTTCCGACTGACTGCATCAGCATACATGGCGATATAAGGCGCGCTATATAGTTCCCGTTCCAAGCTTCCTCTCTCTCTCTCTCTCTCTCTCTCTCTCTCTCTCTGTCTGTCTCTTTCTCTTTCTGTCTCTCTCATTCAAAGTGTATCTCTCTTCGGCAGCCGCTTCGCGTACAGCCGTTTCTGATAATGTAACGTAAATTAAAATAACTGAAACTATACCCAAGATAATAATAACAGTTATAGTGATAGTAGTGGTGACGAGGGCGGGATGGGCGAGGCATATGCAAATATCATCTTGAAAAGTATTTAAACCGCGAGCTACGGAAGAGGGAAATAAAAAAATGTATGAAGCCGGGAGTTCGAGGTATATAAAGATGAACGATGGGTTAAAAACTGAAAATGTACGATGACTTTTAAGAGTCAAGACGCTATCATTCGTTTCATATTTAAGAGTAAAAAGTAAAATGATTTTGTCGTTAAATTACAATTTCAATTATTAATTGGCTAATGTTAATTTATTGTAGTTCTTTGTAGAGCCATAAAATACCGAAGAAACGAGTATAAGGTCGAATATACACATAATAAAATTGCTATAAATATAGATTTTAAAAAAAAATCTACTGGATTTTCCATATGTTAAATTATCAAATGTCTCAAATAAGTAATATTACAAATAAATAATGAACTGGTATATAAAAAACAATATATATATATATATATATATATATATATATATATATATAATTTACTATATATATAATCATGCATATAAAGTGTTGAATTATTTTGACGTTGAAAAATCCTAGCTCTCTGCAAATCCAAGTAATTAGCGTTTTGAATAGCGTTGACGCGGAGTCAATTATGCGAATGGCCGCTCGATCCAGCCTCGATAGAAGGATTAATCAATTTCTCTTGAAATTTCTTTCAAAAAGCTTTTTAATTAGTTGAGCAGCGGGAGAATGAGGCCCACGCCAGCATAAAAAGAGAAACGAATCGGGAGTAAGGGGGAGACGAAGGCGAGGGAGAAGAAGCCGGTAAATCAGGTAAGGATAAACAGCCCAAGCGACAGACATAGAGATACAGGTAAATGGACAAGTAGATAAAGACAAAGACGGCTATGTGACGTAGAGTCGAAAAGCGCTGGCTAATACACTCTTCCTCGGATTTGATTTACTGACCGCTCCGCGCCTTCAATATTTCTCCATCTCTGGCACTTTTCGCATGGCGAAACGACTGCTTCCCTCCCCACCCACCTCCCGGCATCCCTCAATAACCTAGGCCACGTCAGCTCCTCGAGCGCGAGGAGTCCTTGATACTCAGCGGCACGGCGCATCGTCGTTAAGGAGAAAAGGAAGACGCGCGCACGTGCGTGCGCGTACCTACGCGCGAACGCTCGCGCAAGATAGACAAAGATAGGATGGATTCGACTTGCTTTCGCTTTCTCGTACGTGTGCGCCGCTTCGATCTGATCTTGACGGCGAGTGGTGGAGGGAGGAGGGCCAGGGGAGGTACTGGGGTCCGCCGCCAGCGGACAGGTCCAGGGCCGATCGCGATGCCGTGCCAGTGCGGATGTCGGGAGAAACGAAGGAACGAACAAACCATCCTCTCAAAGCGATGCTTTTCCCTTTTTTCCCTACTGATGAACACAAGATAGAATGCATCGCGCGCATTGATTATACTTAATTACACGTTGTTATTAATGTTCAATTAAACCGCTGATTTCATCGCGCCTCCCTCTTCTCCTTTTCCTTCTTTTCGTATATTCGTTATCTCGTTCCTGCGCGAGCCTTCTTTTTGCAGCTGACGCTTCACCGACTGTTTGCGATTTTTATGCGCGCCAAATCCGCGGAGATGTATTGGCCGATAAGTGCTCGCACTCGACTCTACTTCACCCGTGCGATATGCGAATTTGTTTGCTTACAGGCCAAGCGCTTATGAATTATGAGATGGGATTGTCGCGCCGATTTTAAATCGTCCGCTAATGAGAATGATTTGCCGATGAGACAGTATAAGGATGATTGTAAATTATCATAGATTCACGGAACATTGTTAATATCGCTATGATATGCATGTACGTATTGATCGCGAATGCATGTGCTCGTATATTGTGCAACGCTTTGCCGTTCGCAAATCATTCGTAATTATCCGAGTATCGCGCTTGAATTCTTGAATAACAAAATTTAATGCGATACTATCGATGTGAAAAGAATGTGTGGGAAAGCTATTTTATTGCTGTGAATAAGTAATGTCGAAGCCTTGAAATTATACGATCGCTTTACATTAGTTTTTAAAACTACTATTTTTAGACATTTTCATTTTATAAATTAATTTCAAATATCTTTAATAATATATTAGTTGTATTGACGTAATAACGATATGCTAATTTGTTTATAAACACAAGATTTGGGGCTTAAATTACTTTAACTTTAAGCTGCAACCAATCGAAAATTAAAAATCAATTGTTGTGCAAGTTTAGTACAAAAACGCTTAAGGCTTGTTGAAATGTCGACGAGTATGATATAATTGTTATTTATCGGTCTTACGTATAGATCAACTAACTAGTTTTATTTTTCAAATGGTGGAAATATGATATATCGCCATTATGCCTAGAATTATTTATAATAGAAAATGACAAGGTATAATAACGAATTACAATGGCGTTATTAGGAGATAAAAATCAAATAAAGTGGATTAATAATTATAAATTTATAGGGGCGTAAATATATATTTGATCTTTGCGTCTGACAATTTCTTGTTATTTCTACTGGATATAGATACATAGTTATATTTTTCACATTATCTATTTTAGGAATCACCATTTAATTAATGTAATTGAATGTATTTAATTTATTGTATCCTCATATTATATTAAAGTACATTTATCAAAGTTCATAAAGAGCTACGTTACAGCTTAAATGTCTATAAAAAATTACACCAGCCATTATATATTCTCCTATGAATAATATTTCGACTAATGGAAAAATTATATTTCATTGTGTATTTTGAAAATAATCTATATAAAATCGTCTCTTAATAAGAAAACATAAGCATGAACGTAGAAGTGGGCAATTCGAATTCATAAGCACTTACGAATATTATATTTCATTTGACTAAAGTAGAAATTATTTTCTATACAAAGTATGCGACATTGGTTTTCACAATCGATTTTGATAGTTAGCATTAATTATGCATAAAATGAATCGTTAGAATAGAATATCGTCGCTTAGCATTATTAATAATTGCTAAAGTCAAGTGAAATTTATTATCTAAACTCTTCAACCCGAACATTTTTAGTATTGATTTTAAGCACTTTAATGTTAAAATCGACATAAATTGCGCTTCAGAAAATTCTGGCCCACTTTAATTAATAAAGTCACCTCGTAATCTCTCAACGACGGTCAATTGTCCAGTTTATACGCGCGATAAAAACTGTAAACTCTCCTCTCCTTACCTTCAAACTATTTTTCATAATTTAAATAAATCGAGAATAAATAATAATTCGAGCGAGTTGATTGAACCAGGTGAGTTGGAGCAGCTCAAACAACCAATCTACCTATCAACAACAGCCCATTTACAAAGTTCACTAAAATCTCACCAAGTCTTGCTCAAAAGTTTATTAAGGTATTGCAAAACAAGTAGAAGCATCTAATCGTCGACCGAGTCGATTAAGTCTACAGCAATTAAGTCGAAATGACGTCTACGTATGCACGCGAGCCTCCACGATCTGACTCAGGAATACTGCTGTCTACCTTACTCTGGAGATAGACTAGCCTCGAGCTCCTCCTCGAGCGAGACTCCTTGGCTTCGACGTCCTGTCCACGTGTTGGGATTCTCCTAGACTAACGCACGTCGCTCTGTCTAAGAGCCAAGTGCGCAGAAAGTGCGATACGCGGCGAGAGACGCGAGGGAAGCGATGACTCTTGATGACTCGAGCAATCTTCTACGATTTATATTAACTCATGGACAGCCACAATTTAATATAGTCTTCACTTCGGTTCAATTGGCTTCCTGCATTCCGATCGAACCGTTATATCTACTGCAAACGTGGCTCGCGACAATTAGTATTAATTGAATTTTATAATTATTTATTGGATTAGTAATTTACTGCTGCGAGCTTCCATTATAAATATAATGCGTATTTGGCTAATAATTGCTTTTAATTCAATATTGATACAGGCTAATCATATTTTTAGTTATGATTTACTGAACATGTCGATTCCTATAAATCTTTAATGTATTTGTTTGTTTGTTTGTTTGTGTGTGTGTGTGTGTGTGTGTGTGTGTGTGTATGTGTGTGCGTGTATAATGGTATTTTTCTTAAAAAAAAAAAAACAAAAAAACAATGTACTCGTATTATTATTGTATTATATACTTATATATATATATATATATATATATATATATATATATATATGCACATAATGTCTTTTCTGCCTTTTCATTCGGTAAATATTAAAAGTAAAAGTTTTTTTAGAAAAATTGCATCAACTTCTAATGTATACAATATGTATTTTAAGAATTGCTGTTTAAAAATTTTTAATGGGATTTCCAGTAGTTGTTGACCACTTAAATACTAGTTCGTATGAGTGCTTTTGGTCGTCAGTCACGAATCTACAGTCACTTTTATTTTTAGAATTTTCTCAAAATTTCATAAGTCAGTAAATTGCAAGTATTAATCGATTGAATCTTACTTTAATCGAACTTCTTAGTATAAAATTATCAATAATCTTTAAATAATATTTAGATAATCATGTGCGCACTTCAAGAAAGATAGATGCAAACGTTTGAAAGGTTGCTATATACAACTCATACACATTACAATATTAGATAATAAAAAAAAATAAAATAAAATAACAAAAATTTTCATTAAATAGCAAAATGTTGTTATTATTTATTCGCTAATAGGATAGAAGTGCCGTATTGAAGTATTTAAACAAAATTAGAGAAGAAACAGTTGTAAAAATAAATGTATGTAGTCTTATTAAAGTTATACTCTCGTAGCTTCGAGGGCCTATTAATAGCTGATAAACAGGCGATAGGCCTTATTAAACAATTATTATTGTACGATAATGATAACTTTGTAAATTTTTTTTAATATACGCATGCCTTTATGCGCTTGCCACATACGCAAATGACTCGTTGTATTACCGATTGCAAGATATACCGTAACAAAGTTACGAAAACTACTAAAATATTAATCAGCCGCGAAAATAATTTCTCTTTCCTCTCGTCCTATGTAAATAAGCGAATAAAAATAGAAAATAAATATATAGTAAAATGTAAAATGTACAGGGATATTTGCATTATATATTGCTGTTAAAATCTCTTATCTGATAAAACGTAGAAGTAACACTCGGACAATTTCGTACATTAATCCAGCGCAATAAGTAAAAAAGTTTGCTGAAAAAAAAAAGAAAAAGAAAAAAAAGTATACAGTTCTTCTAAGCTGTCAACATCCATAAAAATTCAATTAACGACGATAATGGCTCGTTAGCTTTTCACGCAGCAACAAAGAGTCAGAAAAATAAAATGCAGTTAAATGAAAATTGACGATGTCGAGTTTCGAGCGACGAAACGAAGATGCATATCGCGCCGAGTGCGCACCGCGCACCAAGCCGGGCAAGGTATTCCAAACGTATCGTGCAAGGATTCGTATTTAATTATACACGGATACGCACATAAACTGGCTGCGTATCTTTCGGCATACATATTCCGTTCGACGTTCAACAAGACTATTCCAAGAGGTTTACCTACGATCGGCCCCAACAATACTCCCCGTACAACGAGTTATTTAAAATATTTTTCTCCCGTGTTTCTTATTTTTACGCGTATTTCATGTCCGATTTTTCACAAAACCGTGCCACGAATGCTTACTTAATGAAGCTTAATTTAAAAATCCTTAACCGTATTAATTACATCTTTTACCTCTAAATTTACTTTACTAACCGGCAAGGTACCGCTGTAATGATTAAATAAAAGCTAATGCTTTTGAGCGCGGATATCCTTATTGAGAGATAAGCTTTTAAATGGCATCGCAACGATTGTTTAAGCTATATTTTCCTGACTGCTACGAAGCTACTCGAAGCTGTTTATTTAATGGTCCAATAGGTAATCAGCCGATAGCAGTGGTAATTCTAAATATATATATGCCTTAACGAAGAGTGCGACAGCAATAAATTTTCAATGACAATACAATATTTTTCATATAATGGAATTCAGTATGTAAACTTCAGCATTGAAATCATACGCATTAGCTACATTTAATTAGAAATCGCAATGCTTTTCAAAGCTCTTTCATAACTGCATCAAGTATTGAATTTTCAATATGGCACTTGACTTAACGAGGACATTGTACTTGAGATACCAAACTTTAAACATCCGATAAAAGCCGTGGAAAAACTCTTACTATTTTAAACGAGCAATAATAGTCAAATGCCCGTGGACTGTGGCAAAGTGTGTATTCAGCGGCCGCTAGCTGCTAAGAGCCAATGAATTGAAATTCAAAAGTGTACATTAAAGAACTTTGTAACGGCGTCGGCTCAATTTCAAATGCCAATGACGAAAGAGATTTCGAGCTGCTGCCCGTGTGCTCCTATGGGCCGAATTTGCGCTGGCCTTGCTAAGTGGAAATAGATTAGCCGAGCGATGTTTCTATAAGCTGCTGACAGCGTGTATGGATATATGCGTGATAGGTGATTGGGATTTTTTAATCGCCGGGACGATTGAAAAATGGCACGCGCATCACGACAACGAGCCCTCCCTACTCCCTATTACGGGAATTTAATATTTAACCGGCTCCGGGAGGAAAATGGCCTGGCTCCGTTTCATATATTCCCGATCTTATGATCTCTTTTGCTTGTGGCGCGGATGATTGTAAATCTGCCAAACTCTTGCGCTTGTTTCTGCTTTTGAATTTCAGCTTCGAGCATAAACCAATCGGTAATTATTGAAAAAAAGTGATTACATTTAATGGAATACGTATTATATTCTACTTAAAAGTATTTTTACTTACATATTTACAAAAGTCTAGATTTATAATTATTGCGTTATGAGATCTCTCGACCGGTTACTAAATTTCCTACTCGAATAGTCTTCAAGTTCATATATATATATATATATATATATATGTGTGTGTGTGTGTGTGTGTGTGTGTACGCATTTAAATTATAGTCCTTCCAAAATAAATCGTTTGCGTAAATCGTTCAACTACCGAACGAAACATTAGCTTTCGGGCACTCAGGGTTAGCGCGAAAATTATCGGGAATAAATTGTTCTCTAGATATAACTTTTATCGTGACACGAATGCGCATAGATAAAGTGTAAATGTAAAGACGCATTATATTAGTAAAATACATTTTATCGATACGTTATTATTAACAATATCATACGCTTACTCGTAGTACATTGATTCGTATCTTTTGATATATTAATGTACGAACGCGTCTTGGGCACTTGCAACCTTGTGGTTAAAAGCGATGAAATAAAATTTTAAAGCTGAAAGCTTCTAAAGTAAGAATTCGTTCAAATGAGCATTGACCTCTTTGTTCATAAAAAAAAAATCAATGATTGTCGGGCAATAAAAATTGTAAAGTATAAAAATAATACTCGTCTATTGTAATATTGAAAATATACCTTAGCTTGAACACAATTTAAATGAGAGCAAATATTTTCTTACAACGTCTGAATAGTAAATAAAATAATTTTATTATGAAGATGTGTATCTATTTAAATCAGTGAAAAAGTAATTAATATAGCCAAGGCAAGCATTAAAATGTTTATTGCAAAGGCCATCAAACAACTATTTCATTTTATAAAAATAATTCTCGGAAGCCGTCGTTCGTGTCCTATCACGTGTTGATATGAAGGAATTTACGCGCAAGACCGACTGTGAAACATACATTTTGAACATTTCTAATCAAATTATGTGAAAAATAAAGTGAAATAATTATAAAAAAAAAAAATAATAATAAATAAATAAATAAACAAATGCATAATCACTACTTATGTGTTCTGTGGCATTTAAGTTAATGAACTGGACTCATTATTAAACCGTAATTACGTCTGAAAATGTTTATTCGCTTCTGTGATTTTAAGACTTTTTAACGTACAATTTATCGCGCAGAGATATAAATCATTGATAGAGGATTTGGAGTTATTTAACTTTGTTTGCGTTAGTTAACGATGTCCTTCTGGCGTCTTAACCATATTTTCTAAAATAAAATAATCGCCAGTTTTATTTCAAGAGTAACCGAGCTAAGATAATCGGGGCCACATTGTCTGTTTTGATCGTCGATTTGAAAAATGCCCGCAGAAATTGGCAGAGCAAACGAAAGGAATCTAAGGCTGTTTGTCGCGTAAGAGCCGAGGCGTGGCGTGAGTGAGTTTTGGGCGAGTGATTGGCAATATTAGTCGCTGATCTCCGGATGCCCTTGTTGGATTTATTCGCGAATCGCGTCTCAAAACACCATTAAATCCCTTGGGCAAGTATAGCTTCTCGAGGTGCGGATTTTCACTCGTTCGTTCGCTCGGATATTTATTTTTAGTGGTGCTCGCTCGATGCTCGTCCTTCGTCCCATCGGGGTTCAAGGTCTGTAGCGTTGCGATTGCGCACTCGGCCACTCACACGCGCGCGCGCGCGCTTGGTTAATCGCGTATATTTTCCGTACGTGGCCTGCGGACGAGCTGGAAATCGCGCGATCGAGCTAAAGAAAATCGAAAAGGAGCTCGTCTCGTCGCTGCGGGACCGACGGCCTCGCTGGAACGAAATAATTAGGGCCCCGGCGACCGTGTCATTAGTGCGGAGAAAAACTCCGTCGGGCAAAGGAGAGGGACTCCTTTTTTCTCTCGTTCGACGTTGTCTCGTTACATCGCGACACGACAATTAATCAATTGTGGAGTCTAAGCTCCGTTGTTGCATGTAAACACTCGGAAGCAGATTCAGGCCGAATGTTATGAAGACTTATGTAGGATTTTATTTTAACGATTGTTGATATACGAATTATAATACTGGTGTGGATTCGATTGAGAAACCATGCTGCTTAGCTCTGAAATATCGATGTTTTCTAAATCACCTTATTACAAGGCCTGGCTATTTTATTACAACTCAGCAAAATTTCAATTCCAAAGTAGTGTTCTTTGGCATTATATACACTAGAAGAAGTAGAAGAAGAAGAAGAAGAAGAAGAAGAAGAAGAAGAAGAAGAAGAAGAAGAAGAAATGAAGGAGGAGGAGGAGGAGGAAGAAGAAAAAGAAGAAGAAGAAGAAAAAGTGTAATTCTGTAACGCTGAAAATACCCTTTTTATATTTAATAGATCCATTGAGTAAAAATTAAGATCGAGCTCGCAATAATGCGGTCATTCATTTTATTTCCAAAGTCCGAGAAAGTCAAAGGAACATTAATTATTAGCTAAAATTGTAGGAAATATCGACCCTAAGCGATATTGTATTATTAAATGCAATAAATTACTTTTTTTCTAAGGAGACAAAAAAAGGATATGAAAACAAAAAGAGTTTTTTTTTTGTTTTTGTTTTTTTTTTTGTTTTGTTTTGTTTTTGTTTCTAGAAAATGATTAAGGGCTATCATTAAATAATAAAAAGTACTATGAAAAATAAGTGCAATACCAGTGTTACACATCGCTGCAGTGGCTTGCACGAATTCACAGGGTATATAAGCAGCTGTTCGACTTCGATGCAAAAAGACCACGCGATTAGAGGAGAAGGCGAAGAGGAGAAGCAGAAGTGAGCAGACGCCGACGAGAGGGGAGGAGGACGTTTAGGCAATTTTCTTTTTGTACTATAACACAAGCTCGGCTGTTCTCCAGTGAGCCCGAGGACAGAAACTTGGGACGATCCGTGGCAAATCGCCGCCACAGCGATGGAAGTTTGCGGTTTGATAATTTGCTCGTCGGAGCTGCTCGTCGGAGAAAGAAGGAGATAGAGTGCGGTTCTTTGATCACGGTGATCGCGTTCTTCTTTCCTCCACTTCCTTTTCCTTTTCCTTTTATTATACGGCTGAAGGCGCGCGCGTATCTTTACATACGGGGGACTAAGCCATTTTTTTTATTTTTATGTCAACCATTTAGTTAATCCTATTGATTGTGTACTTTAAAAGAATCTCGATAATAGTCCTCAATAATTTCATGCAAACTTAACCTACATTTATTCGCACACATTTATAAAATAACGATGAAAAAATAATCAAAGAAAATATGGATTTTTTCTTTTAATTGATTTAGACAAAGTTGAAAAAAACTTTTGCAAAACATCCGTACTTTTAACATTCTATTTAAATACACTTCTAAAACATTGTTACATAAGAATGTTTATTACATGCACAAATTAATTAATAAAGCAATTTTATTAAATAGCTAGTTTACAATTATTACAAATACCTATTAAACTATTTCATCTGTTAATAAAGACTAAAGTAAATATTATATTTTTCTTTATTTTTTGTTAATAGAATAATTTCAATAGGTATATTACAAAGTTTTTTGTTTCAATTTTGATAGGGATTCAATGAATACATTTGCAATTACATGACTAATAACATAAGATAATAATAGGTATAATAATTCTGAACTTTTAAACGTCGAAACTTTATTCATTTATTCGAACAGTTGTAAATGCTTTTCAAGTTCTTGTATCTATTAAGTATTCATAATACGGTAAGAATTAATATTTTCAAAAATTTCGAATATTTTCTATACTACTATTATTCTTATCACTATACGGGGATATTTGCATTAATATAATTGATATTATGCGACATAGTAATATTATGAACATACTTGTAATAATTATTTGTTTTAAAAACATTTCCGATTTATAATTATTTGAATTCAATTATAATATTTTCACTTTAGCTATTTAATATAATTCATAATTGATGACAAATTTATTTATTCTAATTTCCTAATACGGTTTCTGAGCTTTGTCAAACTAAGTTATCCGTATGGTATAACTTTATGTGTTAGGTGTGAAAGCAAAAACATTTGAATAAGAAAACACAAAGAATACGAAATCGTTTTGTGTTCATTTTATTAAAAGTTTTATTAACTCGGATTAGAACTTTTACTACTCTGTGCATAATCAATTCAGTAACACGATGACGCGATATTATGTACAAATATTAAATAAATGCCTTATTTATCTAAAATCATTTATCTATTTTTTTTTTTTTTAATTGTTCGTTGTACTGATAATTATGAAATAATTTCACACGATGAATGGAGTATTTCAAATTTAATATTAATTTTTAAAACATTCATTTTAATTTCAAAATAGTTTTTTTTCTGTTTACATTATTTAAGAAATCGAACAACATAGCAATATATAATACTGTATTTATTAATGTAATAGACAATTTTTAATGAATTATAGAAAAAAGTTAAAAAAAAAAAAAAAATAATAAATTGAACGTCAAAATGGGTATATAATATATAATGGTTAACCATACTTACTTTAGACGACATTCTAATCTAAGATTAATGCACCTATTAATAATGTATTTTATATTTTGGTTAGATATGAATATCCATTATATGCTGGTACTTTAATAATATGTTATAAGAGTAGATGAGGTTAAAATCTTTTAGTACACGTTTATTTAGCAGATAAGGGTAAAAATAATAGTGTGATACATTCCGAGATTGAAATTCTAACATGAATCGCGGAGTAAAATTATTAGTAAATTATTCTAAAAATATCATAATTTATATTTCTAATTTTATACACCGGTATGTGTAAAAATATAATTGAAATTTATGGGGTAAAAATATTATTATATTTATTAATTAATAAGTAGCAACAAAATATTTTCATAAATTACTAAAATTAAAATTTTTCACTCCTATTAAACCGCACTATCTTACATTTTACATTACATGATTTTTTACTATAAATTATTTATAAGTTTTTTTTTTATATTTCATCTTTTTATGTATGAGAGGATTTATTATTAATACTACGTATATATTTAAACTGCTATCATGCCTACAAGACCTTGAGGTAGAGTCGTTATTATATTTTAGGATTGAACATATTCTTTTAATTTTGAAAAAAAAAGAAAATTATTTTATAATCACTTAAATGAATACATTATAATCAGATAAAAAAAATTTAATATTTTTGATATTCCTTTTTAAGTTAGACTGTATAGGTGAGAATTTATACTGCTGACCACAAAATATAAGGTTCATAGATATATAAATTTATAGAAATTTAATTTTTAATAAATAATGATTTTTCTAATTCTCAACTATTATATAAAAATTAATTTTTTTTTTTTCTTAATATTAGTGAAAATTATTCATTAAATATAAAGGCTTAAAATAATTATTTCATTATTTATCATATGTATGATAGACACTTTTCCAAATTATTAAACTAATTTTAATAATTATATAGTGAAAATTAGTTTTTTTTTCTTTTTTTTTTGTTATATATATATATAAAAGAAAATAAGGTTTTGTAATTAATATAAGCATATATAAGCGTATTAAAAAATATAGTTAATTTAAATTTAATAGATTGCTGACATTGTAGATTAAAACTTTTGGTAAGATTCAATTATTATATGTAAATTTATTTAATTTTGAGTCCATAATTTGTTCATATTCAAGCTCGAAACAATTATGTAGTTAAATTTATATTATCAAAGTACCCCCGATAAACGTAAAATATTCCGGATTAAAATTTTGATTAATTTTTGTTAAATTTTTCCTAATTACGTGATTTTTATTAATATTTATGAAATATTTATGTTTGTTTCATATTTATGTTATGTATATATTATACTAAACTCGATTCCAGGCACATGAATTTCTACTTATTCTCTCAAATAGATGTCTGTTATAAGATTAATAATTAAGGAAATAAGTTACCGTAGAGTCTTAAAAATTATAGGGATTTGCCAACTCGTTTGAAGGAAATTAATAGTTTACACATAAAAGTTAAACAATATGCTTTACTTTATAACTCAAGAAGTGTATAAAATATTTTTTAATTTCATTTATTATCAAAATGGCGATCATAATATTACACAGTGGAACGTGCATTTTTTAATACATTTTGTGGTCAGCAGTATAAATTCTCACCTATACACCTATCTAACTTAAAAAGGAATATCAAAAATATTAAATTTTTTTTATCTGATTATAATGTATTCATTTAAGTGATTGTAAAATAATTTTTTTTTAAACAACAGCCACTTTCCATTAGATTGTATGAAAAGCTTGCTTTTAAAATATTGAATAATTTAAGAAATGCTAAATTCTAAAATAAATACGATTAACAATAAAATTACATTTTAATGATATAGAGAAAATTTGAAATGAATTCATTGCAATGAATCAAATTGATCTTTTAAGTTCCCAGATTTTTTTTTACACAACGCCCTTTTGTAATATGGATATATAGTCATTATTAGAACGAATTTTTTTTTCATACGAAGATTATTTGTTGATCAGGTGAGATCCAGGTCGTATATTTTTAGTAAAATGATAATGATATTTTTTGTAAAATGATACATTTTTTATTTAGATAATAAAATTATAGCTAATATATGATTATTTTTTATAACATATATATTCTTAAATGATCTTTTATTTATATGTATAGCATTATTTATATGTATAGCTAAGATTATTGATTTTTTGTAATGAAATGAGATGGCCCACAGGACGGAGAAAAATAACAAGTGTTTCATACTTACATAGTCATAAAAGAAAGAGCGTAGATGGAAATAAGAAAGATTCAATGACAATAAAGAAAAAGTAATTCTTAAAACAATTAATAGTTAATGTAACTATAAAAATACAAAATTGAAGTTTAAGCTGCAAAGTTTTTTACTTAAGTTAATATTTGTTAATTATACTGATTAGTTTATATTTTTGAAGAAAATCATTTAAACTCACGTGTTCTAATCTATTAACCACTTAAGATTATAAAAGTATGAGTGTTAATTTTTATCTGAATATATTTTTCCGTTTTCTTACCTATTTATTCCTTAAGCGAGTACTAATTTACATGCTATTTACATATCTCTTCCTCTCAACACTTTTATACGCTCGAATAAACATAGCTTACGCCGTGCAATCGGGCAATATTTTTCTTCGTGTAATGCAATCTTTTATCAATCGGACAGTGACCAGTTCATTTCCTTATCTTGTGAAATCACAGAATACTTGCACTTTTTAGAAATTAATTAATCGCCTTTTATACACATGTAATTATGTATAAGTGAATTTAAATATTTTTTAAACTAATTTATACTAAATATACATACATATATATATATATATATATATATATATATACACTATACATGCATTTACTATGTATGTATATGCGCGTGCGCGTGCGTGTAAGCGTTATTTTTTTATGAAGTTAATTAATCCAATCAACTCATTAGATTGATATTGCTATTATATAATTACTATATTTGTATACTAATTTGTATTATCAATTAACAAGATTTAAATAACGCATTAATATATTTTTATTTACGAATAAATATCCTCTGATGTAAACTGAGATGTAGGATGTAATTTTATAACAAAAACATTAATAAATTATTTGTGCAGAAACTAATGAAATAATACGTATAATAATACATATTTTATATACTACTTTGTCAATATATATTAGAGTACTAGAATATTACACTTATACAGTTATTTAAAAAAACCTATATTTTTAAAGAAACTATATTTCCATGATTTAAGAGTATCATAAATTATAGCGATACTTTGAAACATAAGTAGCATCATATGTTTAAATGTTTTTATTGCTTATTTTTAATATGATAATAATAATTAAGTAATTTCCACATATTTGTAACTTCTTTCAAAAATATTTTCTTATTTATCGACGAGTGTTGATTTTTTCTCTTAAAACTAAAAATTAATAATAAATTTATTAATATATATATATATATGTATATGATTTTTAATGAATGTTATAATATAAAATAATTTTCATAAGTGCAAAGTATAGAACGGATTTGAAAAGATCTTAAATTTTTTTCATAATAAGTCCAACAGTTAATTCACAATTCAATAATAATAGTTGATAAATTATTTATTCCTTATATAAAAAATTATATTTTAAATTCTATACTGTATAGTATTTTATTATAACGATATATTTTTTTAATATTTAAAATATAAATATCGCTTCCAAATATACAAATGTATATAGAATTTGACTTTTTGGAAAAAAATTCTGTATTTTATCGTAAAATTATCTTGCATAAGAATTATTAACTTTTAAAGTACAAAGACTATTACAGTTATTTTTAAAGTTGGCACATAGGTTATTTCAACCCCATATACTTACAAAGTAATGATATCTCATCTCAACGCAAGTGAACTTTATCTTTATTTGAAAATTTCTACGAATATTACTTATGCATATTAATAGCTTTGAAAATATTTTTAAGCAGTAAAATTTATTAAAAAGTATTCTGGACTGAGTGAGTAGTAAAAAAAATAATGTTCAATATATTATAATTTAATTCTTTAAAAGAAAATATCTAATGTTATATTAAACATCATGCAGATTATATTTAAGAATTTATTGTAAATATATATATATATATATAAATAATATTTTATAAAGAAATTGTTATAAATTTAGTATTAAGAATGGAGAGTTAAAATTTTGAAATGTATCAAATTTTATAATAATTATAAGAAATTCAAATAATTAAAAAACAAATTGTTAACTTGTTTGATAAGGTTGAAATTAATAATTTATAAATTACTTTCATTTTAAGCTTTAAATTACTGCAACAAGTACGCCATACTTCATATTGAGATATTATGAACATATATATATATATATATATATATATATATTAAATATATTTCTAAAGTGCACTGAAAAACAAATAATGAAGCAAATAATGATTGCATATATCCTTTTATATATATATATATTTGGAGTTTAAAGATATTTAAAAATAATTGAAGATCAAATTTTGAAACGATAAATTAAAAAAATAAGCGTAATTTTATATTCTGTATTTTAATTTACTTATTTAATTATGTAAATTTGAAAATACTTTTTAATAATTACGAATTATTGAGAAATTATTTGTAAAATGGTACTACAATATTTTTTAAATAATTAAAAAATTGCGTTATGTTGAAAGAATTTGTCAAAGCTACAAATACGAAAATATAATTAAAAAGAGTAACGACACTAACTATACAAAATTTAATGAAAATTTCATGAATTATTGTTATTTTATTCGGAATTAATTATTAAATATAATTAATTTAAGTATGTGTACGAATTTTGAAAGAAGTTTAAAGTGATTATAATTAAAATAAATAATCGCAAGTGTAAGCCAAGCACAATAAAACGCTTGTTTTGAAGGAAGGGAAACAAACAAAAGAATGAAACAAGTTGATTTTCCCATGAACTGACTTGGGAACCTTTTATCGAGCTGTTTTCAAATGAAAGAACCTCATACCCGTAACATTTCAACGTTTCGACATTTCGAATGTTGTTGCTCGCTCATTTGGCATAGAATTTCCGAAAGACACGCGGCCGGAACGAAACGATACCGCTTTTCTTCATACACGATCGTCAATTGTCACACGGTGAGGCTCGTTGATTTCCTTATTTTCGACTAAGCCGTAATTGGATTGCCTTGATGGAACTCCACAGAGCGTGGATCGATTGGCGTGATTTTTCAAGGACGTCGGTCGGCATACAGAGGCGCGTGCAAAACCGGCTTCGTACTCTACGGACCCCGGAAAAAGCTCTCCCTCTTCCATGTTTCCGCAATTTCCTGCTCCCGCTCGTTCCCCTGCCATTAGCTGCTTTTTGAAAATTATTTCCATGGCCGGTGATCGATCGGGCCGATTTTTCACCCGGCAAAACGATCGCGCGCCTCGTATTACGCCGGGAAAATTATTCGAGACTGAGGGGGAGCTGCCTCCTGGGTGCAGAAAAAGAGTTTCCACTCGGCGCCCCTAAGATTTTTCACGCGACGAGAGCCTTCACCCGCAGCAGAGTTCGCTCGACGTTTTCCCACTATTTTTATTATTTTTTATCGCCCGTGACGAATCACCGAGCCTGGGTCGCGACGTCAATGCGCAGAATTTCTCAATCGGCCGCATGAACTTCTTGCTCTTGTTGAGTCGTGGTTGGGACGGAGGACAAGGAGAAGCCATAACCTTTCTTTTTGGCTTTTTGAGACACTCCAACTTCCCACAGTAGCCATGCAAACTCCTCGAATAA
>NW_011948420.1:5129118-5144029 GCF_000503995.2 Ceratosolen solmsi marchali
GTTCGTAAATTTCGTCCTATTGCTTTGTCGTAGATTTAAAAAGACATAAAAAAAAAAGAAACGATAAAATTGATAAACGATAACTGTATAATTAATTAGCCATACTTTGTAACATTATAAATATTGATGTTCAAATCGTGAGTTCAAATATTGATATTCTGAAGATTCCTAAGAGCTCGCCATTTAATAACGAGCGTATTTAAGAAAATAGCGAAAATAATAAATTTCGTCGTTATCGCGCTCACCAACTATATATTACAATAATGCGTACTTTTTCAATTACATACTATTAAATATCTCGATTATCGGTCTTATTGCTGTTAATATCGAAGCGACAGAAGGTTCTCGAAAGGGGCGTTGTATGATGGGACCCACGGCCAGACCGAAGTGCCAATAAAAAGTCGGGAGCACCAAGCATTATCAAGCATTTTCCGGTTGAGTTCCTCGACTACGGAGCCGAAAAACGACGGGAAAGTTAAGGTTGGTAAAAGTTAAGATCGCTGGTATTTTGACACGCATTTGAAGCTTCGAACTGCGACGAGTCGCTTATCACGCTAACGGAACAAACGATGTGCGCAACTTCCCGGTGTCCGAGCTAACGACAGGAGAAGAAGGCTCGTAGCCCCTCCCGAGGAAAAAGTCGATTTATTCTAAGCAGCAGAAGCCAGCTTCTGAGTACGGTTTCAGCCTTGAAAGCTCATTGTCGGCTGGGACCTTGGAAGCGAGAAATCGTTAGCGTCATGCTCAGCGGTATGGGAGTTAGGCCGAAGTGGTCGGGGAGGCCGTCGCCGACGACGTGTGCCGACGCCGAATTGTATCGCGTGTCTCGGTCGTCGACGTCGTCGGCCTCGGGGCGCCTACGGGCATCGTACCTACCTCGAGCCAGGGCGACGAGGCGGGACACGAGTGTGCCGGTCTCGGTGACGGGGGAGGGGGCGGCGGCGGCGACGGCGGCGGCCCGGCCGGAGGAGCGTAAAAAAGCGAGGTTGAGAGCTGTACGGAGGGGCGGGAGGGGACGCCGCGAGAGCATTGCGCTGCAAATGGGACTCCTTTCGATTCCTCGCCGTTATCCCTTCCACGTCGATCCGAGGCGCTTTAAATCTGGTCGGGCTTTGTTTTACATTTTCAAAATAATCGAGCCTGAATTATGACGCCTCTGCCCGAGGACCTTTGAACCTAATAATATTTGGACGTGTCTCGTTCGGCGCTCGATCCCCGGGACTCCAACGCGAGAAAGAATCTTGACTAATAAAAATAATAATGTCGGCAGAGCCAGTCGTGTCTCGCATGTAAGTTATTATTGACGGTTAATAATAAGAAAAATGATAGGACGCCGATGATATTGTAATCCTCGCTGCTTGAATAATAATAACTAACCTCTGATTTATTTCGATGCATTAATAACAATAAATTTGTTTAATTAAAAGCAATTTCAGATATTTTTTTTTAGAACTCCTCGTAATTTATATTCCCGTCGTGCGCGCTAATGCAAAATTATTGGCCATTGGAGAATAATGGCAAGTCTATTATTATCATTCAATAACTGAGAGGCGTACATTGTAAGAAAACAGAGTCATTCAAACATTAACTTTATCTTAATTAACGCTATTACTAAATTAATCAGTGCTCTGGGCTTTGCTTATTTTACGAGCTCGAGGTTGAATGACGTATGGTCTGGCCTACAAGACTGGCAAGCCTCATCCCTTTAGAATCTCATGCGATTAGGAGACTCGTTACATCTTCGATATGGCACGCTGTGTAGCGGTGAAAAAGGAGGAGGAGGCGGCGATGACGACGACAGGAGCTAGGTAGATAGGAGCGGTAGCGCGAGAGAAAAGGAGCAAAAGGACGTAACGAAGGAGGTATTAGTAATCGTATCCATCTCAAGAGCGATAGGAATACCGCGAGGAGGAAAGCAACTGGAAGTAGGTTAATAAAAGTATCGGCGCTAAGCCCGGGGGGGGGGGGGGGGTGTAAGGAAAAGTAAGGAAAAATAAGAAAAGGTGGGAAATCGTGTAGAATCGTTGCACACGCGCCTCCACATTCTCATCGACGTCCACGACTACACTTGCAATATGCGCAGCAACGCCCGGAGTCAAGCGGGTATATTATATCTCGCTAACTCAACAACGAGCCTCGGTTGCGGGAGGTCAGGAACGATAGCTTTTTTTAGGAACCGACTCTCCATACTGCTGCTTCTTCTCCTTCTCCGTCTCTGCCACACGCTTCGTCTTCTTATTTCGCAATCGGTGATACATGGGGTTGGGCGAATTCACGGGCCAATTTCCTCTGAGCGGTCGTCGCCACGGCACTTCCCTCTGCCCCGATCGAATCGCCGTCAACTTCGTCGCTGTCCTTAGTTCCTCGGATTCTTCGACCGGATATATTCCCGACGACCTCGTTTTCTCGCCCGTCGCTCGTCAACGCTTTCGTTTGCATTGCCTTCCGGCTGATTCACTAGCCCTTAGCGTGATGCGCCCCACCACAACACGCGCCTTTTCTCCTCTCGTTGCGACATTTGGAGAAATCGACCTTATGCGGGGAAACCGCAGCTACCTTTGTCCCCTATTGCGATAAGGTTTTGCCGCGATAGCGAGTGGACATCGCTGAATTTTTCATATGCTAAAGCAATTCGAGTACACTGTGGCGTGCACTTCGAGATCCAACGATTCATTAATGTATAACGAAGGTTGTCGGTTTATTTTTGTGCTCATTTTCATATTTATCGGGCTATATTTATACGCGTGTAGGGTAGATACACGTGTACGTACTTATAAACTATTCTGTCATAGTAATGAAAATACGATTAAGAGAGAGAGTGAGAGAGGGGGGGGGACAGCTAGGCAATAGTTATTTTTACTCAGTTTATCATATATCCATAATTGTACTGTAATAATCATTGCGATGTTTTATCATTTCGTCATATTGTTGTTATTTTATTTTATAATATTGTGTATTAGACTTATTACATAAGTGCATCAGTATTAATATATCGTTAGTTAATAAGTGGAATGTAATTTAACGATGTATAGGTATGTAAAAGTAATAATCAAATTTTCGTAAATTCGATACCTTCAATCGCTAATCATAACTTGTCCTGCTAATAAGCTTTATAATTTCTAAACGTACGATTGGAAAATTTCGTAATTCCAATGTTCCAAATTAAATTATACTTTTTCGTTTTATATTATATATTTGAAAATAACATTTTTCAAATTGAACAATAATTTTTTACAAGAGATGATTGAAATTGGAAAGGATTTAGAAATACAATGTTATCTAATGTAGCAGTACTCACTTAATATAGAGAAAACTCAAGAATATACAAGAAACATTATTTTCAGCCTCGAAAAATTCAGAGGGAATCTTAAATAAATCTTAATACGCGAATGAAATTATAACTTGATAGATATAATTTCTGGAAAAATCATCTTTTTACCAATACATGGAATTTTTCTCATGTTCTCATACACCTATCATTAAGATAACCTTTTGCTTATTTTTATATCTTTTGTTATGTTCTTTTGATTTGCATCACTTTCATGCATTCTTGCTCAATTATGTTCTATTTTTAAAAATTTGTTGTTTTTTTTTTGTATCTTATTCGTGAAGTACTTTATTAAATTTTATTTCCAAGTCGAAGTTTATGCTGGAGTATTAAGTAAATTATATTTATAAAAGAACGATTTCTTGTGTACATTACATTTATGCAAATAAAGTTTAATATTTGTTGTTAGTGAACCTAGATAACTTATCAATGTAAGTATAAATGACGAAGACATTCTCTTATAAATTATGAAAGTAAAATTTTCATGTTAATGTAATTGTTAGACACTCTTATGTATAGAGACATTTTTTATTAAAATTGTGTGCAACTATTATGATTAGTTAAATCAAACATTTTATAAAATTAAGTGGCTGTTTTCTATAAAACTTTAATAATAATTTATGGCACATAATTATTTAAATAATTAAGAATGCCCGTGAGATTTGTATACTAGCATATCATTAATGAATCCAAAGTAACATAATTTAAGATGTAGAAGTTGGATATTTTATCTTCTAACTAAAGTTCTTCGTGTAAGAAACATTTCCAAATTTATATTTCACAGATTATAGGAAATTACGTTTAAAAAAAAAGGAAAAGTTAACGTTGTTTTTTGCGGAAACTTTTTGTACATATTCAGGAGACATTTAAAATTACAACGAGACAACATTCATTACGCTGTGAAAAAAATGTCGTTTTATTATTATTTCAAATTCCCCATAGGTACTAGGGCAATTCGGTGAGTTTTACCGATATTCGATGTATGTTCTTACAAAACTTTATTTTTAACTGTTTTTTAATATTTTATATATAATTTACAAATAGTGTTATCTATTATACATAGATTATTAATCTTTTCTTCTTTTTTTTTCTTAATACAAATAATATCTCAAAGATTTGTGTACGTCAGTGCTATTTTTCTCCTGAATAGTATTTATTCTAAAAGTTTATTAGTAAAAAATTATGCTTTATATTTATATATAAATATTTTGAGAAATTTAAATATGAACTTTATTGTAGTTTGTATTTTATATTTTTATTCGTTTTGATATTGTGTATTCCAAGTCAAAAATTGTATGAGAAATTTGTCCGACCGTGAACCGTTTTTCAAAACGGGTCTTTGGCATTGATCATATTTAGTTCTTTATTATCCATATACTTTGATTGATTGATCTTTTACTTATAAAAAGATGTTTATATAATCAAAAATATTCAACATACGTATCGATTTACAGATTTAACAAGATTTTCTCGTCTTTTTCATAAAAGCATTATAAAATTTGCTTTTTTTTCTTCTTCTTCTTATTATTATTTTGTTTTAATACTTTAAAGAGACGTTATCTTTAGACCCTCAAGGCAAACAATGAGTATTGCTAGTGAGAGCATAAATGTACGCTTGAATTCTTCGGAACATGAATTCTTCGAGATGACCACTATCGCACTAGTAATTACAGATACCCCAGTATTAAAAGTAATAAGTCTATAAATAATATATAATCGATAAATTTTTTTAGTACATAATATGAGCAATCGTCATAATATTGGCTCATGCAGTAGTGTCTACTTTTTTTTTCAATAAAGTAATCAAACTCCTCCGATACTTTAATGCAGATGGAGGTTCATGGGCCAAAAGACAGTCGGCCATACGTTATAAAATTAAGATAGCGAAATAAAAAGATTTTCCTCGATGCCACCGTTCGTCCCCTATAGAATCTTTTTCCCGTCGATGATTCCCTCGACTTTCCACAGTGACAGACACGCACGTGTAGAGGCCAACAGTCTAGCCGTTGTATTTTGTAAATTTCCATGTACACGCTCGCTCTCTTACCAAGGTAAATGTCCTCGAAAAAACTACTCATTGCCGCCCCCCCTCCTCATTACATACCCCATGTCCATCACGTATACACATTATCGCCAAAACCATACATTGCGACGGTCAGTTACGTGCGAGGAGAGCCACCCACGCCAATTCTCTCACGCGCTCCTCCGCGTCCGTGGCCAAGAACACTCGGTGAGTTTAAGTGGCGGTGGGTTTTACGCCTGTCGCGTGAGCCTTGGGTCTTCAACTGTATTTTTACAGACTTGTTCTCTCTCTCTCTCTCTCTCTCTCTCTCCCTCTCCCTCTCTCTCTCTCTATCTATCTATCTATCTATCTATCTATCTATCTATCTATCTATCTATCTATCTATCTATCTATCTATCTATCTATCTATCTATCTATCTATCTATCTATCTATCTATCTATCTATCTATCTATCTATCTATCTATCTATCTATCTATCTATCTATCTATCTATCTATCTATCTATCTATCTATCTATCTATCTATCTATCTATCTATCTATCTATCTATCTATCTATCTATCTATCTATCTATCTATCTATCTATCTATCTATCTATCTATCTATCTATCTATCTATCTATCTATCTATCTATCTATCTATCTATCTATCTATCTATCTATCTATCTATCTATCTATCTATCTATCTATCTATCTATCTATCTATCTATCTATCTATCTATCTATCTATCTATCTATCTATCTATCTATCTATCTATCTATCTATCTATCTATCTATCTATCTATCTATCTATCTATCTATCTATCTATCTATCTATCTATCTATCTATCTATCTATCTCTCTCTCTCTCTCTCTCTCTCTCTATCTCTATCTTTCTTTCGCTCTGCCATTCTCCACTGTGTCGTGAGAATCAAGTTCAGTCGTTGAAACCAGTCGTTATGCAGAATCTGATGCTTGGTCTGAGCGAGACCGGGTAAATGCTAAAGAACATTCGAACTGGTATTTAACATTGAAATCAGCTCGAAGCTACGGCGGACGCTACGAGCGCTTAAATTGAAATTGCGAATACCTGGGAGGAAGCGAGTATGAGAGAATGAGAGCGAGAGAGAGAGAGAGAGAGAGAGAGAGCGTCTCTAGACTCCAAGATAGCGTGAAATTGACCTTATGGCATTTCGGCGGCTTAATTACATTGCATGCGTGACGCCGTGATCTTTAGAAAAAAATCACTGCGCCTGTAGTTTGCTCCTATACTAGAAGAAATGTTCAAACGAATCGTTAATAAAATTAATTGCCCTACTTGTAATGTTAATTAAAATTTTGTAGTCGTGTAATTTTATGTATGTTAATGAGGTTGTGGTTTTTGGGTAAATTACATCAGCTTGTGCCTCAGTATTGTACGAAGTGCAGCTTAATGATAATATTTTAAGTCGGCAACCGCGACTCTTAGTTGAGCAGCCATGGAATTTTCGTCCAATGCTATTACTGTATTTATATTATTCTTGAAGAATTAATTATAAAGTAGCGGAATAGTGGAGGAATACATTGAGTTAAGTTAGAGAGAGAGAGAGAGAGAGTTTGTCTCTTATTCAGAGGACTGTCGCGAACTGCTCTTCAAATCCTCTTGGCAAATCAGTTAAACAAATAGCTACAACAGTTGGAAATCTATGACACGTGAGTTATGGAAATAGCTTGATGAGAAATGTGTGTGCTGCACTTTTCCATTTATTCGAAATTTCAGAATAGGTCAATGTCAACAATTTCTTTCTCATCGTCCATCGGCTGCTATTTTTTTTTATTTCTTTTTTTTTTTTTTTGCAAAAATATAGGCAAGTCGAGATCTTACGTTAAAGCACACAATTGCTTATGGCTTGTATTCAGCAATTGGAAATCACATTTAAAAATATTATCTATATTTCCATGAAAACTATTTTCACGAATATATTTTATTTTTAAAGCTTATTTTTAAAAAATTATTTTTCCTCATCTCATCATAAATGTAGCTTTCTTAGCATTTTATTATCACGTTCTTAAGTCAAAAGTGGGTCAATTCGTTATATTATAAAACTTTTCGACAAAATCACACTTTCAAGTCTATTTGAGCAATTCACATTATAACAGTTTATAGAAATGTATTCAGCCCCTTAGAGAATAATATCTTCTTAGCTAAGGCTTAACTTATGCTTTAATGCTCTATCCACTTAATTTTTAACGTTGAATGACTTTTTTAGTTTGGCAAGCTTAAAGTATTTTAATATACCAAGAATATTTGGCTTCATTTTCACATACTTCGGAAATTTCGTTTACACGAGCAGTATAAATATTATTTAAGGCTTAAAATTAAAAAGGGGCCTACGTCAAAGCACACGAAGTTAGTTATAATATTAGTTATATTATTAAAGTTATTAAAATTCTTTTTCTTCCATTTTTCCTTAATATAGAGCACAATTCTGCTATATATATATATATATATATATTTTTTTTTTTTTTTTTTGCTATATTATAGAACAATTCACTTCCGTAACATTATTTTTAAAATTGTGAAAATATTCTAGAACCGTCCAGTCCTTATTATAGAAAAATATATTTTACAATTTTTATTTATATATCATTTTACCAGGATAAGATTAAAATTTAATAAATATATCGAACAAACGATTTCACCTTAATTTCGTAATTATATTTTTCTAAAATATTTGTTGTAGCTATAAATTACTATATTGCGTTTTTATTAGACTAATAAAATAATCATTTTCATTACATTATATTCTCCTTCAAACTTATAATTCATTATAAATGATGAAACGGTTAATAAAATTGATTTAGAAAAGGTAATATTTACATTACAGAATGTATACATACGCGTGCGCGTTCGCTCGCGCGTGTGACTGTGTAAGCGCGCGCGCGTATGTCAAGGCATGAACATCAATTTCAAATATAATATCGAATGTGATTTTTATTTTTAACATATTAGCTATCTGTTTCGCAACAATAATAATTCTCTATAGAATAGTAATTAAATAATTTATGACTAACTTTAATACGCGCGTAAAATAAGCAATGGAATAATAACATATCTTGTACAATACGACACTTAATTAAGCTACGTGCTAGCAGTCTAATAATAGTGAACTATTCTTGATGCTTACGAAACTAAAAAATTACCTTTTAATGAGAAGTGAACTCGACAGGCTGTAACAGTATCCGAATCCTTATCATCGGTCTACTTTTAAAAATGAGCGCGATCCGCATTAGTCATCGGTCGTCCGTCGTGCGCTTTTTTATCATCCCCTCTACGACTCCTCTCTCTCTCTCTCTCTCTCTCTCTCTCTCTCTCTCTCTCTGTTTTATTTTCTGGCTACATCTACATTACAAATTGTGACTGCTGTCTGAAAAAATGCAGTAAAAAAAGTTTTTTCACGTTTGGCAAATGCGACATAATAGGTACTTATGAAATACCAGGTTGCTCTATTATTCAATAATTCCTTATATAATTCTACATGAAATTTTAAGAACACGTGTAAAAATATTTTAAAATAATTGAAACGCAAAAAAATCTATAATTTCCGTGATACATATAATCCTTGTGCATAAAATTCCTTTATTACATGGCATAATTTTTTTGCAATAATATGGCTTAAGAAAATTGAAAGCCTCAGTAGGGTTTCTCATGGGCGACTATGATCACGCAAAGACTATATAGTCTCTATATGTGTTGCAATATTACGAAGTAATTGTAAACTAAAATTTACTTAATAAAAATATCAATTTATTCATGTGTAACTCAATATGAGTTAATCAACGTAAAATTTACGGATTGCATTAATGTTAGGTAACTCGGTTCATACTCATTCAAAATCACCTACGACACTACACTGTAGTATGATACTACATAATGATGAATTCAACATGCCAGTAATTTTGTTGATGAAATTAATTTCAGCCATATATATCTAATATCAAAATAACGTCTGGAATATTTCAAAATTATTTCTTAATATTTTTTTACAATGCAATTTTATCGTTTAATTTATTATAAATGAATTTTCATGACTGAGATTAAGATACATCAACATTGATTATAATTGAAATTTTGTATAGATTTTGAAATTAGAAAAGTTTTATTAAGTAAATAAACTTATGAGCTTTTCGTATTTTATTAACTATATAAAATATAAATCTCTTTGATAAAGGTTTATAATCTCAGTATTCTACGTTATCCTAACCTCCTGTGCTAATAAAAATAAAGTTCACTTTTTATTCCACTTATATTAAAGACGTTTATTTATAAAATACAAACAATATATTTTTTTTAATTATTTTTTGTAATAATATTAATTATAATGTTATTATTATCCATAGCTTGATCAATAGAATAAAGATATATATATATATATATATATAAATAAATATTTGTTGTTCATTTTGAAATTGTACGTAGAATTATATTATTTGTCGAATACGTGAATAACTTATGTTAACTATTATTATTAGTCAATACTTTAAATTTAAACATATATCGGCATATTAATTGAAAATCTCATATTGCGTCTATGTTTAGTTTATTAAAAATACAATATTTACTCCTTATTAACTCCTTATTTATGAATTTACATTGATATCGTTATCTATTTCTATTTAAAAACGTCTTTTATCCTTCAGTTTTTCTAAATACTCTGTAAATTAATTTTATTAAACATTCCATATATATATATATATATATATATATATATATATATATATGTGTGTGTGTGTGTGTGTGTGTGTGTGTGTGTTTGTGTGTGTGTGTGTGTGTGTATACTTATCTTATTTTTGATGACTTAATTATGTTATTAGTTATTAAATAATTTAGGGTGTTCTTTTATATTATATTTACATAAAATTTTCGATACAAATTTTTCGCAATTGTTTTCGCTTGAATTTTCTATTACTATTATTATTTCAAATAATTTATATTTGTCTACATTTCATATGAAACTATTTTCTGAATAATATAATAATACAATAGATAATAACAGTGTGTTTCAATGCATATCTTAGCTATGCTTAAATTACTTTTTATATAAGATTACTAATTCATTGGTACTCTTAGAAAAAAAATTATTTTAACTTACATATTTTTCATTGTATGAATATAAGACTTATGTTACATTTATTTAAACATTATATACAAATATGTGGATATATTTGGAATAATTAACCATTTTAATGTAAATATTAATTTTTTTTTTATTTTTATTTCAGCAGAATGTCTTTTAGATTTTCAAAATCTATAAATAATTTATGATCAATTAAATGATTGTTTCTTGTTGTATTTTTTCATTCTTATCTTCTTTTTGACTTAGTTCGAAAAGTTCAAAGTTATCTTTAGTCATCTAAATTTATGTAGAAGCGAAATTAAAATAATTTAAAAGGAAAAATATCCAAGTCAATTTAGTATTACTGTAAGTATGAAGTGGGATATAATTAAAATATTTACTATAAGATTATCTTGAATAATTTTGTTAGATATAAAAAAGAAAAATATATTTGCTAGATATATGTATATATATATATATAAATATACAGAGAAAGAAAAATAGAAAAATTCTGGTTACCTATATAAAGTTATAAAAATATAGTTACACAAAAATAACTTATATACGATAAACACAGTATTTATTCATTTAAATAATAACTTTAAAATTATGCATCAACTCGTTTTTTCTCATATCCGATTTTTGCTAATACTTTTGATAATTGTATTATTACACTGTCATCTTTTTCCTTATTATATCATTGATTTTCCTTTTTACGGCAAACACTTATAATAAACATAAGACTTGATATAATTCTTTATTTATTTAGATTTCTTAATCTTTATTTATAAATTTATTTGTATGTCGTGATAATTCATTTTTTCAGAAAAACAAAAGTGTATTTATTTAAACCTTTCTATCTCTTCTTTGATCATATCATTTTCCTGACTATATCAAATAAATTACTGTTTTATTATCGCAACTCAATTGTTTAAATTGTGGTTTTTATGTAAATACCAACATTAAAGAAATTAAAAATATTCTTTCATGATCTGTAATAAAAAAATTTTTTACTTTCGAGATATTAATCCAAGAAAATTTATACGGTGTTTTGAAATAATATTTGTTGACAATATTAAACATTGTATATGTCTATTTTTTATCAGCTATGAGTGAATAATTCTTCTTCTTTTATTTTATTATTTTTTTTTTTTTTTTGCTTATTCATGGTTACCGTTTTTTTCAACTAGACGAACGTTCTATTTGTAATTCGTGAACATCCTCTGCAATGACGATAAGTACCTTTAAAGTAAAAGCCTAGTAACTAAAACCATAAAAATAGTTTAATTATAAATATAATTAGACATTTCATGATTCGTCATATAATTTTAATGTTGTTATATTTATTATATGTTATGTCTAATCATTTAAAACTATATGCTTTGTAATATATCGCTCTCACATTTTTTTTGAAGAAATAAAAATTTTTAATGGCCACTTTCACTTTTATCTTTTTTATAGACATTATATAGTTTACAAACATATAAAACAAACTTTATTCGCTTAAAATATCACGATATAATGATTAAATATAAAATTCACCATAGAAAATTTGTTAACGTTTCATTTTTAAATATAATTATTGCGAATGTTAAAAATTATTTTCAACCGAGTGTCTTAGATTAATTGAAAGTATTCTTTATTAAATACGTTGTACTAAAAATCGATAACTGTATATATTATGATCCATAATGCATAACATGAATGCATAACATATAATTAACATCTCCTAACACAAAGTCTTATAAAACGTCTTAAATTAATTTCATAATTTCATAATTATTATATTTTTAAGTTTAATTCCAAGTTTAATTGGAATAAGTAAAATAGTTAACGATATATAAACATTTCGTCAATACATATTAAATTAGTTTTAAATAAAATAGTATTAAAAAAGTATCGAATGCAATTAAATATGGAATTAACGAAGAAGTATACTTTAGGTGGAAGTAATGTATTAGTGGGTCGCTTCAAATATTAATATTATTCATATTATATTACGTATACATATACGTATATATATATATATATATATATATATATATATATATATATATATATACGATATACGTATAATGGTTGATCAAAGTATCTCAGCTTTTCTCTCGCTGATGCGGAAGCTGCTCTCGAGCACGCGCGCGACAGTCACGGATGCAAAGCTGCTCTGAGAAAAGTCTTTCCATTATCAACGGCGCGTCAAGTACACAAGAAAGGTTAAAAGGTCGATGGTTGTTGGGAGTAATGGGCGAAAGCTCCAAAGTCCCGGTAGCAGCCTCGGCTGCAGGACGGCTGAGTGTGAAACTCGCGCTGCAAGGACTTTGGGCGCGGCACGGCGCGATAAGAGAGGCGTAATCAGTCCCTTAGCCTCGAGCCCCAACTCCGACAAATATTTGCCGGCATCGTGAGAGATGCGCTGCGATATCGAGGCCCTTGCGACATTGGTTAAGCGCTCGCGTAAACGCCAAGCAGGTAGAGAGCCCATTAATTGCCCCCACCTCCCCCCACCCGCCCGCCACCCCACAAAACCAGCCCACGCTTCGGTTTGCTCACGCCCTCCCTCTTATCGCGCGGACCATGCATTTCGGGTTTTTCGAACGAGCATGTAGCGTTCTTCGTTCCAAGTCCAGGCAAAAATTGGCCTTCCTATTGTTGCGCGTGGGTTACGACTCGTTGGCCGCTAAGATAAGCGCTTATTTAAATTGTGATTAATATGTCGCCCGCGTCATCGATATTTATAAGTATTATTAGTGAACGAGGCGTTACTCATGTTAAACTCACAGAGCCGAGTGTCGCTCCTTCAACCTTTGATTGAAAAGCGAGAACTGGAACATTTGAGGCGCTTACTTTGCAGGTGGACTTATGGCCGACCTTGGTCGACCAAACGGACCGCTCGTCGTAGTTACACATGTTTTTTCATCTCACCGAGGAGTGAACGAGAGAGTTGGCTGCTAGGAGCTCTGCGTTCACCGCGTCGAGCGTGTAATGTCGACTACGTTGAGCTTAATGGAATTCGTGATTGCAGGCGGAATGACGCTCCCTTTTACCTTTGACCGTGATAATGCAGGACTGAGATCGAGGAGGACTCGCGTTCGCTTGTGTTGCGAATTACGCTCTGACTAATGGCGCTCTGACTATAACTTAATCTAAACTGTGGATCCGGCGAAATTCGCGAATTGATGGACGACAGTACGCGCAAGTGCGCATCTACACTAAATACGTATTCCGAGTGTATAAAGTGTATTTGAAAGCGTATCGGTACATTAGCCAAATTTGAAATTTGAAATTGGCACAATGATTTTAACGTTCTTTGGCAGCTTTAAGACTGACGTATAAGGTTAAGGGTGAACGATCGAGAGCAATTTGATCTCTCTTCAAGTCTTCATTCGCTTTGTACGTTTATGATCCGTCTGATGTACGCACTTAATTCTTACTGCCTTTTTAGGAGTCACGAGGTAAACTCGTCGCTTCGACTCCGCTCCTTTTGTCCAGTTAATCTCACGCGCCCGCATCGGTTATTTATCTTTACTTCTTCAACGCTGCGTATTCAGAGTTTTCATTGCCAGATGAAACACAAAATTCATTCCAATGCGAATGAGGAGAGCCACAATGATATTCAGGGTCCTCCGTCAATCGCAAATATAACTTCATAGACTTTCAGTATTCGCCGTAAGATTAATGGTTTAGTGGCTTGACTTTTACCGAACGTACATCTTAAATTAAGGCAGATGTCGAATTATTGAAGCATAATGATTGTGTTGTATATATATATATATATATATATATATATATATATATATATATATATATATATATATACACACATGATGCATACATACGTTGCGGAGCTACTAAAATTATTTAATGTAAATTGCTAGTCACTATCATCAAACAAAATTTTATTGCGAAAACTTTGATAGAAATAACAGTGAAAAATTGATAATATTTCATTAGAGATGTAATCGATTTTTTTTATCTCACAATAAATTTATAAGCTTAAATATATTCAAAGTGTTGTTATTAGAACGAATAGTATATACTCATATCTCATTAAATTTCATAAACGTACTCGAGTCTCTTTTCTTTAATCATTCCATACTCGTAAATGCAAAGACAGAGTTATTTTTGTATGTAATTATGTAAAAATTGACTAGCATTGTACGCTCAATAATTATAGATCAATTTGAATTAACTGCCGCTTCATTTTAAGTATAACTCATTTTATAAATGGATTAGTAAAACATGACGGTATGAAAATTATTTGCTTCCTTATATATATATATATATATATATATATATATATATATATATATTAATAGTCGTACTCATATTATTCATAGTAAAGTCACAGTATTCATAAATTATACACAAGTTGATTGCTTTTCGTAAGCTTTGAGTAATTGTTCGAAATAGAGTTTAAAGATAATATTGAATATTGATAATATTTGAAGCTGTTTTCGTCGAAGGGACAGAGATTTCGAAACTAAT
>NW_011948420.1:5144039-5144369 GCF_000503995.2 Ceratosolen solmsi marchali
GAGATTTCGAAACTAATTAGTGTCATTTTGAAATTGACAGCCAAAAGCGACCGCGAGATTATTAATAAAGCGTACTTTGAGTTATGGTTTTCTCAAATAAGCCACACGATCCACGGATAAATTACTCGTATATCTCACACTCTTGTTACATATCTTAATGGACAATTTTTTTTATTACCTATCCGACCCTTACAGCTATATCTCCAAATCATCGCTTAACTTTCGATAAGCTCAGCTGCTAATCGGAACGAGCTTCAGTGACATTATGCAAACTTACGAGAATGCAATGGTAGAGGGGCCAGAAATAATTAAAAATTAATTAAAATAACA
>NW_011948420.1:5144391-5203304 GCF_000503995.2 Ceratosolen solmsi marchali
TTCAGCAGGCTCATCGGGATCCAGAATAAATGCTATAGCCTGGCAGGAGGGCGATCAAGTTATCGAGTTTGCCAGAATAATCGATAGGAATGTGCACGATTAGGGAGGAAGCTTGCGTACGTCCTCTCTCGCAATCTTGTAACCCGACTCCTACATACCTTCCTATGTCCGTATTTGGTCTTTTCAACTCCCTTGTCCCAGCTTTTCCGGGCACTTTCCTCCAATATCTCCTATCCTGTGCGCGCACACGCACGCATACGTGCATTAATGTGCGCGGGGGTCTCGAGGCCAATGATTCGCTCTTACCGGAATCATAATTCTCCGTGAAGGTCGCGCGCTGCGCGGCTCGGCAGCTCGCCGATCTCTCGAATCGGCGGCCTTGAACGGGCCTCAACCATAACTAACGCCACTTATCGCTCACGGCGTACACGGCAAAATTACTCCTCCGCCGTCCATCCCGCTCTCTCTCACTCTCACTCTCTCTCTCTCTCTCTCTCTCTCTCTCTCTCTCTCTCTATCTCTATCTATCTATCTATCTATCTCTCTATCTATCTCTGCGGCCCATTCCCCGCGTGCCCACTAGCTGCCGACGACGGTGCGGTTTTCGAAATGCCTTGCACTATACTAGCACGTAATGAACGCGGGAGATCTTAAGGTTTTAATAATGACAAGCCCGTAATAAGGCCCGAGCCTCATTGCGAAAAGTATTGTAAAGCAATAAAAATTATCTCACTTTTTCGTCGAAGCACCTAGCGAGCGGACTCTAATTTTTCCACCTTTTTTTCCCCCTCTCGTTTTGTCGGGCCCAGGCACACTGCAGCTACAGCATATTATAAAGTTTAATGGACGCCGTGGTAATACGCGGTAATGGAAAATCTATGAGATATGAGGAAAGCGTCGGCGCTCGTGATTTTATGGGGGATTAACTGCTACGCCAGTGATAAGTTTCTTAATAAAAACGTAACTGTTGGTAGGAAGTGATTGCCGGCTGATGGGGATGATTTATCATTATGAGCTTTCGAGGGAGGAGATATTTTACAATTTTTATTTTGATCGATTAGCTCGCGACTGGCGAATCACTGTGAGTCATTTGTAATTATTTGTACAAATCAACTACTCGTCTCCATTTCATGAAAATATTTATTCGATTTTTGAGCATCTTGTCTATTCGGTAAAATTATAAAACAATGTTATACTTCATTTGAGAATTAATGCAACATTAGATACGCAATGTCCACATACAAAATATATCGTCGATTCGTTTAACAAATGATTGTTACGAGTTCCAAGTTTAATACAAACAATTGTACATCACGTCCATTATTAGCATTATCGATTAGTAGCGAAATAGGCTATTTTAATGCCTGCAATTGCGTTAAATTTAAACATTATAATGTCGAGGATTTATTATTATTGAAGATTCATAGATGCAAAGTTGGTCTGAATTTTAATAATAAAATCAATAATTAATATCGAAAATCTAAGTAAATAATATGTTAAGCACAACGCTATGCAACTAATTTTATTGTCGGGATTATGCAATTCATAAATAGCACGATAAAGATCCGAGGAATATCGAACGCTTTTTAATCATGATCTAATTTAATTTTGCACGCAAATGCTTGTTAAGGACAGCTATAAAATATTCCGAAAATACGCTGGGGATTATTATCAATTAAATGGGCGCTCGGAAATCTTTTAATCAATATCAGTAGCCGACTATTATCGGCTCCTTCCGTCGGCGTCCGCATCGATAATTCTTGATATATTTTTTTCTTTCTTTCTTTCTTTCTTTCTTTCTTCTTTTCATTTTTTTCTTATTCATGCTTTGATTTCGTCATAACGGCCCCGCGCACAAACGCTCATACGCATGCGTATGGCTCGGCTGATAAGTACAGTCAATCATAACGGACCTTGCAAAAGGTCAAACATAACCCTATGGCTTCGTTTCTCCATCCCCCCCCCCCCTTTTTGTAATTTCAATTCTGGACTTTCTATTTTAATTACCAAATTCCTCTTCCAACGTAGCATCTCGTGCATTCGTAAATTCCCTTCCTCCTTCGTCCGCGACGCGTTATCTCTCGCGTTGGTGTGTTTCGTCTGCCACTACAGCCTGTCGTGATTTCATTCCGTTCAATTATACGCGGAAGGGGACTCTCCCGAGGGAGAAAGAGAGATACAGCGGACTCTTCCGCCCCCTCTCCTCGCGCTCGCTCGGTCGATTCGCTCCGGGCGACCGCAAAAAACAGTCCAAGAGCACGAAGAGCGAGAGGCTGTAAAAAGCGAGCGAACGTTGACGCACTTGACATTTATTATACGGCAGTTTTATGCCTGACATTTATTATACAGCAGTTTTATATAGTATGTAGCAGGGCCTTTTTCCTGGGCAACGTGGGGCCGATGCGCGCGCATACGCTCACGAGAAGGTAGAGACATTTGTCCCCTGGACACTTGGTTGGGCCCTTGTCGTTGCATCGCGTCGCAGCGCCATCATCCCTTAAGCAGTGCTCGTCTGGAGAAAATTGGGGACTTGGACTTCCTTGGATCCCCATTCTACAGCACGTATCTTACATTCTACCATGTTTATTCATTTGCGAGCACTCTTATCTACTCCCTTACTCGCTCGCTCTCTCTCTCTCTCTCTCTCTCTCCCATTTTACCTCGCGCACACAGCACCAAATTTCCTTCCGCGAGAAATGTCGGTTTTGAAAACGTACGATTTCTTAGCTTAAATCGCGTATACTTTTTCATTTACATTTTCATTTTTTTTTTTTTTTTTTTACAGCGCTTCGTTTTTCATAATAATCTAACCGTAATGATGTGTGCACTTTTTTTTTTTTTTACGAACTTTAGCTATAATTGCTTCAACTTGTAAGTCATAGTGTATGTAGCTCCTAAAATGTATTCTCACAGATGCCAATGTCAAATGCCGCATGAAAGTCGTAATTTTTGCTTGAATAATTATTTTCAAATTAAGTCTAAAGTATCCATTCAATTTTTTTTTCTTCCAATTCCATACCATTTCAATTCTTTTGCACCTACATGAATAACTTCAATGTAATATACTACATTACGAGCAGTATATTTAGTATATTAAGAGTACAGTAGTATATTCAAACTGCACATTCAGAAGTTTAATAATACGCGTAGCCGATTAAAATCTAAACAATGCTTAGTTTAAATGTGTTGACTGCACAGTTTATTAATCACCTTTAATCGCGTAAATTAAGTAATGAAGTTAAGTAATAATGTTATGTAAACATTCGCTAGTGTGACATATCTTCGAGGAACAATATTGATGTAGTTAAGTTAATGTTGTAAAATTCATGTATTTAAGCTTCATACGAAGTATCGCAATTAGCCTAAGAGAATTAATAAATTGTAAAAATTTCCCTCAATTATATCACCTTTAAAACTTGAGTTGATTTAAAGTACCATTTTTCCTAAATTCATGTTTCCCATTAATTCCCACGAACTTCTGGTACAGCAAGTTTTTATCGATCACTTAACATTATCCCAAGACTTAGAATTAATAGTTTAATTTCCTAAAACTGTTGGTTTAAATTTCCGTTGCTTTAATTGCAAAATATTAATTGCTATATGAGAGTCTTTACTATGATATTGAATATTTATGCAGGTACGTAGTTACAATTACCTCGCTTAAAAGATTACTGCTAAATTAACATTTATTCTATATGTGTGTGTGTGTGTGTGTGGGTGTGTATATGTAAGTCATTATAATCTTATAAATATAATTTTATTAGACTTATGGTTTTACTGGGGAATATGGTAGAGCAAGTAGTTATATTTCACGGCCATGATTTTTGCTTGCAGAATAATTATTCGAATAAAAGTTACTATTTTTTTCTTCTGCAATTTATATGTACATATTTCTATTGTGGTTTGTAAAGTCTATTAAATTTATACTCATGATCCTCAACACTACTTGTTTGCCAATTTAATATTAATTTTATGAAAATTCACTTAAATGAAAGATTATTATTTTTATGGATAGTAAAATATGTGGAGCGATATAAAGCCTATAGCGATAAAATGTATTTTTGTCTTAAAAACAACATTATGATGAACGAATTTTAATCAAGATAAAATCTTAATAACGATACTTATCAAATATTTGGAAATATTTTTAAGTAAATGCTGATAATTGCTTTAACATAAATGTCTAAGCAACGGCAATTAATTAGAGTAGAAAGAGAATTTCTCAATCGCATTATTTTTTATTTAGACAATTGAGAAGTGATTGATCAACAATGGTTGAAAATTGATATCATTTTACTAAAATTTGATTCAAGTAAAGTTTCTTACTTACGTTACGAAACTTAAAAATTGAGGGTGTCAAGAATTTATATCGATTTATATCGATTCATACGTATTTTTTATCTTAATGTCAGCTAGCGAAGGTGTGTTTTAACGAGAAAATGAGTTGCAAGTTGGAGTTTATAAAGTGCACTGGCAACGACATGCGAAGTGGCTGTGCGGAAATATTGTAAAGTACAACACGAGCCAATCATTTTTGCGCTAAAAGAAAAACATGTAAATAAAGCAAGAAGAATTTTACAAAGTGGATTTAAATCAATAGATGATGTGCGAATAATCTACCTTTGCTACTAAGTACCAGTACACATCCTTAGCTGACGCTCCCACTGAAATTAACTAATCCTTCGGTCGCTATTAATTGCTACAGCAATTCTTTTTGTCAATATTTGTTATATAATCTCGGGATTGATGTAGTCTACTTTTCAATTAGCTAGCTAAAGCAGTTAGCAAGTAGTTGTGCGAGAAATCAGGTTTAAATCAGTCAGATAATTAAACTAGACTCGCAATAGAGAATCTTCATGAACCAAGAATTTCAACTTACAGATTAAGTTTACTAAATCGTGGTAAAAGGTAAAGGGAAACTGGTCGGACATACTGTACTCAGAAGTATCAAGATGAAGGCAATGCGAATCATATCCAGTAGAGGTCAGCTTCCCATGGGAATTTGGGGCCAGGAGGAGCACTAATTACAAGTCTATATTAACTCTTTGTCTTTTCAGATGCTACGGACTTTGATTTCAGAAATGTTCTCTCTCTCTCTCTCTCTCTCTCTCTCTCTCTCTCACTCTCACTCTCACTCTCACTCTCACTCTCTCTTACAGGGTATGCTTACTCTTAGAGGGTATGCTCTGAAGGCGAAAGCTAACACTATTGCTGCTAATTGTAAGGCAAAGAGTGAACTTCTCTTTTATTTTGACAAAGATATTTAGTAATGAATGATAGATTGATTAACTGAAGTATGAAATTCAAAATTGGTAGATCTTTATAAGCCGTAGCTAATAGGATATCGAAGAGTTTGGTAGAAAAAAATTATATTTATCAAATTAATAAAACAAATTGAGAAACATTATATGTAAAATATTATAATAGATAAAAGAATGAGTAAATAATGAATGATTACGAAAAATTGTCGTAAACTTAACGAGAGAATTAATAAATGATGCAAGAGTGAGTGACGAGCATAAATGAAAAATTAATGTATAAAGGGACTAACAAGTAGCACAATCATGTTAAAAGAAAAATGCGCGAAAGAATGACGAGTGATTAACAAAATTACTGTATAAAATAAAAGAGACTGTAAAAAAAAAAAGTGATAAAAGTAGAGAATGAGTAATGAAACCAAAGGATAATTTAAAGGGGGCGGAAAAGAAGAACGTTGGAAGCGGAAATACAAAAAAAGGTTTAAATAGAATGCGCAAATCAACTGCCAATAGCTAGAAAGAGGTTAGGAATAATGGAGTTGTCGGAGCGAGTAAAGCGAAAGATTCACAAGAAAAAAATTGGTGAAACAAACGGTTGTTGACGAAGAGCCGATGCATACATATTACAAACGAATAATCAATAGTCTGAAATCCAGTAATATCGTAAATACTGGGATTAGAGTATAATTCCCATTGTAATATCCATACTTATTCGTTTAACCACCCCAATAAATGAAATAAATCACCATTTTATATGTAATTAAATAATAGGTAGTTTAAAGATTAATATGGCTTGCGTGAAAATACGTTAAATTAAAAAAATTTGCTTATTTCATTGTAAGGAAAATATTATAAAATTTATCTAGCCTACTATACCTCACAGATGGAATGAATTATTTATAGAAACTGTAAATATAAAATAACTGAACATCGTATAATATATATATATATATATATATATATATATATATATGCACACAAGTTTGCAAATGTCATTGCAACGACCGATTTACTTTTCTTATGTGTAGAATCCGCGTATCGTTATTACGGAAATATCTTGGTTTTATTTTCAAACGCACGATAAATGAAATTACATTCTAGTACCTTACTTTACGTACTTAAAGGAATATTAAATGCAAATTTACTGTAACTATTAAAGCCACAACATTTGCTTAGAGTGCGTATAGATTCGATAATTGATATGCGTTGAGCATTCAAAGCATAAGCTTAGGCTACCAATTACAATGTAATACGATTCCCTTTTTTCTTTATCGAGATCGTCGGATGTTTGTTTTGAAATTGCTGACTGTGAGAAATCACGCTTTCAACGCACGATTTTTCGGCATAATTATGCTTTATGCTCGTGGGCAAAAGATTTGCGGAAACTCGCACCGTATTTACAAGCACAAATAGAAATTGAATAGTCGTCGTTCAACCATTGCGCGCGCAACTTGAATTTAATATCAAGATCGCGATCTCGGTGCTTAGCCCTGAACAGATTTACCGTTTGTATTTGCGCGACCGTACGTATCCGTGGATTAGGAAGTCTGCTTGGATTGATTTTATAATATTTTTTGTGCTTTCAGTGACAAGGTCAGTCATTATGTAGCTAAGGCCTGAACCTGAACTCGTGCCAAACATGTGCGAACCATTATTTTTTTTTTTTATTTTTTTTTTTATGTTCTACAATAAAGTGAAAGAGCGCGAAAGGAAAGGGAAATCAAAATTGTAGTGAGTGCTTGTGTAATATTCGAATTATCAAATTGTTATTTAAGATGCATATGCTATAATAGCACTCTGAGATTTTTAAAAATCTATTAGGATTGTACATTTGACAGTCATGACGATTTCATTGCTTGTCAGGAAGTAACGGTGATCTAGTATCGACTGGTGGTAAAAAATTTTTTGACCTTTATATAATTTATACATTATTGAGTCTCCGTTATTTGTGTTCTTGAATTCTATCGCTGAGTGAAAAACGATTGTAGTCATTGATTTCTTTCAACTGACAAGTAAACATTTTTTAATAAATATTTATTATTACGCAAGCATTGCTAATTAATCAATAAAGATTTTGTAATCGACAATTATTCGACTCCCTTAAATGGATTACTCCGGAACAATCGATATTTCTTATTATTTATTTATTTTGTACTTCAGTAGGATCGGTAGATTTTCGTTAAAAATAGGTTATCGTAAGTGCATACATTAATTCGATAATAATGTGCACGATTAACCAATACATTTAAGAATAAAGCCAATAGCTCGACAACGTTTTTCACTGTATTGTATTTTATAATTCATCTCATAATTTATAAGGAGCTATCCTTGAGTTGGCTGAATAAATTTTTGCACTCAAGTCTTCATAAGCGATATGATCAGTATATATTTATTTAATTTTTAATGCATTATTTATAATAATGTAATCTTCGTATTAATAGTGAAACTCGGAATGATAATGTATATTTATATGCGCGCACAAACACGCTCGCACGTATGTACGCACGGACGCACGCTCGCACGTACGCACGCACGCACGCACGCACGCACGCACGCACGCACGTACTTGCTTACGCACATGCGATTTAAAGTGAAGCGATTACTGAGAAATTTATAATCAGTGTTCGAAGAAAATTATAATATTTAGTAATAATAGACTTTATTTCAATAATCTGAGTAATCAGATACAGCTTTCGTTGTGACTATAAATAGAGCCAAATGGTAATGTAGCGTCAATGTGTTTGTAAGATAAGTGTAGCTTAAATCAGAGCATAATGAAATTTTACTTCACAGCTTTCTCGCGCGCATAAGAGAAATGTGGATATTATATAGAGGCGCGTTTGAGAAAATATTAAAAGGGACGACAAGGGTTTTCCCTTTATTGGCGACTTTGCATCGATTCGACCTCCTTTTCCCTTACGTAATTTCTGTCCTGTCCGCTGTGCCACTCCTTGGAGCAGCTTATGATGATAAAGCATCGGCGTGGGTTCGTGAGGGGGTTTGGGGGCGAGACAGAGCGCTATTTCGACCGGATCCTCGCTTTTAATTGCAAGGTCGGCGGCTGCGCGCGCTAGCGCCGAGCACTTGAACCTGAAATCGCCGACGCCGTAGCCGTTGCCGCCATCAGCACCGTCGCGACGCCCGAAATAGCCGCGACTCTGCGGGACTGGGAAGCCAAGCCAAGCGAGGCGCCTCAGGCGACGAGAATATTATTGTGACGCGCCGTCGCCCTTCCGAGGAAGCGGCGCGTGCCTTTTTCTTTTGCTTTCGACGCGGCGCTTCGCTCCCCCCGGATTCTTGGGAATTCGCGAGCGGCCGAAGGCCGAATGAGCGAGCCCCGTTTCGTGAAATCTCGGTATTTGCCCATGTGTGTTTGTGCTGGGCCGAGGACCTGCGAAAAATCGCGGACGCACACCCGCGCTTAAGGCTTCTTATTTATAGCCCTGTCCGTAATTTTCGATTTAGCAATACCTCAAGGTCGGGAGCAATTTTTCCCTCCATTTGTCTGCTTGTCGAGGAAAAGTGCCGCTGTGCCGCTCCGCGCTCAGCTGTAAAAATAAATTGAGAAATGTGTGCCTCCAATCTCGTTCTTTCCTTTCCTCTTTAATTTTCTCCCTCCCTCCCGGCCTCTCACGCTCGCTCGCTTGCCTCTTCTTCCCGCTTGTATTGCACTCGAGTACTAGTTGCTCGTGTAGTTACAACCATGATAAATCTATCAATTACAAAAGCGATCCGTTTTTTTACTTTTTATTCTTTCACATTTTGAGTCCTCCGCCTTACTTAATCCTATTTACAAAAATTAATAATTGCACGGCCAAACACTGCATTACGATTCGTCAGTTGGATTTATGTCTGTTGAAATAGTTGTTTGTGAATAGGTTACGATAAAGCCACGATAAATCTGATTTTTGGAAATTTACATTTTTATAGATAGCCTTTGCCAGGTAATATCATTTATTTCTTTATTTTGGAATTTCGTGTTTATGGTAACGTAGCGCTCTTAATTATTTAATACGCTAAATGTGTACTAATTTTCACCTGCGTTATTACTTTAATTATTGATTGGGTGATATTTTTTTTTCTTTTCTTTTTTTTTTTTATTTTCACTCGTGGTAACATAATTATACTTAATGTAAAGTTAATAGGCAATCTTAATGTTCGATATATTTTTACCTAATTATATAGAATACATTAATTGTCATTAAAACGGACTTGGCAAACGATTCGTCAATTCTTCGGGTCTTTAAACTTTACGAATCATAAGGTATTATATACATTGTCTAAGGTACATTGCTTCAATTACATTCTTTTTCAATGGTTATACGGGAATATGGATTTCACGTGGAATTCAAATAAAATTCTTCCATTTTAAGATAATTTAATTCATAGCTAATATACCTTAATCAATACAATATATAAAATTAAATAATTGAGTAATACAAAGTCTTATCACGAAGAAAATTTCCTTAATGACAACAGAAAATTTTAATTCATCATTTTGTGGTGTTTGATTCGAGATTTTGATTCGAGATTATTGCACTCGACTAATCAAATATACTTATTACTTAAAAATGTCGAATATACGGGGAAAATGGAAAACTGAAAATTCACTCTATATTCAACTATTTTCAAATTATACTGAAAGATACGAATGAGATTTAAAAATACATGGCATAATAAACAAATCGAATAAATTAGATTAATATATTAATTGATGTTTGGATGTATGATTAATTGCGACTCGCATTGAGTGAAATGTGCATTGAAACACAGGAACATAAGTGAAGCTTAGCTCTATTATAATTAAATATAGTCATTAATGGTTTGATCGATTAATTTTCAAGTGATTCGGGAAATGGAAAAGATGAAAATTTGTACATTAGACACGCATTCGGGTAAAAATATGTGTGACACACATCGAGTCTAGGGAAACTATTGACCCAGCCGTGGCCGTTTCATTGGCCGCATCGTCGACGACTACGACGAAGACGAGGACGACATCGACCGACAGGAAATCGATAGTTGATGTCTGAATATCAATAATTTATGCGTGCGCGCCTTGGTGCATAAAATGCCATCTTATCTGATGGAAAGAGCTTGTTTCATATTTATTCGCACTGGATTTATTTCGCATTCCTCTTTTTTCTCTACTTTGGCCTTGTTAGATCGCACTCTGTGTCAGGCAATCATCTTATGTTCGATGATATCGCTTGTTAAGCATATTTTCATCCATTCGGATGCTCGTACATAGAGTTAGCCCACACTTTTATAATTGGTCTATACGGAATTGACAGGATAGAAAATTAGTCCGTCTTTCGAGGAATTGTGTAATTTATATTACAATGTAAATCCCGGTAATATTGCTAATTTAACATTCAATAAAGTATTAACGTTGTAATGAAAAATTTATTTAATCCCAATTTATCTTATATCTTATATATCCTAAGTAATGATAAATGCACGTTCTCAGCTTTATCGAGCTGCCCGTAATTTAACTGTATGTACACGTTCGGAAGGTTTTTTTGTTTTTTGTTTTGTTTTTTGGTTCTTGTTTTTCTTTTTTTTTTTTTTTGTTTTTCGACATAATGTGAGAGAGTGGAGATAAAAAATATATCCTTTAAAAATAAAAACCAAATATAACGATATGACAAAGCAGTTCTCAAAGACGGTCAAAGGCGTCTTGCATAGTCTTATTAACGGCTCCTGTAATATCACAAAAATCTATGGAGAACGTCTAATACAAATTTAAATTAAACTTCGTAGCGATATGTAATAAATTTTTTTTTTTAATGTACTATCGGTTTACTTTCGTTTCGCGCTTAAATGTAGTATATCCAGAAACGAAAGAAAACAGTCAACAGCAGCAGTAGCAGCAACATCAACAACAACAACGACGTCGATGACGAGGACGACAGCAACAGTTTTAAGGATGATGCCGGGGGAGGGGGAGGGGCGATAAAAAATTGGCAAATCGATCGTGTGAAAGGAAGAGCCAGGTGGCGAGGAGCGGCGAGGTGGAGGTGGAGTTTTACGGGGTAGGGGGTGTGGGTGTGTGTGTGGGTGTGTGTGTGTGGGTGTGTGTGTGTGTGTGTGTGTGTGTGTGTGCGCTAGGGAGAGAGAAGTGGAGCCAGCAGAGTTGGTCCAACGCTTGGGCAGCGCGAAAGAACTGTACGAGTCAATAGTTATCCAGGCGTTGCTCGTTGGCTCTTTCGCGAGAGATGGGCATATAGCTAGCGATCGAGGGCAATGATTAGTCCAAGGTCTCTCGGGTTCAAACCTCTGCTGCCAAGCGGTTCACGATGCAGCACTTCCTCCCTCTCACTCGCTAACAATCTCCCTTCTTCTTCTTCTCGTCCTCCTACTCCGTTCCTAGAATAGTCACCGGTGAACAAGTGAGAAAGGGTTGAAGGAAGATAGAGAGATCGAGAGAAATGGCGCGATAGCAGAGGTGGAAGGGAATTGGCGAACTGGGGAGGGAGGAAACGAGAGAGAGAGAGTAGAAAGTCAACTGACATTTGCCTTTAAACATTTGGCGAATCAGAATAATAATTTCTGAACCTCTTCATGAAGTGGTGGTCGGGAGGGGGGCAAGAAAATAAGAAGAAGAAGAAGAAGAGAGAGAGAGAGGGAGAGAACCGAAGTGAGAGACAAGTATGTGTACCGAGTGAAGAAACGAACGGACGATCCAGTCGAGGCTCCTACTACGTCTTACATGTGGGCGTCTTGGGCGAACGAACTGTGGTTCATCTATACTCACTTCTACGCCTGCATCCGCGGGATATACGATTCCAGGTGTTTCTTTCAATTTCTCTCTCTCTCTCTCTCTCTCTCTCTCTCTCTCTCTATCTATCTATCTATCTATCTATCTATCTATCTATCTCTACTTGGTTCTTATCCTCCTTCTCCTTCGGCTCTTCGCTATTATATACTTTTTACGTACTTTCTCGGTTCCTTCGCTTCTTTTCTTCCATCTCCTTCCTTTTCTTCCTATTACTTTTACATGTATCTCTCCAGTGAGCTTATTTGGCTTTACGAAGATTGAAATTTTGCGGGAGTAAGAAAAAGGGCAGAATGTTAGGAGTTTCCCGGATTTTTTCTCAATTTTTTTTTTTTTCAAATTTAAAGTTCCGAGGGGCTTACATTGGAAAAATAATGGAACGGACAGGGGATTCGTCGTTTTTACCGAGGGGTTTTCTGCTCTGCAATGGGTATTTGTACTGATTAACATTTGACGGAAATAATTTAAGCGTCCGTTTTATGAAAGGCTTTAACTTGATTAATTTTTAAAATGATTTTTTAAATGATTCTAACGAATGACCTAGTTAAGAAGTATTAATTTTATGTCGTTTAAATTGCTTCGATAACAAGACTCGCTTTATTACTTTCTTATATCAAAAACACTTTAAACAGATATTTGAGGAGATACGTACTATTATTAGCTAAGAATAGAGCATTTAATAGGCTTATTTATTAAAATTACAAGTTCACTAACTGAACTTTCGTCTTTTTAAATACATTGACTTTGTATATGCTTATATTAATTCCGAATCATTATATTTGCTGAATGTATATGTTACAGCGGATAATTTTACACTTGTTCATGTAGAAAACATTTACACATAGTCACTAGTTAAATCAGTTTCTTTTATATCTTGAATGTAATCTTATTAAAGAATATTCTGATGAATATTAGTTCTTTAGTTTGCTATTAAATAGAGAAATGAAATTGGTTGGCGAGAGATAAAATAGGCTTAGTTTTAAATAAAAATATTACTACACCTTTCTAAGCATCTAATATTTATTCATTTGATCATTAAAAGTCTGAGCGTCTTAAAAACCGATTTGGGCACTATGCTATGCTAGACTCATTTCGAAATGAAACGTCTTAATCTGTATTTTGACGCCATTATGGTTTAAAGTTCGCTAGCAGTCCATTACGCATCGGGGTCAAAGAAATCAAATTCAAATTATCCAAAAGTATGTCGTATAGTTGGTGTAAATAAGGCGCTGAACGGTAGAGTTGGCAAGTGATGAATGTAATCGTTAGATTTTACGAATGTAGAATGACCCAAAAATATGCAGTTCGCTGATCTATAAACGTATATATATATATATATATATATATACACATATATAAATTAATTCATTTATAAAACAAAAACTAAAACAAGAACAAACAAAAAAATTATTATAAAAACCATCCAAGGAGTAGGAATTTTTCTTTAATATTAAATTACTAAATTGGATACCGCTGTTCAACTCTAAAATAATGTTAATGATGTTTATAGGCAATATCTCTGGTAGAATAACAAATGAATTCAAAGAGTAAATTTTTAATTTGACTAGCAAGCAGGCTTCATTAAAGTTTATTAGTCTAAACAATTAATTTTATTATTTTTATGAAAGGCCATTTAGGAACTGCGATTTTCCTTCGATGCAATTAATTTTTTTCTCATCAATCTTTTTTCTTTTTTTCGTTTTTTTTTATTCTCTCCCCTTCTCTCTCTCTCTCTCTCTCTCTCTCTCTCACTCTGTTTTTTTTTATTAAAGTCGTAAATTACAATGATTCAACGCTCGGGCGCTCAGTCAACGGTATTATTTAGACTTGAGCGTCACGGTGGCTAAGCAACGAGGCATTGATTATGCCATTTATGACGGTGACTGCAAGGCTCTAATCCTGGAATTATCGAGATTGTTAGATACACATCTTCATGACGAGTTATCCTCCTTCAGGCTGCTTAACGTTCCTATCGGACCTTCGATCCGAATCAAAACTTGCTGGCACATTATAGGTGTAAGTATCTGCATATTGATTATGTAGAAGAAGATTTCAAAGGAGATAATAAACGTTCGAGTAATTTGTTTTCTTCCAAGTCTACATCGTGGAAGTCATTTATTATTAGAAGAACTATCAAAGTAAATATAGAATAGAATATTTCAAATGTAACTTGAACTATTTTAATGAAACGATTAACGTAAACTAGTTTCCTAAGATTACGTTGCTGATTGTCGAGTCGCTGATAATACGTATTCGGTCCTCTGAATATTATTTTGAAAATATTATCTTTGTCTAAAAAATTATATTTTGGAAATTTATTCATTAGTCTGGATCTTCGTTAGTAGATCTGGATTCTTAGCTTGAAAGTATAATCAATTAATTATTCATTATTCCTTATAAAAGTGAAACTTTAGAATGTCTACCGTATTTACGTATGTATCTCATATACGTACATTCTATTTCTCAATCAAAACTCATTTTTTATCTTACACAGACAGATTTTAGGGTAATGAAGAAATAGGTTAATTTTGAAAGTGATAAAAAAAATTAATTCATTTGTAATTACTATCAAGGTACAGAGCAAAAAGTATCAAGTTCATAAATCAAATAGAATAGAGCGAAGACACGATCTCAAAACGAAAATCTTATCTTATAGAAGCAATTAAAATATAATTTAAGAAATTTTAAACATAGTTTTTTTTTTTTAATATACTCATTAAATATGACAAATATTATTAAATAGGACAGGTAATATATTTTCAAACTCGGCTTAAAATGTTCGAAGGTAATTAGTTTATTGTCTCTTCAATTTTATTTGTCCTTCGTACTCCTACATTTTTTATTATTGATTTTTTTTTTTTTTTTTTTTTTTTTTTTTTTTTAATTACAAGTACTGTCTTTAACAAGTTATTGATTATCAGAGGCAAAAATATGAATAATTCTTTGCAACATATATAATTATAATATTTGTTTTCTATTACAAATTAATAAAAAAAATTTTAGAACTTTTTAACGTTTGTAATTTTTCGCTTATGCCCTAGTAACCTACATTACATTAACATATTCCATATTAGAAAAATCCTTTTTACACATATTATTATATAATATATTTATTTTTTAGTAACTGTACTTTAGCTCATTTCTGTTTTATGAATACATATCACGTGTATCACAGTGTATAATGTATGTTAATGTGAATACAGAATGAACCATTATTTTTATATGTTAGAATTTTAATTTATATTTTTTCAACATAAATTATTCGATCTATATTTAATAATTTGTTTTTTAATTTTTATATTTATAATCTCGTAGATACAAGATACAGCAATAGAAGAGAAAACGACAAAATTGTAAGAAAAGTAAAGTAATGAAAATAAGGAACATTAAATTAAAAGGTTTATTTCCATATATATATATATATATATATATATATATATATATATATTGTATAGCTTACAATTTAAATAATATTTTATTCGTGAATGTCATAAAAAAAGATGAATAATTGAAAAAATATTTACAAATTAATTGGTGCAATGTACATGTAGTGAATGGCAGTGTATTTTTTATTCATATACGTAATACATTAACAGAAGATTGAGATTAATCCTTTTGATTTTATCTTTACTTTCGTTTTGAATAAAAGTAATCAGATCAAATTTTATTTCTATAATGTAACATATAAACTGAAAATATGAAAATACGTAATATTTATATCTACAATTTTATAAAAATATTTAACACAAACTTGATAGCAATAAATAAAATTAGCATTTATTGACTATAAATGTGAAATAATTTTCTGGTAAAAGTAAATATTTATTTTTTATTCAACTCGCATTGTTATATGTTATAACGATTAGAAATTAATAATCTTTTGCGAATAATTGGTGCAATAATATTTATGCTTATTGTTGTTATTTTCTTTTTTTAAAACAATATTACATTTTAGTAAATTTTAACACAATTGGAAAGAAATAAAAAGTATTGCTTAATTAATAAATTGATTTTATGAAGACAAATACTATTTTTTAAATTATTAATGAAAAATTTAGCGATGTTTAACGTCCCTAATACACACACACACACACACGCACACACGCACACACGCACACGCACACGCATATGGAGTTGGATAAAAAAATTTAAAGAAATATTTTTTTAACGATTTATTCTATAAAATAAATGACACTTTTTATGTACTGACGTTCTTGTTGAGTTTTATTCTAAATAAATAATATGGAAATCTTTGACAAAAATGAATTTTTAAGACTAAAATATCTTTGTATTTTTAAAATATAGTTTCGCTTATTAATGTGTGAAAAGTCGTTGAATTTTAAAATTTGAAATGTTGGAAATATCTTTAAATGTTCTATCAACTCCGTATCATTTTTATTGAATAAGTTTTCTGAGAGAAAATTTATTATTATATTATAATATTAGTTCAGATCAACATCTTAACTAATCATTTCAATATCTAGTCAGTGATAGTTCAAAATAATTTTTAAGTAATTAATGTATGTATAAATATATATATGTGTGTGTGTGTGTGTGTGTGTGTGTGTGTGTGAGGTGTGTTTGTGTGTGCGCACGCGCGCGCGAATCGATTATTACTAATCAATGAAAACATGTAATCAATTAATAGTTAATTGCTTACATGTAGTATTTTAGTAGTACTAAGTGATTATAATAATAAACAGATGATTTTTAACTTCTTTTTTATTATCATTTAGATAATGTGACATGAAAGGATTTATATAATATTAAGAAATAGTAAACGAACAGTAACATTTAGTAATTATTTGTTGATGGTTAACTATAGGAAATGAGATATTTGCTGTTGCCTGTGAAATGATCTATATTCTTTTAGTGTAAGATGTTTCAAAACATCAGAGAGTTCAATTAGGTAAGAGATATTTATGTGCTATTTAAGAAGCATTTTCATACAATGAAATATTTTAAAATTAATATTGGTTGGAATTAATACATATAGAAAATTGTTTTTTCCAGATAGTTAAATCATGCAGACATTTCATTTATTGTTTTCAGTATATTGATTGAACGAAAATTTATTTTCTAATAAGATATGTGAAGCTTTATTTTATAATTACTTACGAATTTAAGTTTGTGAAGGTGTATAAATTTGATTTCGATATTGAAGGAACTTTTACTATTGTGTGAATTTTTAAGCGAATAAATTTTTATATTTATACATTTGTATTAATCTGCGCATACATAATAGTTGGAATAATATAATATAATATAATAATTCTAGAAGTCATAAAAACTGTAATAATTTAGGTTGTTGGTCTGCATTTTACGAGCAACTGATATAAGAATTCGATACTCATGGTATGTAATGACAGTTTGCTTAAAAATGGGAAATTACAGCTGCGACCTACGAAGTATTTCTTCATAGTCTTGCGTTTGAAAAAGTTGTAGTGTCCAAGACTGGCGAATAAGTGTCTACCTGGACAAAAAATAAGCACCCCATAAAGTATGTAGCAGACATTATATTACACTAAAACGTCATTCATCTTGGCCTCGTTCGTTAGATTCGCCAAACTAGTCGCTGTTAGGTTTGCTCTAACGCTACTTCCGCCCCCTCGGCTGCTATCGCTGCTCGCGTGTGTACCAATAAAAAGGGGCATTAAGCTGGCTCGATTCGCTAGAATTTATCAGTCTCACGTCTCCCTTCGTCCCTCGTGGCGTTAAACGCTCCTTCAAGCGAAGGCGAAGAAGCAGGAGGACGATGAGTATGAGAAGGAGGAGGAAGAGGAGGAGGAGGAGGAGTATCGGCGCGCGAAACTCCTGCTGACCGGGCATCCGGTATATAACCTTCGGCCATCGCGCACGTGCATATCGGCCCTTGCCGGTCTCCTCCTCCTCCTCCTTCCCGATGCAAACATCATAATCCGACAATAAAATCTGGGCTGATTTATCTGCTAATAAAATCTTATTGGAAGCACATGTTTCATAGCCGACTGCCAAAACCGGTCGCCCGCGCTGTCAAAAGGGCGGCCGGCCGGCAGTGGGCCGCTCGATTCGTAACCTGGTGTGCGTATAAGTGCAAGGGTCTCCCTCACGACGGCCTCCTCCCGCCACGGGCCCCGCTCTGAATCATGCACTTGCGGTTTTAAATTAGACATCGTAAAAGCCGTCGTCTCCTCCTCCCTGCATCCTCGCTCTTGCGTTCGGGCGGGCGCTTCTTCATCCGAACTCCGCGCCCCGGGCGCAACTTACCACTACAAATGCGCTCTTCGCCCCACCTTTTGTCATCGAGCGCGACCTATTTTCAGTATTCCCGTGTCGGTGAAATTTTCACGACCTTGCACTCGCGGCCCCTTTTTCTAGGACTGCACGTTGCTCGATCGATGGAATATAACGTTTACGGTGCTTCATAACTCTATACTCCTCCCGTAACTTATACACACACTTATAATTTCATGTTGCCTTCGAAGTTGTGCCATAAAATCCTGTCGTTTTAAGCTTCGGTACTGAACACCGGTATTACGACATCGCCAGCAGATAGCTTTCGGACAATCTAATAAGTGGATGAAATTTATTTTTATTTTCCCGTAAGCGATACATTGTTCGAGAGACGCAGCTGTTGCGGTACCTTTATGCACGACTACGCACACCCAATGAAAACCGCATCTCAGATGGAATAAATCTTTTATCGTTAACACATAACGTTGCTCATCGTTTCAAAAAGACTTATGTGACGAAAAGAGAAAAAGGAGAAAGAACGAACGATACGGGGCAAAACAAACGAAAAAAAATCAAAAAACAACAAAAAAAACAACAAAAAATAAAGAGAAAGAAAAATCAAAAGACTTGCCAAGTTCACGTAAAACTAGTTTTAATACTTTGACATACTTTTCATGTACAAAATTTTCGACTTAATTTTCGAGAGAAAAATAATTTCGCAAAAAACAAAATTATCTAATAAGTGAAGCTCATAAACCGATTAATTATAGCTAAACTTAACTGTCTATTTAAAATATTAAAAGTAAAAGAAAATATTTTTTATAGTTTATCATTTAAAATATGAAGAAATTATTACTTACCAGATGTTATTAAAGAACATTGTAGGTATAGTAATTATTTGATATTCTTATATAGTCAAGTCAAGTGAAGCAATAAATCACAGCTTTTGTTTGTTCCATATATTAAGTTAAGTAAAAAATAATGAGACATAGATCCAGCGAATTATCTATGTAAAATTAAATGACTTTTTAATAGAATGTCGATATTAGCGAATAATATATGGATTTATTAGATATATAGAAATATTTTGTTGATAGTATTGCTCATTTATATTTGTTATTAAATAATGTCTATTAAAGCTTATTAGATATGTCATTAACCTAATGGTGTAATAAAGAAACTATATTCTAATTAAAAGTATTACTTTGCTTCAAGCCATAATTACAAACTAATAATATTTATTAATATAATAATTTTAAATAAAGTGCGCTATCATTATGTCTAGTATAGCTTTGCAAATTATTGATAACATTAATAACTTAATAATTACATATTGCACTAAAGTTTTATAAAATATTTCATATTATATCTAGTTGGCTTTAAGTAAGTAAATTTTTAATAAAATTTGTACATTAAATAGTAGAGTTTTATTGATTGTCATGTTAAAATAACATACATTTATACTCAAATTATTATAGCTTTATCGTAGAAAGTTTCTCAATGACAATTGTAGCTAATAAAAATAACAGCAACTAAGGTAATTCGACACTCCAATTATAATCGAAAATACGTCTGTCAGGTATATGCGTATACATATATGCGTGTGCGCCTGCGTGGGTCTTTACATAGCTCGTGTGTTTTCAAATGCCTACGTATAGATTGATTGTTTGTGTTATCTTGCTGCACTTATGCGGCAACTAAATACACACTAATTCATTATTTCGGCAAACGAATATTCGAATAATGTTCAATTATAATGTGTCGGTAAAGTAGTCTAAGCCCGGCATGCAATATACTTGGTTAAATAATTAGGTTTCAGCAAACTAAGCGTATATCAGTACGTCGTAAACCGTAGTAGAAGTATCGAGTGGTTTTTATAAAATTTTTAGCCAGTTTTTCATCGGATGACTAATCTCCTCGCTCAACTCCAGTCAAGTAATCTACGAACAATATTATGCTTTGAAACGATAAACTTATTAGAAACAAATTTTCCTATTATGTAAGACAAGCTATAATTCGATTCTGCGCCATAAAAAGAGAATTTAAATATGATAGCACATATCTTATTTCCGGGAGCAGCTTTTTTCATCGTAACAATGCGTCGACTGAGCGATTAAAGACTTCAAAGTCTTGTGCGGAGCTTATTTATCGAAGCCAAGTTTGGCACATAGTAGTTTTGCTAGAACGCCTAACCCGTCGATGCGTATGAGCTCATCGATCACGAGGTTTAAATAGAGTACTTTACAGTCTTATGAGTTCGCCTATAGTATCCGATTGCACTCGTTGCTTGTGTCGTAAAACCCCAGACTTATTCTACCTGGACACTTTCGTCAGGATTGCGTTGATGTCAGTGTCGATTGAGTGCCAAATGTGAATTTATCAGCCTGAGCTCTACCAAGTCTGGCGATTATATTACCTCCATTTATAAATGTGTTTTATAGCCAATAATATTCTATATTTATATTAGATGTTATAAATCATCTTACTATTCTCACCTTATCGACTTCTTAAAGTAATATTCGGTTGTGCGTGTTACTTCGAGAATAGGAAAAGTAATTCGGATATATCGGTAACGATGAATTTTTATATTTTTCTTAGCATTTTTCGTATTACGTTTTTCGCTCTTTCACTTGTACTGCAATCCCTTAGCGAAGTGAACGATGTGTAATAAAAGCCAGAGCAAATATTAAATAGACGAAGGCGCCTTGAATTATGCTTCTATATGCGAAAAAAGTGTTGGTAGGCTCGAAGGAAAACGACGACTTGACGATAGATTACTCGCGTTTCTCGTCATGAATGCCCCCTTTGTGAAAAAGCGAGGTGAAGACGCAATGGTTTTTGAGAGAGAGAGAGAGAGAGAGAGAGAGAGAGAGAGAGAGAGAGAGAGAGACGCATATCTCAACTTCCGGTCCATTAGTCGCAGTTTGTCCAGTCCTCTTACATCTATGTGCGCGACTCCGTGGCGTCGGATCGACTTTGATATGAGTGAGCAAAAATAACGATCTGTAAATCTTCAAAAAAACACGCGCATGGCGTTAAGCGAGTGCCGACGACTGTGATTACATCGATGAGTTTTATTTAAGTACAAGCGATTAAAGGGTAAATATACGCTTTGCTTAGTAAAGAATAGCCATTTCATGACTTTTATTGATAAAGAATCAGGTTTTTCCTTAATATCGCTTATAAAAATTGATTTTATACTTTTTAAATAAAAAAATCTTTAAATCGAACATATAGAATTTTCAGATCTTTAATATAATAACGAACAAAGTAATTTGTTGGTTGTGTAGCTAATATCAATAAAATTATATATACACACTTGAGTGTAGCTACATGTGCATGTCTGTCTCTGTCTCTGTCTCTGTCTCTCTCTCTATCTATCTCTCTCTCTCTCTCTCTCTCTCTCTCTCTCTCTCTGTGTGGGTGGGTGGGTACGTGCGGGCGGGCGCGTGCATATGTGGGTTGTTCGGTGGATAGACAGACGGATGTGCGTGCTTATATGTATTTATATAAGATAATTAGAGAAAAAACATTTGGCAAATTATGGAACATTTCTTTATACATTGTTATAAATAAAGTATTGTCAAATATTAAAATAATAATGCTGCGCTTGAGAACGTTATTAAACATTGTTTAGTAGTCTAATATATTATTTTTAAAATCAATTTTCATTACCGAGAGTAATTATTTTAATTAATAAATAGAAGTAATTTATTCCTACATTAAAACGACCTTTTTATTATTAGATTCGCTATATTTATTTAAAAATGATTAATTAAATTAAGCAGTTATTAATTGAAAATATAGAAGGTGAGCGTTAAAAAGATCAGTATTCGTGTTTATCCTTATTCAACGATTAATCTTCCCTAGGATGAAAGCTTGTAAAAACAATATTAAATTTTTTAAATATAATAATTGTGAATTAATTCTATTTATCATAACATTAAGTAATCTTGTTATTAAGTAATCTTTTATCCATTAAAATGAGTATTATTAATTTATGACTGAATATCATTAAAAAATGCTTAAAAAATTAAAAGACATACAGTGCGGTTATGTAATGAAATATATTTTTAAACTTAGCGTTAAAAGATTTCATTGTTTATTTATCCGAATTGGCATACTATATTAATTTTTTTATTTGAGTAAATTGTCGAAAGAAATTGTAAAGAATTTCCATTTGACAATCTCTAGATCAATCATTAAGGAAACTTGTTTGGTTACGTATTACTGGTCAGTGAATTATTTAAACGAAATAAGTTTTTATGGAAAAGTATTTTCCGTAATACGAGATAAAACAGATTTTTTTCTCCCATCCTTTGCGATTTTAACAAGGTTATAAATAATGAATTCTTTGTGTTTTTATTTTTTTTTTTAAATTTGCTATTAATTATAATTTTATAAGTGACATGTTGCAATTGAATAAGCATATTTATTACTACAAACGGAGAACGTATTATTAATATTTTTACAATTTGTTTGTGTAAAATGTTTACAAAAATGTTAGGCACATATCCTGTTATACATTGAATGGGCAATTATAATAAATTTGCGCGAGACTACTTGATACAAACCGTCTATTTACAATCATGATTTGGTATTATTTTATGGGGAATATATTGTATTAGGATTAAAGAAACAAATTTTTTCATTGAATATAATAATGGGAAATTTAAGAAGAAACTCTGCATGCTGAATTTAGTCGTACATAATTCAGTATATTTTTCAATTCAGCTAACAATAAATTAAGGTGAATTTTCTGCAACCTGCATTGGTAGATACTTAAGATTGTATTTACTTAAAAGAATGCGCACATATATTCCTTCGCCTCGAGTTCGTAATTTAAAACCCTATTGACTCTGGACGTGTTTACAACAGCATCAGCATTTTCCACCAACGCAAATCTGCATTTCTCACGATCTTCTCCGTTCTTCGAACTCACGTAGATTATTATCTCAGACTTCAATGTTCTCGGCACTCGCGGGCGAACAGTAACTCGTGAAAGACAAATCGACATTTTACTTGATTTTTTCCAATCGAAGCCCCCTGTCGCTGTCCTCCGTCTCCTCGCCTCTTCCTCCTCCCCAATCCCTGCTCGCCCCCACCTCCACCCGCCCCCCCCACCCCCCCCGCCCCATCAGCCTGCCAATCTCTCACTCGTAGTCAGCTGCTTTTTCATAATTCGTGGCTGTTGTCAGGGCACTGTGGGGGATCTAGATAAATCTAAACGACTCTCACTTTCCAAAGAGCTCACAAGCGACGCGCCTCTTTTGCTCCGCGACTCAACGAAAAATTCAAGCTCGGCGGCTCGTAAAGAAAAGGCCGCGCCGGAAAGTCGCCTTAGCATTCGCCGCCAGCAAGCGGCGACGCTAAGGCAACCAAGCAACCATGGAAAAAGTCCTCGTCTTTGAAGGGGAGCTGCTCGTGACAGTCATGCCAAAAAATGCCGCCCCTCCGACGAGCGCGAGAGAGATAGATAATCTATTTACGGATTTCGTCGTGGCGGCGTACCTTTTTTTCACGGCACGGGTCATATAGCATAATCGAAGCCGAACATGCGGGGCACTTTTTTATTCTAACCTAATGAATTTCACGCGCCTTCGACTTCAAACGATTTCTTTTACGGCTTCGAGCACTTCCTGCGATAATTAAGAGGGCGGGGATGATTTCTTTGGTCTACGAACTGCGAGGCCGCGAGCTCCGTACTCGAGACTCGTCATTTTCACGCCATTTGCATTTATAATTAGGATTTACAGTTACGAGTATGATGTGCTTTATAGATTTGCTGCAGGTATAGCAATAATTTTGAAAATTATCAGTGTAGTTAATTTAAAAATGCGGTCGGGTAGGTCAGTAGAGCCAATACTTTTATTTCGACTCCTGGAGCATCGTAAATTGTATATTTTAGCATGCTGAAGACAAATAAATGAAATTGCACGTACAATGGTCAGGACAAAAAAAAAAAAAAAAAAAAAAAAAAAAAACAAAAAAAAATAGATATGTAGAATTAATTATATTTTTGTGGCCTAATAGTTGTATAATAAAAATCCAACAAAGTTTAAATGTACGGCCGAGGAGAGACCAACTAGCGACGGCGCACTATGCGTAGGATCCAATATTTTTTATCGTCGTTCATGAGCGCGGAGAAATAAAATAAAATACAAAGGTGAACAGCACTATTTTTATTGCTTCTCCTAATGAGTTGTTTTTCATAATGTATTTTGTATAATGAACCATTCACTTGGTGATAAACTATCATCAAAATGTTTAGGCGCACTTTACATTAAGATTAGGAGAAGTAGTATGCACCAGACCATTCTCACCACCATCTTGCCTTTGTATTTTGATTTGGAATAATATTTAGCAGCTCCGCTCCTCACTTGTCCAACGTTTCAATCGTACGAATCGAGCGTAATTCTTTGAAAATATTGATACAATGGTATTACAAAATTTTTATAAGGTTGAAACAACAATTGTGCGTATTTAATTTTCTTGCCCATTCGTCCAAATCAGTCAATTTAGTTTTAATGAAAAATAGATTGAATCTTGAAATATTTATGCGAACGGCTATTGTATCGGATATTATGTAACGAGCAGTTTACATTTGATATGTCTCTTTGAAATTCAGACTTTGTTCGTTGCGTTGATAAAAAATACAAATAAAAAAGAAAAAAAGATGAAGAAAAAAGAGAGGAAAAAATGTAAAGGCAGAAAATGTAAAACAAAAAGTTTTCTCGAAATGTTATCTAACGTATTAATAAAATATAGTTAGGACTTTGCTGAAAATATGCCGAGTATAATTTTCGCACTACTCCTAGGTAAAAAAAAAAAAAAAAAAAAAAAAAAAAAAAAAAAAATTCGCGGGCAAACTTTTAACATTCACATTTCCCTACTGAAATTAGCATTATTTTAAAACGTATTTTCAAAATCTATAAGCATATTTTGCAAACTTGATTACAATATTCTTACAACTTTTATTAATGCCTATTATTTTAATAACGACTATGAAATTTTTATAACACCGATGATTAATAAAATAAAGTGAATATATCTCTTTAACGATAACATTTTTCTCTTTCAAATTACCCTTCGTCACTTTTCTGTAAAATCTCTTTTAAATTATTATTTACTCCTCGTTTGCCTTTAAATTGTTAAATTGTAATATATAATCGCATCAACAGTCGAATCTATCTCCAAACATAACATAACATAACATTATCGTTGAAATTATTATAATATTCAATTAATAAAATTACTTACTGAATGTTATCGTACGTTATGTATAATAATAATATTAATAATAATATTATTGTTAAAAGTTTCAACGCGACTATGGGTAAGTAAGAAAGTATGAGATTTGAAACTAAATATTTGTAAAGAACGATTATTTTTATATGTATCGCAACGAATATCAACACTACTGAGCGCAAATTAAACAAACTTGTATACACGAAAATGAATATTTTTAAATTATAATTGTGCGTCGGCTAACTGACTAATAAATACATAAAATTATTTGAAAATGATTAAGCTTGTAAATTAGTAGGAATATTTTAATAATTAAAAGTAATATTTTAAAATGATAACGCGTTTGCTGGCTTAGAAAAATTGTTAATACTGATGCTAATAACAGTCTTACCGAGATTATCGAGAAAAGCAAAGTTGACTTTTTGGGACATCCTAGGAATAATGAAAAAGCAAAGTAATTTTCCGGTTTGCATTTCATAAAAGAAATGTAATGAATAATAAGTAAATTCCACTTTGAACTAATAAACGGGAAGGGAATTTAATTTTTAACTTTCGTGTACATAGCTCCGAAAAGTAAATTTGCATTTTATAATTCAGTATACACACGTAGTATATCGCTAATTGGCAAATGGAAAATTAAGTCTTCGACCAAGGTAATTAAATTATTCTCATGATATTTAGCTAGAAAGGGACCGACTAATTTTATTCCTGCGGCAATCGAACGCGAAATACGCTAGACACTACACGACATTCATCTAGCAGGGGAATCACGTGTTTGAACGCAACAGATATCATCGCGTCCGCTATTTCAAAACGCTGGAACTCATCGAGTCCGTTGACACAGAACGTATGCAGTGTAAACAATGTTATTTTGTTTGGATTTCGAGTAGCTCGCAAAGCGCAGCACAACAATGTAATCGTATGTTTGAGCTTTGCTGATTATCTCATCGCAATATGTGTTACATTATAGAAGCGCGAGCATTCTAAATATATCGGACGGCCTAGCGCTACGGATTCAGACTATCGATGCCTTATAGACAACAAATAATACTGCCGATGATATAGAGATTATGTAAAAGAAAGGTAGAAATAGAGATAGACAGATAGGCAGATGGATGGATGGATGGATGGATAGATAGATAGATAGTTTTTGTGTGGTCGCGTGCGTGTGCGTGTGCGTGTGTGTGTGTGTGTGTGTGTGTGTGTGTGTGAGAGAGAGAGAGAGAGAGGGAATCCGACATAAATTTGTAATGCCGGTGGTTGTCGACGGTACGTTGGTGTGTGTACGTGTATGTGGGTTGCCAATGTTACTACTTTCGCCTCGTGCTCTTAATGTATGTGATAACACTAGGGGAATCGAGTAATTAAGGCTATTTGCATTGCGCGACCAACCTGCAAAATTTATCTTCATTTTTCCTTGCTTTATCGCAAACTGATTTGATTTACAAATAACCATGTATTTAATGAATTTACAGTATATAGCAGTTTTATTTACATAGGACGAAAATGGGCAGCGTTCAATTGTTTACGAAACAATTTCTTGTTTTGTTTCTTGTTCAACGATATTGCTGTCGAGCGAATTCGGCTTGTACTTTGAATTTCTTAAAACGTATAACATATTTCAATATCATTTCAGTAAAATGTTATAATTTCAAAATCCATTGCTCGTCGATATTATCTATCAACGCTAAATTATATGCCAATTTTATTATGAAGTTGAGCTGCTCTATCCCGACTTCTTTCATCAAGATTCTAAGATATGAACTGCTTCACATTCAATTATTTCGTTAAATCTTAACTGAAAACGTAATATTACTTTGTAGTAAACTAACAACATTTGACAATATTTGTTTTATTTTCACACGAATATATATATATATATATATATATATATATATATATATATATATATCTATAAGCAAATGTTTCTAACTTTTTTTTTTTTTTTCGAATTTATCGCGCAATATATTAGTCATACGTGGACAGTAATTCATATGTAATATAATGTATTATAATATGCTATAGTCAAAGTAGAAAATCTTAGGATGTTCGAGCAATTTTATCGAAGCCATCGACATTTTACATTACAATGAGTTTAATGCGTAACATACAAAGCTCAGAATGTACATCAACATTGATTAAAAATTTATAATAATACATTATTTATTTTGACCAGTCTAAACTACAAGGCAAAATAAATAACTACGATTTTATTAAATTCCACATTGTTTATCTTATTATTTTTTTATGCTTACGCGTTATTATTTAAAACTATCCTGCTTGATAGTAATTTGATAAGAATTGAAGCTTCTGCTTTTTTGTTAAATAATAAAATTCATTTTATTTATTTAATTCTCAATTTTTCATTTATTTATTTATTTATTTATGTATTTTTGCTAAAGACAGTCGAGCTACAATCATACCGAATAAAAACTAATAAAAATGTTTAAAATAAAGTAATACGGATGTTATTTTATGAATAAAACAAGCTTAATTTTTGGAATATACAATGGCCATTATTTTTTCAAAGCTCTAGCACTGACGAGAGATAGAATAGTTTTATTTTTATTACGAGGAGGAGCACATTTATTACTCATGTGTATAAAAGAGCTTTTAAACGGGTTGGACCTTTGCACTTTATTCTTTGATCGCGATGAATAAACTTCCTAATGTAGGATACGAAAAAGTTGTCGAGGATGAAATGAGCCATTGGAGGTACAACATTCCTGGCAGCAAGTTATTCCACGGACGGGCAAGGATTCTTATCTGACCGCGGGTTCTATCCTAGCCAATCGACTTCGTAGAAAAAGAAAGGCGAGAAAAGCAGGGAGTGTAGAAAGTAGGAGCGAAGGAGGCGCGAGGTAATTTACTTATCGTAATCTCTCTGCGTGGCACAGCTGCGAGGCACTCTTCCAACGAATCAAGGTCTTATCATTTTCCGTGGCAATACGTCCCTGAAGCTTTCCCCCTCGTTCACCACCACCAGCAGCAGCACTCCTGCTAGGTGTCTCGCGCATTCCATCCTACCCCCTCCCCCTTCTCAGACTCTATCATATGGTTCGGGCGTCGTTCCTCTGCTTGTACGTACGCGCTAACGCGATACTCCGAGGCGTTGTAGCACACATCGCTTATCGATAACAGCGTTAGCGATCCCGCGCCATCCGGGCAGGCAAGCCGAGGGGTTGAAAACGGTTATTCGACTATTTACTTATCGTCCTCGACGAGGCGATGCTCTCGTTTAATATCGGAGCTCTGGCACCGATGCGTCGACATGGGCGCGAAAAGCAATCCTCTGGAATTTGTGGAGGCCTACGGTGACGCGCGGATGCTCCTTGTGTTAGTCATGCGGGTGGGTTCGCCTCCAAATGGATGTACACGAAGCGCTTATCGCCGATTTGCTTTTAAAGGCCTTTTTGGTGGAAAGGAACTCGTAATGTTACGACGCTCCTGGGAATGTAATCGTCACAGATTGAAGGATGAAATATCGTCGGGTTTTTGAATACGGTTAAGTCTAATGGCTTTTCGAAAATAGTACTTTTCAAAAGTGGCATTCTTTTTTTCTTCTTTTTTTTTATCTCAACGATGCGCTTACGTATAGTCGTTGGTTTCAAAAATTAATTTCTCCGGATAGTGCATTATCCATGACTAACAAATACTAATGCTTATAATTATAGAGCATTCCATTGTGGCTAAGATTATTTTATATTTTTATCAATTATTGCGTAAAGTAAATTGAATTAACAGACGAAATCCACATTCACTTCAAAATATTTCGATAGATTAATTTAAGTATTTTTACATCTTTACTTCATTGCTTAAAAGTAATTTTATCTTTATTCTTCGGTTTCATAAGATAATATCATATATTGATGGTCAAATAACTCTATTTCTAATGATCAGTCGATAATTTTCTCTCTTTATACATCAATTCCATTACCATTAATTAGAAGCTGCCTGTAAGTATATTTGCGCATTTCAGTTTCTTTCGAACAAAACAAATGAATTGATCTTTTTAATTAGAAATAAAGATGAGCCAAGTCTTTCTTCGTTAAACATTCTTTATTTTGTTGTTTTTTTTTTTGGTTAATATTAAGTTATACATTGTACTATATTGTGTTGAAATTATTAAAAGAAAGAAAGCATTTAACGTTTCTCTCATGCAATATATTTCAACTTATATAATTAACTATAAATATAATATAACAAATAAGAAAGGGCATTATAAAACGACTTTTACAAAAATTTTGAAGCTCTCAAATTTCTAATAGCTAAAAAAAAAGTTTAAAAATACATGAGAAAGCTTCGTAGAAAAATTATCTTGTTTTTGTAAAACTACATATTTTCTATCTTTATCAAATAATATGAATACATCAATACAAAATAAATAAACTAATTCAAATAAAACCAATCGTTGTTTAAATTAATCACTGATTATCAAAATTTATCAATAATATGCTTATTTTATATATATTAAACGAATTGTTTTTGCATAATTATATGAAATACCAATTTCTATTAGATTTTAAAGTAAATAGATTTATTCGATTATTATAGATTATTCTCAATTATTAATTTATCTACGTTTTTGTAAATATATGTTTAGTAATTTTTTCTTTAGTAATCCGTAAAAATGTTATGCGAAAAGAAAATTAAGCTTTACCTGCTTGCAGGAAACAATGCAAATTCTGAAAATTCTCATTCCCGCATATATATATATATATATATATATAAGAAAGCACATATTTGTAAATCCTAATGCCTTTCGGATTCAATCTGTAACAGGATACACATGTGCATACAAATCTAAAACATTGAAATGAATGTGTGGATGTCCTTGACGGGGGCAGCGATCTTTCAACGTCATTGAAATATAGAGCCAGAGAGAGAGAGAGAGAGAAAGAGTAATTCTTCTCTTACTGTTCGCCCACCACTCGAATCTGCTCAAAGAAGCAGAGATTTCAAACTCTTTGAAGTCGTTGTTGCGAAGCAATTTGATCCTCCTTTAGGTACACTCGTTATCTATGTACTCTACGACACTTTAAACAAGTTTTCCCTCGGTTAGAAACGTATATTGTGAGGTAATGGCTCTCAAATGATTCTCGAATTTACAATATTTGAAAAAGCTAATAGCTTACATAATGTTTAAAAAAAGGGAATAATTTTGGGAGTCGGTAGCATTTAACGATACTCAATTTAATCGATTATTATGTAATAATTTTTATAGCATCGAAAATGGTTTCACCTATTCCTAATGGCTAATATTCGAATATTAATTTAAAAAAATATATTAATAAGAATATTTTTCAAAAATCCAATATTGAAAGATCCAATAGTATTATAACTATTTTCACATTGTTGCCAATAATGCAAAAACTCTTGAAACGTTTATTAAAATATTATGTGTTATCCGACAATTGTTATATTTATATTATATGTTCCAAGGTGTAGATATAATTACGTAGAGGTTTTTAATTTCGAGACCATTATTTTCTCTTTGCAAAGCGAATGCAACAAAGACATAAATACTCTATAATACGATATTGGAAAATACCTGGCCATAATTAAGCTCGCTTAACTTACTTCTCAGATCGAGCATAGAACCAGTCTACAATAAAGCCTTTCTTTGCTTATTTTCTCATTTTGCTTCCTCATCTTCTCTTCCATCTCATTCGAATACTCTCTCACTTATTCCAGTACTGCCCTGGGGCCTCACTTTACCTATCTACGACATAGGGCTCTCTAAATGTAACCGAATCAAATACGCGCGAGCAATTTTTCTAGTCGCGTGCTTCGATATTTTTTACGTTACGTGGCCGTAATAGCAACTTATTGCTATTTGATATATGCAATTTTTATCTCAAAGCCACTTAATATTTTTCGTAAAATACTCGATCTTTACAGTAGTTACTATCATTTATCATATCGAACGCTTTACTCAGCTCAAATTTTTTTTCTGGAAAATTAATAAATGAGATTTTTTTTCAACGACGAGCTGCCTCTTTATGATTGGGTACATCCGTTACTTTTACATTATTAATGCAAATCATATTATTGATTAATATGTGGCCAAACCCCTATTGAACTGCCATGAAATTATACATTATTTCTATCTTTTCTATTTCCGATAGTTCATTACAATACGCCATATTCCATTAGTTGAAGAAGATTTGAAAAATAATTTTAACTCTCACTATAATATTTCACGATCACTATCTGTTACTCTCTTGACATACACTTGCGCCTATTTACTTATTGACTTTACAAGTAATATTCTAGCCCTAACACTTATTAGACACTTCAATAGCTTTGCCTTTAACAGGATGTCATTAACTTCCACGTTAATAAGTATACCGAAGAAAAAAGAAAAAGTTATTTTATAAAAAAATGTCAAAACATTTCGGTTAATGAATTTTTGTTGCGAAAAAATTAATAAGGTACGTGCAGTGCTTACGTAACTTTAATGCAATGAAAAGGCTAAGCGTTATGCGAGCAGCATATTTAATTTTCAACAGCTAGAAAGATTTTGCAGGCGCATTATGTCAACAGATGTACATAAATGGGGCGTAAAATTAACATTATAACTGATTGATTTACCCAGCAGAGTGTATATCTACTAAATTCTCTATTTCATTAATTTTCAAATAAATCCCGATTTATTTCATTATCCGATACGCATTATATACTCAAATTCGAATTTTACTAAATATTTTAATTTAACGTATCATTACGATTAGCGAGAATTTATATCGTTGCCTATTTGATTGAAATAATAAATACTTGGGATTGGTTGCTCTATCTCGTGACTATTTACAATTCATTAGCAGAGTATATGAACTTTTCTGATTTGTTATATAATGCATCGATTGTCTTCGTTTTACTTCGTAGTCTGATGGTTAGCAAAGTTTAGGCCCGTTTGCATAATCAGTCGATAAGAGTCGTTTGGGCTTTTAAAGTCACGCAGTCATACAGTCATAGGACCATGTGGCAACGCTAAGGTTTGCGTATTTAGTGATTGCTCGTGTAGTGAGAGAAATTCACGCCAATGCGTCTCTCTCCTTTATGCGTTATTTTTCGCGTTGAAGGGTCGAGCAGCAGAGGTGAAATTTAAGTGACAATGTATGACGAGGAGTAGCGCGGAGAAAAGTTATTTCACGCGTCGTTTCGAGGAGGGCCGAAACCGATGAAATGACATTGCATTATTCTTCGGCTATTGCTAACTATATCGCTTGTCATAACTATTGTTCCCAGCCTGCCTTGCAAGTCAGTTTGCAAATCAGTTTTTAACCGCACTAAACTGCCCTCCTTTCATCTTTCTCCTTATTCTGCGGTTCATCTGTGTATTTTCTTTTGCTGTCGGTGACTTTGATTTTTAGTGCACTTTTACGAAATTTGCCTCCTCATTTTCACAAAAATGCACATAAGACCCGAGTTTCTCTCTTTTTTCGACAATTTTTCGATGCACTTTTACAAGTACAAGGGATAAAGTATGAGATAGCTATCAAAATGTCGATTGATGCGATGACTTTCATGTTTTACCTATTATTTTGGCTTTACATGCCTTTTCATTTGTCAAAAAATTGACAAGTGACAATTGCTTTTAACAGCATTGGATAGAATTAGTTAGACTTAGTAAGATGATGGGGGAGATATTTGTAATTAATATATTAAATTCTTTTAATCGAATGCCATACCGAAAATAGAAATACCTATTTACAACGCATGCGGAGAAAATAAATAAAACTTGAGGTAAAAGAATGTTAATAATAAAGCAGAAATTGATTTATCGATTTAAGAAATTGTTGAAGTTTCACAACAATTTTTTGTAATATTAAATTTTCACATCGCCTACAAACATTAAAACATACAATATATATCTCTGTGTGTGTGTGTGTGTGTGTGTATAATATATTACAAAATATATTTCAAAGTATGGTAATTTAATTATTTTCTCCCGTCATCCGAAGACTAAATATTATTAATAAAATAGTTAAAATGAAGGAAAGCATCATCAAATCAGCTATATACCACTCATACTTACACGATCATCTATAACGTATTATTACCTGCACATCGTTCCCAGGGTTGAGAAATTCACTCTCACTCTCTCTCTCTCTCTCTCTCTCTCTCTCTCTCTCTCTCTGTCCCTCTCTCTGTCTGTCGGTATATATCGATCTACCCATCCATCCATCCATCTATATATCTCTCTATCTATCCATCCATCCATCTATCTATCTATCTATCTATCTATCTATCTATCTATCTATCGTTCTCTTTCTTTTTATTTCCCTCCACTTACGTCAATGCGGGAGTGCAGAACGATTAAATCGAGTTTTTAACAAGCAATGCTCGAGTCGCATCATACGTTTTAAAGAGAAGCCTGCGATTTCGATAAGTTATCTGCTTACTTCTTCCCTGTGAGAAACTGTAATTATCCGATGAAAAGTCTCTTATCCGCCATGCGAAACCGAGGATAGAGTTTCTTACATTAATAAATGCTTGAATAAGTCGATGATTTGTCGATTGAAATAAAAATCTTTTTAATGTTTTGTTGCTAAGTGGCAAGTATAGCAGTATTTGAAAAAGATAAATTATATATTGATAAAAATATATGTCAATGATAATATTTAAGCAAATTTATAATGCACAGTGATATAAAATATAAAGTTAAAAATTTTAAAATAAGGTCAATTAAATAATTAAAGTACATTATTAAAATTAAATTATTTTTATAGATTAAATTAATAGGTTAAATTTGAATTATAGATTTATTTAACCAGATAGTCTTTATTATTAATATTAATTGGCAGTAATTTGAACGAAATAAAAGAAAAAAAAAAGAAATAAAAAATTTATTCATTAGTTTCAATTAAGAATTATGTAAGAGTATATTATTATTAATTTATAGAATTATAAATAAAAGAAATAATATTTTTGTAATGTTAATTGTTATTCTGTGCAATAAGATATAATTCGAAGGTCTTAAATACTAAAGTTGATATGAATTATCAATCAGTTTAATCGAATATATTTAACCTTATAAATGAATCGGATGATTTAAATTTTCAATTATTAGTATAAGAATATATTGAATTGTACAGATTGAAACAATTTGAATAAAACATGGAGAGTTTGAATCAATTAATCGATTCCCTTATAATGTTGCATAACGTTATAACTTCCATAACTGTTTTTACAGCTGTTAGATGATAATGATGAATTTGTATTTATAACCAGTTTTGAATATATTTTCACTTTATTCAAATCAATATCGGAACAAAATTTAGTATTTAAAGTTCGTGTTTAGTTATGATAAGTGAAAATATATAAGTATAAGTGGATGTTTGGCGCTCGTGAACATAAATGAGTTAGAAAATTGATCGATGATAAGAAATTTTAGCGTTTAAATTTTTTTTTCTTTGTTTTGGGTCAGAGACTTAAATCTTATTGAATAATTTTGTTATGTGGTCGTTCAATTATTATGTATTGTTATGTGTAAATAGGCAGCTCGTAGGGATATTTGACGTCTAATAGAGGAGGACAAGTGTATATACGCGAGTGCGATTATAGGCGAATCAATAGCCGCAACGACGCGTTTGCCGATACACAAGCCAAGGTGTTAAAGTGCCCCACCTGAGACAGTCTCCCTCTCTCTCTCTCTCTCTCTCTCTCTCTCTCTCTCTCTCTCTCTCTCTCCCCCTTTGTCTCGTCCGTGATGCACGCGGCCGCGCGCACGCACACGCACATAGTTTTTGTCGCTCAACCGCTCTCTCGCGGCTTCTCTTATCCAAAGCGCTCGCTCGTACGTTATCGCGATGGCGCGCGAGCGTTTCCGACGTCCGTCTCCTTGTCGTCGTGTGCGCACACGCGGCCGCGTGCCATCGCCAAAAGCGGCTGCTGATGCACTTTTGCGAGCCACGCGAGCCCTCGTACGTACGTATGCCAATGTGTGTGAATGCGCTTGCTCGCGCGCGCGCGCTTTTCCCGCTTAGGCGGTGAGCGCGAAAGGAGGCGAGATTAGATAAGGGGAGGATGGAGGAGACTGCGGAGTGTAGACTGTGTGTCGCTAGCGCGGAACGAGGTTTTGTATTTGCTCGGATTGGCGCGCGGAGAGACAAGTAACGCTCGGGGCTCTCCCATTTGCTTTTCAAGGCCCCACGCGCGCCACGCTTATCGATGACTTCGCCTTTCGGATTCATCCCGCGGCTTCTGAAAACACACCGTTATTCGGCTATGACGTCAAGCTCGAATACGCCCACGCTTCTCTCATGCTTCCATGGCTTTGCGGGGGGAGGGTGGTTGGAGCAGAGGGGGTTCGGTCAAAATCAGGATAATGCGTTTAGCTTCCAACTCTCTCCGCAGTCCTAGTCGTAGGTATATAGGCCATTGCAACGTTACCCTTACTTGTTGTCCTTCGCTTCAGGTATGGACTTGGCTTGGCAGAAAGGTACTTTTTTCATAAGGTAGAGACGCGTTTGTGGACGTCTCATTAAAGCATTGAGCTACCGCATTTAATTCATAAATGATTATAATTCAGATTAGTTATTAAATTAAATATACGAATAATTCATTGGAAAAAAAAATTGAAAATTGGAAAGTGCGAACGAAAAATGCTCTTTAAATAATAATGTCATTAGGACAAGAAATAAGTTTTTTTGTTTCAGCGATCGATGAATAAATTTAGACGATTTAATAAATAAATGATTACTTTTTTTTAACGATATCGTACGCACTTATATAGGTGGCTTAAGCTAATTGAAGTGAATTTTCAACGAGATCATAAAACAATTTATCACGACAGTAGCGCTGAATAGGCGACTTGAAAAAAAGGGAAAAAAAAAGAAAAAAACAAGAACCAACAACAACAACAATAATAATAATAATGATAGCGTAGTTTTTATCAGCAGGAAGAACACCGGCATTTTTTTCTCAATTGCACATTAAGTCTTGTTAGACGAGTACGGCTATATACAACAAGATTGGCGAGATGTCTAGTCCTATTATTAAGAATGAAACAAAAAACAAAACAAAAAAATCACAGTAATTTGCCGGTAAAATAATAATTCAAAATGTAATTTAAGTGTAAATAATTATTGAAAGTACCTGCTCCACAGGTATACAAATTACATTGCGAAATATCAACTTACGGCGTTTTCTCGCGTTAAACATAAAAGCTGGCTTTCGTAACGGAAATGGCGCGCGCACTCGGTAAGAAAAAATGGTGCTGTCGGATGCAGTTTCGAGCGCGCGTCCACGGCACATCTCCGACTCGAAAGCAAAAAAGAAATGGAAAATGAATGAGCGGGCCCCGAAAATCGCGGTAGCCAAGAGAACTTTGCGAACGTATGGATAGAAGATGGCCCTCCTACGTCACACGTTCACCGCCCAGAATGAGCAAGATTGTAAGCTCGATGACCCGGGATTTCTTTTTATACTTTTCAACTCTTTGAGATATGTGTGTACGAGTGTACGGCAATGTCTCTTCTGCACTCTGCTTCTTTTCCTTCTTCGTGAAAGAGTAAAGCGAGGAGACGAGGGTTCATCGTTTGTGCATTCGTGTGCATTCTCCAGCAGCGGCTCCATGTGTAGGATGAATATATACGCGTCGCGTAATCATTGTCTTAAAGTGACTGCGAACCTTGCGAGAACCAAGAACGTCGAACCTGAAACGGACTGGGCGAAGCGTCAGTGGGACGGGGTTTGGTGTGGGCGGGGGGGGGGGGTGGGCCAGCGAGCCGGGAACGGGGAGCGAGGAGCGGGAGTCAGATGGAGATGGAAGTGTACGATTGAAATTTATTTGCGAATAGTATTGGTGAAATCATGAATGAAGAATTTCGAAACGAGTCTCTTGTTCATTTTCGTAAGCATATCGCATTAACATTTTTATTTTATAAAAATTTTGTATCAAATCACAATCAACCGATCGAGCATACGTGATTGTCGTTTATAATCGGATAATCGTTCATTCGATTAAAAAACAACCTTGTCTCCGGCATGTCCCATCGCAATATGTAACAGCATTTTCTAGAAATTCAAATATTCTTATTTAACGCGTAATAATTATTCAATTACAATTTAATAACGAGGCACTTGGGGTTGATGGATAAAATTGAGAAATCGAAAATTTTCAGCAAATAACATTGTCGCGCAACTATAATGGTTATTGATGATTAACAACCGAATGATCGGATGCTTAGAACCTTGTGTATAACTGGTTAAATGTATATTTTTACTTTATAAGAGTGTAAACCAATAATATTGTCCAGCCAACTAAATATCTGGAACGTTGAGACTTTTCTTTAATAGATTATGTCGATAAAAAGCACGTTATTTGCAATGCGAATTGAACAATCATGTAAAGAAAAGAGTTAAGTATCCATTATTATGCCATATCGGAACTATAAGCCATGTAAAGATCAATCAACTCGCGTAAATGAAAGCATCTATGAGATGAAATAAAAGTGATTTTCAAGCCTCGGGCTAAATAACGTCAACATCTGTCGTGCGAAACTCGAGATAAAACAGCGGTGAATGGCATATCTGTTATAATCCGAGTATATCGCCTGATTGCAGTTTTTTTTTTTGTTTTTGTTTTCTTTTTTATTTCTGTTTTCATCCTTAACGTTTAATATTATTGATTGAATTATGCTTGATTAGCTACCGTGTACCATTCATTACTACTGCCCACTGGAAAAACGTACATAGAGAAAAAGAGGATTATCACTTTTTTTATTTATTTTTCTTATTCACCGGATGATTAAACATTAGTGTAATTATGCTTGAAAAGTTTTTGCACTTTGAATAACGTTGCGTTTAGTTTATGATATCGCATAATTATATTTGTTTTGATGTATGTGAAATTATCGCCTAACGTGCGTATACGATAAGGAATAAGTTACCAGTATTTACAAACGTAAGAACACAATAAAATCGTGTCCTTGACTATAAAATAGAGTGATGAAAAATCGTTCGTTTACAATTTAGAATGTAAGCATTAATTTCGTCTGCTCCATATATCATAAGGATTATTTGTAATCGAGTTTTGCACAATGTATATCAGACTTTGCGCAACGTTATTTTTATTCAAGGTTCTTAAAATAATTTGTTTGCTATGATCTTGAATTTATTCGAAATATACGCGCTTAAATTAAGATCAACGATAGATCGCTATACAAGTTATATGCTTAATCATTATGAGTATATTATATCTACTTTTCTAATGATGCAATTTTATTAAATTTATATTCATAGATTAAATTACATTATGCATAAATTTCGTAAGGCCTTTCATATTTATTTATTCCTTCATTTATTCCAATGAAATATTTTAATTAGCGCAAAAGCATTTCAATAGTTAAATATTGAAAACAATTTGAATGGAATAAAGGCCAATCGTATGACCGTGATCGTTTTGTAATATTTTAGTTCTAATTGATTATGCATAATTGATTCCCTGAAAAGCTCATTGATGAAAAAAAAAATGCATTTATTTAATACGTATTTTAGTTACATTATACGTAAGAAATTTTTCAGCATAATGAACTTAATTTATAAAAACGATGTCTTACTTCTTACGCCTGATTATCAAAACCAACATTTTATCTTGCTTTTATCTATTATATGATAATGTATCGACGTACGATTTACGTATAATTATTATTATGTTTCCTTCACACATTAATAATAATTTCAATAATTGAAGAGTGATTTTCAATTTATGGCTTACACTATTAATAATGACATTCATTCTCATTTCAGTAAATTAAAAAAAAAAAAAAAAAAAAAAAAAAAAAATTCTTTTCCTTACGTTCTCTTCTCAAAATTTATACACAGTACTCTTGCATTTGTAAATTTATCCGAAAACTTTTTTAATTACATTAAGCTATGAGCCGTACGACCTTTCGTATACGAAAATTTGAGATTGCAGACTTTTAGCAGACTGACGCTAAAGTCACTTTGCATTTCGAAGACAAAATATCGATAATGGATGGGAAATTGTAAAAAAAAAAGAAAACAAAAACAAACCACGTATAAAATTATTTATACGCAGTCAACATTATTGACTCTATATCGTATGATTTATTTTAATTAGACGTTCTATGGGAAAATTCACTCGTATCGAACATCGATTGCTTCATCATTCATCCGGCAGCCTAAGTACCGCATTACTTGACGTATGAAAGGAATGGCTAAGGCAACTCGAACACATTATGAGTCCGTCTGCTTCCCCCCCCCCTGCCCCCTCCCTCCCCCTCCCCGCAAGTTTAAGCAGGGGACTGATTTAAAAGCACGTGCTCGTGAAAAGGGATGTTACGGGAGAGAAAATATTTCAAACGGACATTCGGATATCCGTACGGCTGCAAATCCACTTTCCCCGACAACGACCTGGAACCACTTTGTACGGGCTCTCGAGCTTTTCGAATTCTACGACGACTTCGAGCGGCAGCGAGGACGCGCATCGATAGGCCGTCAGGATCTTGTAACTCTAGGTCGCTAATCTTTAACTTAGGCTCGTTGCGTGACGAAAGCCGCGCATTGCATGGATATATCGCACTGGGAATTCGTTATGAACGGCGCAGCTCACGCGCTGTTACTCCGTAATTTGTGCAAGAGGAGCGGGATAAGGTCCCGTGTGATTTGTTCATGGGTGCGGGAGAGAAGTCGACGTTTCCTGGTGCGTGATCATGGGTGTTAGACTTTGGCAGCCGACCGAGTTAGTGACGGATCTCGGTGATAGTCGAGTATATGCGGGAGAAGCGTTGACAGTTCCTTCTAGCGTTCTTGGCCTTTCTTCCTCGTATCTACTCGTAAGAAATTTCAATCTCATTTTAACCAACGTCTACTTCTGTTAATGTAATCTGTAAATTATATGCTGTTCCTATGAATGAGACGTGCTTCCTTTCTTCTCTACTTTAACTCTTAATTTTTCTTTTTCTTCAAAAGATATCTTGCATTCTTCTCGTCATCGCTATAAACAACAGACTTCCACAAAAGTCGATAAGTCGATGTCTCTCAAGAGTCAAACCATAATTATAAATACTACGCGTCTGGGAGATTTTTAGTTTTAAAAACCCACCAATCGATTTGGCATACTTTCTAATATTTACATATATATTATATATATTTTGTCTTTTGTTTTTGTTTTTTTTTGTTTTTTTTTTTTGTTTTTTTTTTGTTTTTGTTTTGTTTTTGTTTTTTAACAACACAGTGAACAAAATATTTACATAAGAACTCGTCCACCGTAATTGAATATTTTCAGATTGTGCATAAATATTGACACTTTTGACCAATTAGATTAATCTTGGATTTAAATTTTATGTTGACTTTTTATGCTGATGGTTTAATAACTCGAAAGTTATATAAATGTTAAAATATGGGGCATTAAATAATGTTTATATAGCACGATTGAACTGAGTAGTTATTTTGATAGCGACATAAATTTCACTCCACCTGATCTATTAATCAAAATTGTATTTTCATATACTACATTCAACTTAACTCTCAGTGCTTATACTTTGCGATCACGAATTAAATATTTTTATTTTGGAAGCAACTTAAATAAACTTTATTTAATTAATGTATTTGCAACAATTTTCTTTTTCCTTATAAATTGCATAGCGTTAGTAATCGAAGCTATCGATAATATTAGCTTCATAAAACTTTAATACAGATTCATATTTTTAAAAAGCACTTCTATCACCGTTTAAACATATTTTAATGCATAAAGTATCCGATACAAATAATAGAAATGTTAAAAATATGACGTGTGCTGGTGAATTTGACTATTATAATCAATGAATAGATATCGAGACTAATGAGATGCATTAAAAAACTTATATAAAAATATAAAAATCAAACATTAAAAATTAACTTTCTGAGTAATGTTTTATGATGAAGCTATGAAGGCTGATAGGTGCTGGGAATAAAAAATCTAAAATATCCCGGAAATATTATAAAATGACAGGTACGCTATCGTTACGATTAGACATTGGAAAAAGGATTATATGCGGCAGGAAATTAATATTCAATAAACAATTCATTATGTACTTAAATATTTTAAAGAAGAAGAATCTAAATAATCGATAAAATGAATTGGCTTGTAAGAGATTAACAATTAGCTACGTTACATTGTAAGGTAACAAAGAAGTGTATAAGCCGGACATTGTGAATAATTCTGGACTTTGTAATCATTGGACTTTTCTTTCATAAAACAAATCGATAAAAGTGGGCGGCTATATAAAATAGAGTTTATCGTTTTTAGCTTAGAATTTATATAATAGACATTACGAAAACATCGAAAAGATGTGCCACTATTGAAGTTAATAGAAATTTTACATTTAATCATTGTGCAAAAAAAAAAAGAAGAGAACATCGAGAGTGTAAAATATCTATGAAGAACATGACTCTGAACTGAAGGCACTGCATATTTTACGTTTTAAATATTCAATATTTCTACATTAGAATTTACTGGATCATTAGCGTTTTAATTTTGATTAAATATCAATGTCTTTTTAGCGTAAATGTGAAATTTGTGCATTAAATAGTCAGTAATAAACTTTAATTTTCAATTAAAAAAGCATTCATTTTAATGAAAAGTCAATGTATCATGTCTATTTATACTATATTAAAATTGTTTATTGATTTTATCCACTTCGTTTTAATATAATTTAATATTTGATATAAAATGTTTGTTTTAATTCTAATGTATATATATATATACATATATATATATATACATTAGAGCTTATAAGATTTCTATAATTTTGCGCCTTTAATTATTTCCTTGACAAATCTTTCATGAGTTACTAAGAATTTATAACTTTCCGTCAGTAAAGACTAAATTTTAGTATCTAATAAATCGATTGACGTGTCTTACAAATTATTAAAGTGAAGCGTGAAATGTCGTCTTGTCATTTATGTACGCAAGTAAATATTCAAACGACAATTTAAAATTGATATTTATTAGATCACTTTTAATATTTTTACTTTAAATATTTATTTCTTATACTTGTTGATAAAAATATTGTAATAAAAAAATCAAAGTTCAACAAATTGTTAATTATTAATTCTTCATATGTATATCCATATATAGGAAATCTTTTATTCACTTACAAGAAAATATAAGCGGTTAATGTTTTATCTTTGATGTTTTATTCATTTTTTTGTCAAAAAATTTATGTGCAACTTTTGACTTAAGACAAGTTCTGTAATATTTTACTTCTAAGTTTCCATCTAACAACCCTCAAGAGAGTCTTGCGGAATATCTTGAATTATTTATTATATTGAAAAACCTATATTTTAACTTTATTTATATTTTACAAGAATGATTATTTTCCTTATTCATATTATATTTTGATCCAAAAATACAAGTTTTACATTTCCTATTGAAGAATAAAATGCAAGGAATATTAACTATCTTTTACAACTTTTATATACATGTGCATATATATATATATATATATCGTAAGAAATAATTTCAGTTATAAAGTTGCGAAATAGTTTTATAATTTTTAATTCTTCAATAGTGCTCGTCACTCGCTTAATCGAATTCCCTCGTATGAATATCTTCGTTTCTTGTAACTTCTTCGAATAAACTCAACTTATGATCAAATTGCAACCACAGATTTTTCTACATCTGCAATATAAATATGTGACGAGCTGCGTCTTCATCGTTTTCGCTGTATGGTACACAGCAGGATTGTATCAAGAGTGAGCTCTTCTAGAGCGAGAAAGTCAAGAGTCACTTTGGATACATTAGTCATATATCTTATGTTCGTGTCTCCGACAAGAGGGAGGAAAAAAATATTTTACAAGAACCCATAGCGTTTGTGCGTGCATCGAAGAAATGGCGAGAGTAAGAGTAAGAGTAAGAGTAAGTGAGAGAGAGAGAGAGAGAGAGAGAGAGAGAGAGAGAGAGTGGTGAGAAATAAAAACACGAGAGTTTATGCACATGGGCACGAATTACAATAGTACAAGCGCAGAATGCAGTCGAGAGTCGAAGTCGCGTAATAAATTCGAGCCTCGATTGTCTCTTCCCGCGTGAATAGGAGCTTCGTGAAATCTTCCATCCTCGGATGCTTATATGCTTGGAGATACGTAGGATAAGGATAAGAGAAGGGAAAAAGTAGAGGGAAAAGAGAGGCCTACGTAAAGTTTAATATAAGCGGTCCGTTTCTTTTGTTAGTTATCGTACTGCAGATGTGTGTGCGTTCAATGCACTGTTTTACATGTGCAAATACTTTTCACAAATGCTCAAGAATTTTTCTCGATGTTTCCTTAAAGACATTTGTAGTCAAGGACTTTTACGATGACCGTAATCTTATTAGATCGCTCGAATACTTAACTGGATTTCAATGCAATTAATTTTTACTTCGCTACTGTATTCTTATAGCTGGCATGATTCACTGCTTAAACTGTTTTTGATCCATTAAATACGGTTATCGCTAATGTTGCAAAAATATTTGTAATATCAAAGTCGTATTTTAAGTTTTTATTTAAAATATTGGCGATCGTGCAACTAACGGCGCCATAAATAAATTTAACATATATAACAAAATCATTAATTTAATTAATTGAATTAATTGAATATTTAAAATAATATTTTCCAATCATCAAGCAACTCTCTTACACGATGAAATGCAATAATTTTATTAATATTTATAAAATATAAAATAGATTACAATATCACGACTATGCTTATTTACGCATCTAAAATAGGATTCTGTATTTATAATGCATCGAAAGATCAGAATACAAAGTAGATACCGTGGCAGACTATAAAGCCGGCGCGTTTTGAATTTAAAATATTTCCAAAGGTTTTCTTTTAAATTTTATGGAAGTTCCAGAGTCGATTAAAATAAATCCACTGTGTAGATCGTCTGGCTTTGAAATCGGCATGTTGTGTATATGTGGCAATTTACGTTGCATCTCGCTAATGTCAATTGTGCGGTTCGCTCAAATATATATTCCATCCGAAATGTTCGACGCAAACATTTGCATTCATTCATCATTTGGCAAACGTTCTATCTCTCTTCGTCAAAGCGAATGCGCTGCACAATTCGACAATTGCCGGAATGTGGGCGCGCGTTGCACGGATCGTAGACGCCGCCGTCCATGTAAGGATAACATCCAAGTGTCGACGATATTGTAATTTTGGGGATTCGAACGGGGGACGCGCATGCGTCCTCGACTTATAACTTTAGGCGCTCGAAGCTCATTAGTTGCAACGGGGCTTGGGTTGCGGCACCGGGGTCCGACATTCTTCTTGGCCTCGTGTCGCTTTTGACGACAATTCATCAAAACGCATCCGTCGTATATTTTTAAAAATCTGCGCTCGCGCGTACGTCCAGACTTGCTGGAAAAACTTGTCGTTGCGCCAAAAACCGTAAGTGAACGTCCTGAGAGCGGCGAGAGGGTGGCCAAGCCTAAAAATATCGGTGTGTAACGGGAACTTTGCAAGATCGTCGATGTTCATCTTCACGTGCATATGTTTTTCGCACTTTTCATTTCCCATTCTATCGACTATTTTCTCGTTTTGGCTTCTTTATTCGGTGGGCATATCCTTTCCTGGATTTGTGTTTTATTTTATATCTTGTACTAAATATAATATTAATAACATTTATTATTTGTTTTTTTCTCATTGATTTTCTCTTTCTTTTCCCTTTATTGCGAGCTCTGCGATCTAAAATAGAGATTAAAAACACCATGTTTATTAAAATTACATGTTTTTTGAATATTTTTTCTAAATATATTATGTGCAAACAGATATATATATATATATATATATATATATATATATATACATATACGGCTTATTCAACATTAACAAGTACAAATACATATTAAGAAGAATTATTTAGAATTAAGTTTATAAATATCTATAGCTATTATATTGCAATCGGAAGATGTGACATTATTGTTGATTTCTTTTGTTGAAGTGAAACATTGAATCGTATAAATATTGCCATTATTTACTATATTAAGTATTTATTTAATTGCTTCGAGAGTATAAACTAGTCGATTTCGTATGTTAAATGTATAAATTTTATTTATAATGATGAATAAATTATGATGCCAGGCAACTGGGAGGAAGAATTTAATTACAAAAATCTTACGATTAATAACTTTTAACACCCACGTCTAGAGTACTTTGAATGCAGCTTCCAAGAATGATCATGATTCAACGGATGCGTATCTTAATATATCACTTTATTCAAAATTCATTCGAACGTTATTCATCATCACTTTTTCAAAAACGCTATTACTGTTATAAAATGCGAAAGACTTACGCATCAAGTTTAAGGATTGTTTAGTAGAATATTTTCGAAAATATTGCTTATAAATGAAATTAATGTCTGAGCAAGTATTTGGCGTAAAGTAAGAGAAAATGCGATTTATGTATTATAAGCCTTATTATTACCAATAGCCAGAAGTCGAGTATAACACGAATCCGTATTTATTGCAATGATGCTGACAAATATAAAACTTTCTAATTAATCCTCTTAAAATTTACTCTCTTTCCTTCATTTATCTCCCACGCGACCTCCTTTTGCCTTCTTTCTCTCACACATTCTCTCTCTCTCTCTCTCTCTCTCTCTCTCTCTCTCTCTCTCTCTCCTTTGATTCTCATCACGTGCGGTTACAAAGTGTTGGTCCGTCCGTTTTTCCAGGTGATTGTGTTTCGGAAACGGACTGTGAACATACGATACGAGTAGTCGAGGTGGAAGCTACTTAGTCGAGTAGTCGAAGTGGAATATACGTGGAAAAACGCGGAAAAGAGAAGACAAGAGACAAGGCACGTCCGGTGCGTTGACCAGTCGCTTGTGACCTTCCGTCGTGAAAAATAAGGATCGATGAGGGCTTCGACCCTCTTCTCTCTCTCTCTCTCTCTCTAGCTTTGCCTTTACTCCTCAGCGCCATCGTGTTGCACGCTACAGCAAAAGACATGCCGAGACTTTTGAAAATGTATTATTGAACGGTATTTTTTCCTTAATCTGTGTTTTTGCTCGTAAAAATAAAAGATGCGTCATTCAGTGGACCATTATTAGTGACAAAAGGCCGTTTACTCCTGTGCGCTCTTAAGATTTGTTTTGAAGCTGAAAGCTCTCCTTTTTATTTGTTTTCAAACGGTGTAACAGATACATTTCTCGATTGTTGACACTTTTCATCTTTTTTTTTTTCACCTTCTGATGTCATTTTTTTTCCATTCGTGCAATTATAATTATGATCATCAGCTTCCAGCTCTATCAAGATATTTTTCTTCCTTTTCTTTATATTATTTCAATATTATTTCTTTCTTAAAGTATCTATTCGCAATAATGCTGCGTCGTTATACTTGAATCATCACTATAATTGTCGTACTAATTAAAAAATAACATTATAAATTATAGTTAATTATAATTAAAATAATGTAATATCGACTAAGTATTCAATGTGAACTTATTAATGTTATTGTAGTATTTTTAGTATCTTCAAGGAGAATATTAAATATCTTGTTTGTTTGCAGACATCAGCTAAATATATAATTTATATTTTCAATTGAATTTTTAAGATTTTTAATTTTTAAGACGTTTAAAAGCTAAATTGTTTTTCAAATAAAAACTTCCAACTCTATTATTTATTTATTTGGTATTTTATTTTAATATTTTAGATTTTTCCAAGGTTGATATCTCGACTTTATATCAGCAAAGCATAAAAAATATTCAGTTTTTCCTAATTTTGAAATTCAATGAAAGTGAAGAATTTATAAAACAAAAATGACAATAGAAACATTTACAATGAAATGTAGATATGAAAATTAAAATTTAAATGAATAATTTATAAAGTTACATAAAAGTAAGAGCTTATAAACATTTTTTTAAGGCTCGTATTGATATAAATTAAATTTTTTATAAATCTTCTTCATAAATATAATTTCATTATTCATAGAAGGCAGGTTTTTTAATTGAAAATTGAATTAGTCTCGATAGAATTATAAAATTATAAAATACATCTGTGCAAATGAAATAAGTAGTAGAAAGAGTTAATAGAACTTTAACTTTAATATTAAAACTTTAAAATTTGAAGTTGAAAATTTGTTCAATTAAATTTAAAAATGTCTAAATATGCGAGAAAATCTTTTTTTTTGTTTTTTTTTGTTTTTTTTTTTGCTTCATTCCAAGGCTTATTCGCGACAATTAGTAAAAGTTAAGAGTTGTCACGTATTTTCCAACTAAAATTATAATTCATTGTTGACATTAAAAAAGGAAAAACTTCAATCATTATATTAACAATAAAAAAAACTTTCAATGGTCATCGGTAACTAATTTAAATACTTTATTACTTGTGAAGTAAATTTAATTCTACAATAATAATTAATTAATGTATAAAATTGAAAACTTACGTTTTTTTATGAATAAATTCAATGCCGCATTATAGAACAATTTTTACATTAATGTCCGATCACCTCGAATTTATTAAATGGCAAAAATCTCATTTATTAAAATACTCGTCGATTATAAAGGAAGTAATTTTAAAATCAACTCAAGTGAAGAGTCGTTGGGTATAATCACGAATAAATTTCATACGGCTGTAAAGTTACTTGTACATTATAATTATCCAATTACGAATTAAAATAAAATAAAGCAACGATGAGGTATGAAGTCGATATTAAAACGACAAGTCACACAATCCTTATACAATACGATAAAAAAACAAAAGGACGAAGAAAATAAAAAGAAAAATCGACGAGTCGGAAAAGCACGTCGAACGCGTGCAACTAAAAATATAAAGCCTCAAGGCTGATAGCGCCGAAAAAGAGGATGATAAAGTTCTCATAAAGGGTATTTATAAATCCGTGGCCTCGAAAAATATGTTAATGACCGGGTAGAAAGCTGCGGCTCTCGGCCCCGTAAATGACAATGCTATCTCGGCAAGGCTAGTTAGGATAGGTCAATACCCACTTTTCGCGCCCGCACGCCTCTGCACATAAATGCGCCCACAGTCGATGCGCGCACCCGGCGCAACGTATAAATGCGCCCAGCTGTGATGCGCATTCTTTTTGCGCCTGCGCTTCATGCGACTCTATCCATGCGAACGGACGAAGGAAGCTCCGTGAAAACTGACGTCAATACACCTGTCGGCTGCTTAATCCCAACGTCCCTTTGTCACTCCTCGGGGATTCCGCGCTCCTGGCTTTGCTTATTCCGACGGCCAAGCAGCCCGCTACTCTATACGACTTTATAATTTTAATGATTTTCCCTTTAATGATTTCCTTTTCCCTCTCATTGCCGCTAAACTCCAGCCTTATACTATGCCCATAAAATACTGTATTTGCGAACTATTTAACCGACTCACTCTCCGTATCTTATTAATGGAAAATAATTATCTTACAATTTCAAATTTTTATTAAAATATATTTTTCAAGCTAGCCAATGAATAGCTAGCTATTCATCATTTTTCTCTCTCTCTCTCTCTCTCTCCCTCTCCGTATACATATACATCTATATATTTATATATATACATATGTAGACGCGCGCGCATGTCAGTGTAAATATTCGTATATCTAACTTTCTATATTTTATTCTAAATGATATAGCAAAAATCGTCTATTTTTATTAGAGTAGCAATTAAATACCGTAATAAACGATCTATTATATATACGTAGATATATGAATAGCAGAATATTTAAGCCGAGGAAGAGTTTCAAAATGTATAATAGGATAATAAAATAAAATCATGAAATAAGTAACGTTTTTCTAATACGATATTTACAAAATCTTTCACAAACTTAACTTGTCAATTCAACTTAAGAATAATTATTCTTCATAGTATTGAGACTCATACTATTAAACGTACAATTACGGTCTGGAAAATATTCACTTACCTATATTCGTAAACCTATAAGATGATAGTAGCAAAATATATTATGAATTTTGTAAAAAGCACTTTGTATGCATTTACATTTATTTCATTAGCGTAAAGTATAGTGGCAGAAGTTTCGTTAAATATGTTATTCAAATCAATGCTTTAATTATTACAAGTTTTCGGTTGAATTCATGCAAAATAATTTTATGAATTATAAGTACTTCGTTTGTTCATATTGACGATTGATTATAATAAATGAAGGAAATTGTTATTTTTAAATTTATTCATACTTCAATTCTATATTTATTTAAAGTAATTTTAACTAAAAAAAAAAAGAAGCTTTTGCTTTTCATTAATAGTTTATTTAAAATGTTCAATTTCTTTACATCAATATTATTGTAAAAGTATTATTAAATTATCGTATGTATGGACTAAAATGCATTAATTTAGATTAGTAATTACAAATTCAGAACGAATATTTGAACTACAATATTTTTTTTATCGGCTGTCATAGTTTTATTATAAGGATAAATTGAGCAAAATATGAAAACATTCTATTGTTTTATCATTATAAATTTGACAAAACTTCTTTTTATTAAAGTTAATTTAAAGTTAATTTAAAGAATTTAAAATTTTTTAAATTCCCGGAAATAATTACTTTGTTAACAATTGCGCATTTTCATTGCGGGTATGATAGATTAATTTAAATTTATATTAATACTTATTCAAATTATAGGGTAAATATGAAAAAATGTTGAACAGTTCAATGTAGTAAAAGCTAAATTAATCGAATGTTTGTTTTCGAGTGACAAACAGCACTTTTCTAGCTATTGGCATAATTGTTTCGGACACTTTTTTATAAACAGTTTTTGTAGATATTCTTTGAAGATGTTGACCCGTTTAAACTTTATGGAATTGTGAAATTCTGTCATAACAAAACGGCAAACTGCCTATGTGACTGAGATTGTGATTGATGTCGTCTGTTAAGTCTGTTTTAAAAAGAAAAATAATTTTTACAAATTTTTCAAAAATATTTTCGAAGGTAAGCGATTAATTTCCTAATAAATTCGAGCATCCGTTAATAATAAAAACATACGTATATGTAATTTTTAATACAATAAATTAATGTGAAAATGAATGTTAGTATTGGAAAATTCATTAATCACTATAGTGATTGATTTGAAAAGATATTGTTTGGATTTTTATCGTATGAAAAAATTAATATTCTGATTGAATTTAATAACAAACTGACATATAAATTGAATTTAATTTTATTTAGTTGCGCATCAATAACTTTGCTTCGCATATCGAATTCAGATGTTAAAGGAATAAACAGCTTTTAGTTTAGTTTTTTAGCGCGATGTTAAGGTCTAAAAATATACTCTCTTAGCATAAGAAAAAACAGGATTATTATTATTGCATCTTACGTCAGATATTTGATTTTCGCTTTGATTTGAAACTTACTCTTATAAAGCCTGCACCTATGTAATTTTTTTCAGTTCGCTGACTCGTGATTGCCCCGTGTTAAATAAGAACAACTTGTGAGATTTCGCAAGCTGAAGAGGTGAATATCCTTGCGCGATGACAGAATGCGTTGCTTACAGCGTTTGATTACAAGGTGTCATCGCGTCATACGTTGGTACTAATTTTTTAGCGCGGATGAAAATCGACATGACGGATCTTTAAAATTGAAGTAGTAATAATTTTATTTAAATCGCTAAGTATTAATTTTACTGAAACACGTCAAGACTATATTTAAACATTCTTATTATAGAATTAAAGCGCTATCCTGGCTTTTCGCAATGAAATTCGTCGATATTTTTACTATTGAGACATTTGCAAGAAAAATAAAAGAGTTGTATAAGTTTTAGTAATTTGAGTGTCAAAATTGAAAACTTAATAATAATAAGGCAATAATCATTAATATTAATATTAGTAAGTCAATTGAATACAAGCGTTATTTTATTTGTCGTTTAGGTCGCTAATTTATTAGAAGAATGTTAGTACAGCGATCGATTACTGTTTTAGTTAGGTAAATTATCTTATGTTATGTCTACTTTATATCGATTATTTGAAAATTCTTATGAGACGGCTAATATTATGTGTAATGTCGGGTTATAATAAAATTTTACAAAGACGATCAGTGTTGGTCGGCAGTGTTGGTAGGCTATGAGAAAATTGTGGGAAAAAGTTTGTTAAAAAAAAAAAAAAAAAAAAAAAAAAAAAAAAAAAAAAAAAAAAAAAACAAGCATAATAAAAGAAAATTAAGCAAAGTAGAGAAAAATAATTAATAAATAAAAAAAAGAGACAGTTTTATAAAGTGATTAGCCAAAGTAGATAGAGCGGTGCTCTACATCGATTTATTCAATTAGCGAAAGCATAAATCAAATTAATCGCGATACACGCCAACATCGATGTTTCTATTTTTAACGTTCCGGCATGTCTTAAAACACGATGATCACTTCGCAACGTTATAAGGTCATTGACTCTGTAAGCGCGCATATAGAGCTTCATAAATCTCCGCGGGCACTGCGATTCGGACGGAACTAGCCCCACCAAAAAGATTTAATCTCTCCGTGTTTGTCCGTTGATTAACGAAGAGAAGGCGCGAGGCCGATGCACTTTTGCTCGTTGCGGAAGGCGTCCACCCAAATAAATTGACACGCAAAAAGGCGCTTTAACCTCCGCTCCCCGCCGAACCCCCTTCTCGACCCTCTTCATTCAATCGTGCCGATAAGCGAATCTTTCGAAAGCCGAAGTGCGTCGGGGTGTTTAACTGATAAGCTCGAGTGCCAGCGGCCCCGTCTCCGCGCAGTCGCGTAAAATTCGCGCTCACCGTGTTGTGCAATTCGCGCGATCTTAGTTGAACGTGTATGCGTCGGTGATAAAAGCTACGTAGTGGCCCATATCTATCAATATTACTCAGGTTTTGCATGACATGCTCTAATGCTACGAACCCCCACTTTGTCGAGCCCCTCCGCCTCGATAACCACAACCCGGAGCCGGGGGGGGGGGGGCCCGCCACCGCGTCCCGCGAGCCGTTAAACTTGCCTTGTTTATTATGTAAATCGCATGGAAATTAGCCACCGATTACCCTGGATTTATTTGTACTTTATCGCCTTACAGGCAGATAAGTTTTTCTTTTAATTTTTCAGCCGAGAGTTCGACGACTCTGACTACCGCAATGAAAAGGATCAAATGTAATTGCCAAGTTTTATTGCTCTCTGTTATGAAATTACTTTAAGCTGAAAATCTCGCTTTTGTTTATAATGCTTCAATTATACAATTTACGTATTGATGTATTCGAGTTATTCTCGCATCACTATGAAATAATCGAGAAAATAATAATATCATCATCGATACCTCTACTTTACTCGTACATCGCTATTACGAGATAAACACGGCTGTTTGAGAGTATACGAGCTTTTAGAGTATTACATTTAATTTGTGAGTATACTTATAAAATGATTGATTCGTGCTATTAAAGAGAAAGTATGGTAAATCAAATATATGACGTAATTCTAACACCGCGCTAATTGTGTGCAAAGTGTCATATCGTAATGGGTTATTATTTCACTTTTTTTCTTTCAGTCGCTTATATTGGATAAGACGTTTTTGTATGTCCGATAGTGCCTATAAATTCTACGCTTATGTAGTTGTGACGATTTATACTGTCATTATTGACGTGTTGTAATTATGCGCAAACATTCATAAGGAAAATATAAAATCGAGCTTGTATAAATGCTAACTGCGAGTGCTTGAATCGGATCAATCGTTCAATAATCATTCAATTATTAGTTTGATTGTGCAAGTGGCTATTTTAGGTTTGCTAGTTTTATAATTATGAAAAAGTTTGAATGGGAAAAAAATAATTTCAAAATTACTCTCTTTCACTGCAAGTAATAACGTCGATACAACAACTTATTGACTAGAAAACAAATCGTTTGATATTCAATAATGAAAGATTTTGCAGTTAGATATATTTAGAGAAAAAAATATGCATGATTTATATCATTTACACGAGAAAAGAATATATTTAAGGCCGTTGACCTTATAAATCATCTAGGATCAAATTTCGTCGGCGGTTTCTTTTGGAAGTAAATTTATTTTTGCTATGAGATTTTAGCTATAAATTCGACGATTTGTATTATTCTTATAAAACTAAATGGGTAATTTTAAAGGTATAAAAACTAATAAATAACTAATAAACTAATAAAAATATTATATATATATATATATATATATATATATATATATATATATATATATATATATATATATACATATATATATACATGTAAAATAAGTCTTAAAAATTATAAGACGATTTCTTCTTAGGCGCAGAAAAATGTTAGAATTATTGTCAAAATAATGAATTGTAGAAAATTGAAGGCTTGCTATTTGAAAATTTAGACATTGTTTGACAGAAAATTTAATATATTTGTATATCGTGTGAAAATATTGTCCAATATAAATAAAGGTGGCAATGCATTAGTAATGTATACATACATATATTAACGAAGCAAATATATCGAGCACATTTTGAAAATCGCGCTCATAAACTCGGAAATATTTACTAAGCATAAAGCGTTATTTTTACGAAAACTTCAACATTATAAAGTATTGTTTGGAGAGCGGTAGGAGAGACCGAAATAAACATCGGCGCGTTAACCCTTCAACACCGTAAAGCGAATTTCCCTCGGTGTAGTCGCGCGTAATAGACGCGGCCGGTAGTAATGGCTGGCGAAAGCCTCCTTACAGTTTCGCCAGTCGAATAATTCGCAAACGAATAGGCAAATAATTCCCCACGAATAGAGCGTGTAAGTACGCCAGCAACGTTCGGCCGCCCGCCGAACAATGTTGCAACACGGTAAAGTGAAGCTACTCGCAGATTGACTGATCTTAGCCTTCCACACATTGCCATTGTTCTTATTTTCATTTTAGCCGCTTGTGCGACTGCCGTCCTATGCACAAAAACGCTTACGGGTAAATGTGCCAATTATACTGCTCTTATCTCGTATCTACGCCCTGTCATATTTGCCCTGAGTTCCTTACCTCGATTTGGAATTCCTAAAAAGCATGAAAAATTAAGTACTTGTCGATGATATGGAAGTAATAGGCAAAGAAGTTATAAGAAATCGGCATCGTTACTTGAATCATAGTTTGCATAGTCAACTACCAATGTATGTGCGCTCATGCATATACACATATATACATATGCATATGTAAAGAGCTATTGGAAGAGTAATTTCGAAAGCGGGACATTATAATTTCCAGCATTTCATGTATTTGCAATGATAATTTACAATATAATATGAGCATTAGATTAATTTTCACTACGTTATTTTATATTCCAATATTGTATCAAAGAGTATGAATATTTGCGCGAGATGCGTGCAAGTGGGAAAAATAATAACGCTATTGCATGATTTTATGTAATATTACGTATATTATACAAATTTACATGAAAGCTTATATTTTACACTGTTTTATACTGCTCTATTATTATTTCTTTATTTAATGGGGACTTTAAAGATTCATAGTATTTGAAAAAATCTGGGCATATTATAAACAAAAAATAATTATTATAATAAATTATCCTTGATATCAAATATTTATGCTATTACCACTCATAATATTAATATAGAATTATCAAAATTTAAATAGTTATTAAAATTGTTTAAATTTACCAATTACGTTATTGACTTTTTCTTTAAACAATTGCTTCTTTCATTATTCACACATACAATTCGGCGCCTTTAACAATCATTATTCAAAACTTCGTTCAATCACTCGTTATTATAATTTCGTCTATTTGGTTTTTTTTGTCTTTTTTTTTTTTTTTTTTTTTGTTTTTTGTATTTGTGAGGTTTGGACGATGTATATTCATATATTTGAAAAACATTTTCTCAAGGTTAAAATCATTAAACGTAGCATAAATATTACATTCGCGGTGTCCAAAAAGATTTCAAAAACGATTAGTATTGTAAGTGGTCACTCGGTTTATTTTTTTAAAGGGTAAACCACTCATCTATCTGTTTCTTTCTTTCTTTGTATCTCGTAAAACATTACGACGAACGTAATGGGCTTTTTATAGTGCGGTATGTCTGTGTTGATCACGTGTGCGCGTCCAATTTCTATGAGTTCAGATATATTGAAAAGAAACGAATTTCGCGCTAAATTATGTTTCGAAGGAGTTCTCTTCTCTCCTGTTTTACTAGCAGCAGCAACACAATTGCATGAACTGTTACCTGTGCGAATATATATGCTGTAAAGGCGGCAAAATTTTACAGCATCTCCTTGATCAGAATAATATCGGCATATAGAGAAGTTTTGGATGCAAAGACAAATTCGTCAAATAAGCAATTTGCTTTTTAAGTACATTTTCCTTTTCCATTTGACTCTTATGTGTAATATTATTTATTTACTTATACAAGGAAAACGTTATTTGCAATGTATTGCACGTATGCATCTATACGCGCATAAGTAATTCACTGAAGATTCACAAAAATAATATCGACAATGGTATTGATAGTCAATAAGCATACTTTTAAATTATAAAAAATATGTCTAAAAATGTATTAAAAAAAAATTATAATTTAAGTTTTAGAATATTAGTGTGGTTGAGAGCGAATAAACTGCATTTATTCATTGTTGCAATTAAAAGATTTAATAGGCGCAATGAAAACTTAAGTGAAACTAAGAAAAGTATGATAAAAATGATGTTTGGATTTACGGTTTTACAAATAATTTTCTTGTTATAATGTAAATCGCTCAAAACGGAGAAATACGCAAGTCACTATTTTACGAATAAAATTGTATCCGTAAGTTTTGCGATTGAATTGTACAGCGTAGGTGAATCAGCCGAGTATTTTGTTCGATCTGGTCAACCCCATAAAAACAAACGTAACTATAGATGTTTTTCGTGTTGGAAACCTTTGAGAAACGAATAGAGATTCAATTAGAATGAATTAATAGTTAAAGAATGTCCAGAAATATTGCAAATCCGTAAATATTCCTTCGGTCAACGAGAGCGTAGGGCAATAAAAAAATATCAGATTTCGCAATATCCAATTAAATATCTGTTGCAGCAACAGATATCGCACTCGCTACGAAATATTTCCCCTCAACGAAATAAACATTTTATTTAATTTGAGACTTTTTTTCAGCGATTCGAGCAAGCGGTAAAACAATAGACGTCTCGTCAAGTTGTTCGCAGAAGCTCGAACAGGCAATATCTTATGTTAGTACTTGTATTCTATATCCATACAAAGGTGGTGCGCGGTTAGGTAAGAATAATCTTTTATGAATTGCGTTGTATATTCATTGTATATTCGCAAATATTACAATTACAATTTATTGTGGACTCGGCTTGTAGTATGGGAAATTCTTATTTCGTTTGTCATTAGTCACGTAGTTGGCTCATGACTGTCAGCATTATTTATTTTTATTATTCAATGGCATCGATGTATGAATCTGTACGAAATTCTCATGTGGATCTACTTGCTTTGCTCATGAATAAATGTTGGTCGTAATTGAATCGAGAGTGAGAGAGAGAGAGAGAGAGAGGGGGAGAGAGAGAGAGAGAGAGAGAGAGAGAGATGCTGTTCTAATAAAATTATACAGATTTCATAGAGTACGTTGAAAGAATGAATTATAATGTAACTGTAAATCTTCGTGATATATCGGACGTCAATGTGCATATAACTTGTTCGGAAAAATAATTTTTAGTTGCATGAAAATTATCGTGGCCATGTATGAGTATTTCTCTATTTCTTTTGCTTTTTTCATTTTTAAATTGTATAGGGTGTATTAAGGTATTTAGATTGTACAAAAATTGTCACTAGTAATTTTATTAAAACAATAGAAGAGAAATTAATTATTTTCTTGATTAAAATTTATATAAATATGTTTCATTATTTCTCCATTGAAAGTATATCTCATTTTAACACTTCAAATGCGTTTATCTTTGATGTCTTTGATGTTAATTCATTAAAAAAAAAAATGTATTTCGAAATGAACAGAGTGGCATTTTGATAATAATACAAATATACTACTTAAGCTATTAAATGTGTATAGTGTAGTATTGTTATAAAAATTAATATTATAAAAATTTATAATATTAATAAATTCTTGGCATTTCTGTATCATAGAATTTATGAGAAAGTGAAATGTAATATTTTTGCCAAGTTGTACTATGTTTATAAAAAATCTTCTATTAAGCTTGTTGCCATAATTTTTACAATATTTTTATTGTATTTACAAAATTCTAGTAAGAGTTTCCACTTAATTTTATAAACATTTTTTCTCCTCTTCCGCTCAATATTGCCTCGCTCATAAGTCTATTTATCCGTGTAATTATAATATAAAAAGATTATTTTTAATAAGCATTTTAATTTTATTTACAATATGTGTAAATTTGTTTTACAATCATTTGTACATTTTGTTATCACATTAATATTAATATTTATGTTACAATATATTAAAATTCTTAGTAATTATTAGTAAGATTTTATTATCGTTCGTTAACCCCAGGTAGGTCTTTATTGGCTGTATAGTGCATCGGAAAAACGATATAAACTAAGAATTGTGCATGATTTTATGTATATGTGTGTGTGTGTGTGTGTGTGTGTGTGTGCGTGTGCGTGTGTATATGTATATTGTATTTTTTTTTTTTTTTTTTTTTTAAGCATAAAACTGTTATTAGTACCTGTGGCAATAAAATAAATCTGAAATTTTCGTGAGAATCGATTGTGGTTGGAAAGTTATTTCTTAATTTATCTAAAGAGGCAAGCCAAACTTTCGATCCCGCTTAATTTAATATCTCAAATGAAATATGTTGAAGAAAAGTAATCAGTAAGCACTTTGAAAATAAATAATAGAAAACGCTATTGGTACATAAAGCCAGAGGAGTGGCGCACACGCTTGACTTATCTTTCGTAATTCGTTTTTACACGTGTCTCGTGGCGCTCGCGTTTGAATAAAATTATGAACTTTAATAGCCGAGCAGCAAGGACAATGCGGTGGCACATTTGGCATCTTCGCAGACGACTTGGGAAATAGAGCGCGAGAGGATACACGAGTCCCTCGCGGCAATAGGGCGATTTAATCGCAAGGGTGAGAGCGCCGTCGGTATACGAGTGGCAAAGTTATTGAGCGCAGGAGCGTGGAGTAAAGGCCAAGTTGCGATTGGCCCAGCGCGGAATATCGGTGATCCTTGTCCCCATTTACCAAAATTAGCGCCTTTGTAACTCCCTGCTTTTGATTAAGCTGGGCCATAAATTCCATAGGTTTACGAGCCGCGGGCCATAAAAGGGTAAAGTGCTTGGTTAAAAAGTGAAGTTCCGCTCGAGGGACTCTCGCGTATCCGGAGACACTGGGTCTGACGGGGTGGGGTATTTGGGATGTGGAGTACTCGACTCAACCGAGTAATCTGCCTTGGGAAATTTTCGAGCAAATGGGAGATTATTGGTGTTTAATATCTGTGTTTACGGCTCAGCCTAAAAAATTACCGAGCGCTCGAGTATCCCTTTGCGCGCTCGCTCTTTCCCCTTTTATATTTCTCTAATTACTTA
>NW_011948420.1:5203314-5207764 GCF_000503995.2 Ceratosolen solmsi marchali
TTGGCACAAACTTTTATCTCTCTACCCTCTCGGCTCGCGGCGTTCTCTCAGAAAAATTCTCCCTACGTTAGCGCGAACATTAAGCAAGCGCCGCGTGCGAAATATAGGAAATAAATTGCCGAGAGAGGTGGAAATGTACGACTAATCGCCCCACTCCATTCGGCCCTTTTCCGCTTTCCACGCAAACTCTCAACAGGCATTTGCATCCAATGCTCATTACGTAATTTGTTCTTTAACATAAAATGGCATTTTTGCGACTGGGATATCGTTCGTCGATCGCCTACGGCGCGAGGCACTTTGCTTAACCGAATCCAATGGTTTTCTACATTCTCGGATCGGGGAAAGTGCTTTTTCCAAAGTCAAAGTAGCCAGATATAATGGGCGCTTAGCGCGGCCAATTGTCTCTCTAGTGTATGAGTCAGGCGGACAAGCGTCGTGGAGAGCATAGGAGGTTAAAAGAGTTGCTCATCGCCGGGGTGGGAAAAAGAAAGCGCATTTGCGCAAGAGCGAAGGGAACGAAGAGAGAAAAGCTTGTAATCGCGGTTGTTATCAGGCAGTCATCGACACGAGCCGTTAAATAATCGCGGCGGCGAGCCTCTTCCCAGGCGCGGCCACAAAACACGCGCTCGCCATACATAGGAAAGCTCCCGCACCTCTCGCTTCGAACTTTGAGCGGGACCCGGACTCGGAGGTGTGGGTGTCCTGGTGCGTGTCGCAACGCGTCCTCGTCGTCGTCGGGCGCCCCAACTCGTTTCGCGCTCGAACGTTGCGAAAGTCCTGTCCTGCATGAGTGCGCACAGGTCCCCCCGCACTCGTGTGTGACCCACTTAGTCGGCCGATCGAGAACCGGCTCCGGATTTCGTCCTAAGTCAGGTCGATGGGTCCGGTCCTATTTGTAAAGCCGTTCGATTGGGATGCGTGACGCGCGCGGGAAATCGCTCTCTCGGATTTCGTCTGAGCGGGTCGCTGCGCTTGCGTATCCTTGGTAATGGTTGCCATCGAGCTCGGTATCTCTCGGACGTTTCTCGGTCTAGAGATTCACGACCAGGTAAATGGCTGTTCACATTTTACTCGCCAAAACGATGAGCAGTCGTTCGTGTTACGGAGGCCTCCTTTATATAATCTAAAAATTTTCACGATTGTCAATATGGCGTCTTCTACTGTGTTTCTACGGAGCGTTGCTCGGCGATTAGGCGATTAGTCGATCGGCTTGGCTTATAATCCATAAACGATCAAGAATTTCTCAATACGAATGGACTCTTTTGAATCTCTTTTGAAATTTTATCGATTGTATTTTCAGGAAGATGTGCATATATACATAAAAAAGATATTACACATATGACGAATTACGCGATTATCTCAATTTTTTACATTGAACGAGGAATTAATTCATTGGTATAATGAATTATTTTTCTTTCATATATAAAACATTGAGCCGCTCAGATATTAATTAAGGCGGACTCGGTAATGATGACAAAAGCACAATGAAAACTTAATGAAATAATAAAGGATAGAGGCTATAATAGTAATAGCATAATATTGTCGTAAATCATTTTAAAAACTCTATTTTAACGCTAAACTATTCTATAACGAAAAGAGACGATAAATTGTAAAAGCTTCGACTCCTTGACAACTTCAATTCAAATATCAATTTTTAACGACATTACATTGTAATTTTGTTCATATATTTTTTTAAAACCCTCGAGGGCAGTTATATTATGACTGCGAATATTTATCGCATTGTTTATTAGCTGACAGAAATTCTTAAATTCCAGCTGTTTTATGAGCCGAAGAAAACCTGCACAAAATGAATCAGTGTCGTGGTGTATTGTCAAGGAAGTAATTGCAAAGTATACTTATTGTTCAACGACAATTTTTCTATATTTATAATCGTTCTGTTTGCCATTTTAAGCGGATCTAGCACGTCATTGAATATCTTGATATTAACCACCAAGCAAGTAGCCGGTGAGGATCTGATCGATTGGTAATTAGATTGATTGATTGGCCAGTGATGTACAACGTAAGTCAACTGAAATGTATTACTCGGACGAGCTAAACGTTGATAACACCCTGTTTGATATTTGAATAATAAATAATTTCATTTCATGTCTCACAGTATTATCTGCAACAACTTTAATTGCAGTCTAAAATATTATACCGTTGAATTTAATTTTTAATACATATTCTGTTTTAATAAACTAGTTTTCCGTCATAGCGTGACGTAACGTCACATACGTAAGGCTTTTACATGATTTTATAAGCTTGTCTTTTAAGCTACCAATCTTACACAATTTGTGCTTTACAAATGCTTTATGGCAATGTTAGTTTTCAAAATTAGAATTTGATGAGAAATAGAAAATATTAGATTTAAATTAAAAATTTTTTTCTTAACAATAGCTACGAGAAGCGATCGTTGAAACGTTTTAAACTTCAATGTACGGTGTTTTATTGTTTGAATGGGGATTAATGAAATTAGGTTAATGAAATTATTTTGAAAGGAGTAAAGGTTTTCTGATGTTGTTCGAAAAAAATTTCCGTATAATGACAACTTTTGTGCTTGCTTAATACTATTATCAGAAAACCAAGTCGAGCTAAGCCTTTTATTCTTCAATACCTGGACAAATCAGTTCAAAGTACATTTTACATTTACGATGCAAAACGATGCAGCGATTAAAATTACAATTACATTGCTTGTCATCAGGTATTCAAATATTGTGACAGAAAAAGCTACTCAGTCGGGACAAACGGTCGCTTTCCCTTTTAATTCTCAATTGACCCAGCACCCGTTTTCCCGACAGCAGCCCATTACGAAACTCGGATTTTCTTTTCGAATGAAAATCTATGGGCATCCGTGCACGTGTGTCTGAAAGTGCTGGTTGTTCATTGTTCAGACCCTTTTGGCCAAAAGCGAGTGGTTCAATCGGAGTCCGTTCCTGCACAGTTGGGCGTCACGTCTGTCATGGGCACGTACACGCGCGCACATTGTGTTCGGTGACCGGCATCGGAAAGCGAGAGCTCTAGCGCGGCTCACTCTTTTTACCCGATTACTAATCGCGCAACAAGAAAGTAATGTAAACACTGTGATAGTATTAATTTATAGCGAGTGTCTCCCTTGCGCTCGCAATCGACGTAACGACGCATTATGCGCTGCGTTATCGGGGCGACTTGGCTCTCCGTTGTTTTTGTGTGTGCGCACGTGAGGCCGACCTAACGCGAATAAAGATATGATTCGAATATAGATGAACTCTAGTGGTGAAAGAGAGAGAGAGAGAGAGAGAGAGAGAGAGAGAGAGAGAGAGAGAGAGAGAGAGAGAGAGTTGTTAGGGCGAAAGGAGTGGGGTAGTAGGGGCAGAGTCGACATTGCCGTGCGACGAACCAATCATTTTCTCGCCACGTCTATTTAATCAGGATTTCCACTTTAATAAAGAGCTAGTAAATCACGCTTTTGAAATCGACGACAGCGGCCTGGGGACACATACGCTTACATTGTGTATAAACGCGCTGTCCCTCGGCTAAGGTTCGAAAAAAAACCCTTTTGTTGGCGTGTTTCTACAGTTCGATTTCGTAATGCACGAAACGTGCATGTGAAAATGATGTTGTGGAGGCTGAGGGGCAAAGAAGAAATGTCGCTGTTCCCGCTGACAGTGATTAACTGTAGTTTATTTACCTGATTTTTATTGCGTCTAATGAACTTGTAGCGACACAACTTATTGATGTATGGCAGGCTTAAATTTTAATATATATCAGACACAAACCAATTATTTCAATGTTATTTTTACAAACAATATTGTTAAGTTCAACCCTTTTTATCAACGATAACGTCAGAAAATATTTTTGGCGTACACATTATTTGGACTCTACTGCGTTCGACAATTTCCTAAATACATCTTGCAACTGTCGAAAAAGGCGTATTGTAAAAATAGTATTTTAACACCTTGATTATATGCATATTTAAGAAATACATTAATTATAGCATTATTTGTACCTAATTAATTATATAAATATATAATTTGTATAGTATATTTTGTAAGAGAACATACCCACGATAAGTATATTGCTCAATTGCCTAATGCATGAAGAAGAAAAAAATGTATGTTTATGTTTATTTTATTTCTGTCATTTATTATGCTGCATAAGAAGTGCATCAAAAACAAAATTATAATTGTAAAATCTGACCACGTACTATTAAATAAGTAAAACATGTTTAAATTACTATGAATCTGAAAGTTATTACGTCAGCTACTGCTAATTTAAATGCATGTAATTAGACTAAGATTATATTTCAGTAGGATATTTCTATTCTTAAATCATAAACTTTTATAATAAATGATGTAATATAGTTGAATAGAATATTGTGTAAAAATATTTGTTTATACATATATATATATATATATATATATATATATATATATATATATATATATATATATATATATAAAATAAATGATAT
>NW_011948420.1:5207832-5248353 GCF_000503995.2 Ceratosolen solmsi marchali
ATATATATATATATATATATATATATATATATATATATATATATTGAAAATAAGTTATCCATGTATTAGCAAAAATGCATGTAATAAATACACTTAAACTAGAATTATAATAAACTACTGCATTATGTTTTTATATTAACGTTATCGTTGAATATTAAAACTAAAATTGAATAATAGTAAATTAATAAATAACGATTAGTAGAATGCCAAAGTGTATTTTTAGTAGGAGGTGTAATATATTTTCTCAGTCGTCTTTGCAGCCGAGTCACGTAAATAATAATTTGTCGCAATTATTGTGCAAATTATTTAAATAGATTAGAAATCAAAAGGATGCGTCGAATGTCGTGAAATGTTCGAAGCTCCTTCGACATACATTTCACATTGACGGCAATTGTTCTACCGCTGCGGGTTTTACTCCCATAACCATCCGAATTGCAAGCAGGTGCAACAGGTGGAGTGGAGTAGTCGTAAAGACCAAAGGATTCCACGTGAGGGGCACCGATACTCACAAGACACTGGCCAAGCTAATTTAATAGCACCGAAAGCACTTTTTCCCTGTGAAGTGGGTGATGTTAACGAGTACGTCACAGTCTATTGCCATTTCCCATCCTTATTATGCGAATCTTCCTACGCTACGTCCTTTACGCTACAGTTGCCCTTTACGAAGGACGCAGCCAGGTTGGACTGCATCGAATGACTTATCAATGTCTACTTTTATTACTTCTCCTTCCACGGTAATGAGGTTTTACAAGAAAATAACAATTTACTGTTTTCGTAAATTACTCAAAATTTAATTATTTCCTGTATCTGCAGTATTAATAATAGCATTAGCGAATCATTAATACATTTCCATATAGATTTTATTGCCAGTGAAACGTTGTATTATCAATATTATTATTTATTATTTATTATTCGATCATAGGATCTTGCATTATATATGATGACTCGAGAGTATAAAATTTATCGAAATACAGTGGAATCCGTTTCATTATATGTTTCATTATATTTTTTTTTTAACAATTTTTTGTTTATTCAATATTTAAAATGTTTAGGTGATTATTGTGATTCTAATAAGAATTAACGGCTTAAATTTACTGCCGACTTTCTAATAAACTACGAGAATCTTATTTATTAAATGTACGACGAAGATATTAAGACAATACGTAATTAGCTTTGCATCTCAGACTAATAGCGAACCCTTATTTATACAAGTAAAAGCTTCCACATTTATTTGGAATATGCTGTAAAAACAAATTGTAAGCTTATGAAGACATACAGAGGCAGAAAGTACAGTTACCAAACAAAACAAAGAAGTGATTAATACGAGTGAAGATATGCAAGAGTCTCAAGATTTGTTTCGCCGCTGCTGTCGGTGCGAAACTGTAAATACCAAAAAATATGCAAACATCTCCTTTGCGAATGAAAGTGTGCAAGGCCAGTTGCGACGTAAAAATCCCGTCGTCATCCGCTGGTCGGAGATATATATATATATATAGAGAGAGAGAGAGAGAGAGAGAGAGTAGGGAGAAGAGTAATTAAAAAGGCTTGAGATAGCAAGGTGCAGTAGCCCGCATAGTTAGGTGTTTAAGATCCATGGAATAATTCTCAAAATCAGCAGAGTCGCTTAAATTGGTACTTATATATTTCTTATTCGGGATGGCACATTTTTGGCACTTTACCCCAACGCACACATCTGTACACTAATACTTTTGTTTCCCTTGACTCCTTTTCTCACTTATTCTCTCTCTTTATCCGTTTTTCTTTCGTTTTGCGCCCTCCTCCGCCCCGCCACACGACGGTTTTCTCCAAATTCAGAAGACGATCATTTCGCAGAGATGTATTTAGTCTATATAAGAGTAGTGACTTTCTCGATAACGAAAACAGCATTGCCTTTCAGCGAAATTGCCGTTGGTGTCGCTAGGTATTTGCACGGAACGCATATTCCTTTGGTTACTCGATGTTCCCAAGCCAGGAGCTTCGCAATATTATTTCTAGAGCGATGACTTCCGAGCGACTCAGTTGATTTTCGCCCGCTATAGTGAAATGTACTTTTTCGCATCGAACGCGAGAAGAATGTAAGCGCACGCGACTCAACAAATATATTTAGTTTGTTCTTTGTATTGGAAGATTTTTCGCAGACAAGGATGAAAGGCTTCGAGTCCCCGGATAAGTTTTCTCGCTCATACCGTCATTGTATTTTATTCGTGAATTGTTTTATATAGTGTTTTACTTATATAAATTTAAGCTGTGCATTTGTCTGACATGTAATCGCTTAATTTAAATTATAATTTAATAGTAGGAATAAAAATCTTTTTGTTTAATGCTACATATATCATGTCAGTATTTTAAAACATTGTTCGTATTTTATATACTTATAAATAGTATTTCCGAAGGAACGAATTCATTGCTTGTTGAATAAATATCTTAGTGAAAACCAATGTTTTCATCCAAGCGAAGCATTTTTTTGACTGATCATCAATTTATTACTCAGCGGGATACCTTAATACTTAACATTTTTTCTTTAAAAATCAACGTTTATATATATATATATATATATATATATATATATATATGCGTGTGTGTGTGTGTGTGTGTGCGCGCGCGCGCACGTGTGTGCATATATATATATATATGTATACATTTAAATGTAAAACTTTTATTTCAAATTTATGAGCCTATAATTATCCATTATACGTGTGTATTAGTAGAGTTCTAGTAATCAATCAAATTATTTTTAAACTTATTATATTTAAGTAAATCAATTCGAAATAGCTTTTTAAATATTACACTATATCTAGCGAGAATTTATAATTATATTCGTTATAATTTCGTAGCTTTTTAATATTAAAAACAGTTATTCATGTTTGTCAATAGCATTTCTTAATTCTCTTCTTAAATAATCCTTTAATAGCCAATATATTATTCATTGATTTAATTAAATTTATTTCCATTTCAATAAAATGCTTTTCTGCCTAATTTAATTTAATACTTTATATATTTCTGTATTAATTTTTATGTAAAGTCTAATTATTTAAATCGCTAAAATTATTAAGATTAAGTCGTATTAACGCCTGTATTTTAAATACAAGATACGTCAATTACCGACATATTGATATTTTACATTTTGAAAATTATTATAATATTATGTTTGAGCTTTAATTATATCTTTATTATAACAAATATAATTATTTTTAAGCATGTGTATGTAAAATATAATGACTTTGCCCCAATAAAATTAAAGGCTATGTGAAAGACTGTTAAAACTAATTATTCATAGTAAGAATCCGTGGCCAACATTTATAATTTATAATAGTATTAATTTAATAAGTTATTTAAATTTATAGGAAAATGCATGCTCTAAGCTAATATGTATCTGCTATGTAATGAATATACTTTCGCCCAACTATTTACAAATTCAATGTTTATTCAAGTTTCAGCTAAAAAATTTAAAATACAGTTCTCAGTTTATCGGCTTTCCAATGCTTTTCTGTATAACGAGACGTATTTATTTATATGCATAAAGACGTATGTAAACTTAAGTATACATACATGCATTTGTGTATATATGAATATATATATATATATATATATATATATATATATATATATGCGAATGCGTAGGTACATACGTTGAACCATATGTATATTTAAACATACACATATCTTATTATATATGTGTTATAATTTTCGAGGGACGAAAAGATATAAATAAATATTCAATAAAGTGTACGTGTACGACGCTCATATGAGCCGTAATAATACATGCGTACATAAAGTAACTGCTTGACGAGTGTCCTCGTTTAACTACAATTATATATATACATATATAAGTTTATATGCACGCATATGCTACCTGTATGCTTATAGCTCTATCTATCTATCTGTCTGTCTGTCTGTGTATCTGTTTCTCTGTCTATCTCTCTCTCTCTCTCTCTCTCTCTCTCTCTCTCTCTCTCTGTCTATCTATCTATCTATCTATCTATCTATCTATCTATCTCTGTACGTGGGTGTATGTGTGAGTGCGCACATTATTACGTCCCGTGTATATAATGGCACGAGGGCGCGGAAAACATCGAAGTCGCACTTTGTGGCTAAACGCACTTGCACGTACGATGTTTTTACTCGTACACCTACACAATCCACGCCTGTAGTTTTAAGAGCCGATGGTGAACTGAGCCAAACTATAGTCATTCTTTTGCTCTCCTCATTAGGCGTCAACAATAGCATAACAAATCATCGAGATTACCATCTCATCTGCATTCCTGTTATGGTGAATATGGTGACCGAAAGAAAATCGAGAAGGATAGTATGGTTTAAAGAGAATGCAGGCGGAAAAGAAAAGGGTGAGAAGAGAGACTGAGTAATGCGATTATAATTATTTTAAATTGTATTTTTATCGTTTGATTTCAACCATTTATTTTGTTCCATCTTGTTCAAGGCTTCGCTTGGGCACCAACACCATGTTTCATTCCTTCGATATTTTTTATCTTTATTTAAGGCTGATTTGCATGGAAAGTAAGCTCGAATTCTTAGGTGCACGTACTCACCTTCGTAGTATTTGCACAGTAACGCTCTTACATGCGAATTAACCGAAAAGGGAAAAACGGCAACTTGTACGAACTTCTTTCTTATATTTTCACAACTTTCGCCACTGTTCTCCAGGTAAATTCATTAATTTTCAGAGAATTTTTTTTTATTTTATCACACGAGACATAATATGCCTCGGGAAGATCCGTTCAAGAAACTTTTAATAGCTTTGGTACATTTTTAAAACTTTCATGATTTATATGACGAAAATGCGGATTAAGTTTTGCATTTTTTTTTTTTTTTTTTGTTCAATTTCCTGAATAAAATGAGTAAACTTTAATTTTATAAATTCTGGTTATTGTACATTAGTTCGCGTTGCTTCTAAACTAATCTCGTGCTTCAAAAGCCAGTGACTAATGCTGTAGCTTAGTGTATAAGCATAGCTTGTTTAATCTTATTTTGTAAAGTAAAAATCTAAATATTTATTACGTAAATAATAAATGCAAGAATTACGTAAAAAGAAAGTATCCTTGGTATTTCAATGTATTTATTTTTTTTTTATTTTTTTTTTTGTTCTTTTTTTTTTAGGAAATGATTTACATAAATTTACACTCTATTTGTACAATGCGATATTGTATATAATAGCCGTAAATATATTATCTTGGAATAATGAATAATAAAATTAATAAATTTAAATCGAACGGATCCTCGTAGAAAGAGATAATCCTAATCTTTTAGTACTTTACATGAAACTTTATGGTTTAACAATAGGAACTCAACTTTACCAAAGATGAGCAAACAATGTTAAATGTTACTTTTACAGTAATCTTCGTATCATAATTGCCATGACAGTTAGAATTAGGAACTGTCAAGCATCATACGTACATCTTACAATACGTAATTATTTCAATTATCTTATTTTCAAATGCGAGATCATTCTATTAGTAACATCACGAGAGCTGTTTTCTATTTAAATTATTAGATTAAAGTAATCTGTTATTATTAAATTTGATTGCAAAATTTATACTTGTTCGCGATTGATCTATCTACTTTACATTTCGATACACTTTATTCGCAAATAGTTTATAATTTTGTACTCGATGAAAAATGTTTTCTCGGTAACAAAGTAAATCATTAATTCTCATATAATCTTGGAAGAGGAGCGGGTCTTAGTATCTGTTATTCATGAGACGAAATGAGCAGCGGGAAGGAAAAATAAGACAATGAGGGCTTATCTCCAAGCATTACGATATAATAATCCGTTATTTATCCCGCTAACGCCCAAATGTCATATTCAAGAAAATCTCATTTAAGGCAATGTACGCTAATTTGATAGTAGTTTTCTCCGTACATTGAAATGTGAAAAAAAAAAAACAATGCGCGCACGCGTGAGAGTGCGAGAGAGAGAGAGAGAGGGGGTGGGGCGTTGAATTATCACCAGAATGAATTTGGCCGATTCGCAGTGTTGATTACAAGAGCGACAAATCAAATCTATTTCTGTTCTCGCGAGTACTAGGGGTCCGCGGTTCGCGCGCACAACAAGATCATTTTTGTGCCAGGCACAAGTCCGCGATTCCGTTAATCAAGCGCAACAAATCTCGCCCGTGCGTGCGAGCGAGCGGGCGAGCGAGAGAGAGAGAGACAGAGAGAGAGAGAGAGAGAGAGAGAGAGAGAGAGAGAGTGGAAGAGATTTGCTGAAAGAAGTCTTCTCGCCGGACCGGTCGAACGGGAATACGTCTGTCTCTCTACTTTTCGCAATGCGTACACAGCAATAATTCCATCGTTTGACTGCGGCGGGCGCAACGGCGCCGACTCGCAACGTCGACGTATACAGTGTGTACCGTTGCGATAATGCACTGACTTTGACGTTATTAATTTCAATCACGCTGTCGGTTAGAAGACTTCTCCGCCTCTCCGATCGCCGCGCGTGATTGGCTTTTTAAATGCTTTTGCGCACGATGAAAAGATTAGCCGCGCTAACCATGGATTTTTCATTTTCATAGCTCGAAAGACTATTTAAGCTGAAGTGCTCGCACTGCTTGCTTTAAAATTTTACCACCGAAGGATTCAGTGGACTCTCGGACCATTTCCCTTTTCTCTTAGGATACTGTTCAATACTTATTCGGTACTTATTCAATCAATTACCCAGATTACAAAACTCTATACCTGAACGGCCAATTATATAAAACTTTTACACTATGAATAATATGTAGGTGTAATATAAATAAACGCTATAATCAATTTTTAATTATACATATATATATATATATATATGTAGAGTACAAATTATAATTCGATATAAGCTAGGTTATATTTTCTTTTAATAATTTATCAAATATTATATTCTTAATTCATTCTATACAAGCATTCAATGGATGGCTGCGAATAAATATTTGTGCCTGCACTATCAGAAATTATTGTTCAAGAAATCTTTATACACAGATTGCTCAAGGTATTGTTCTATTCGTAGCATCTAAAGCCTAAACAATGTTTGATTGTTTTTATATTACTCTCGTTGTATCTAATTTGTTGGATACAAATGATGTAATATATTACACAACGAACCTTTACAAATTTTTTTTATTAAATTTCATTAAATTGTAATTAAGTATATACAAATTTTTGTATATGATACATGACACTTACCTTTCTTTAAAATGTATGTTATAAAAATACTGAAGCGATAAGAATTTTTTTTTCAAATCAAACCCATTTAAAAATGATTCGAAAGATTATTCCTTAAAAAGAAGTTTATTTGTTTTTTTTTTGTTTTTTTTTTTTTTTTTGTTTTACAATCAGACAAGAAAACCGTATGCTCCTTATATTACTAATGAAATATTCCTTCTTTAAATTTACATACGAATCATGCTGACTAGAAACATTAACTATTTCCTATTTAATATATCAATCCATTTAAAATAATGTATTAATTTGTCTGCGAGTTTGTCCATTATTCCTCGTTATACGAGGCGCCTGCATTGCATACTTAATTGCCACTCCCGCGCACCTCCTCCTCCTTCTCATTCAAAAAAATAAAAGTCGCAATTGATGAAATAAGCCAAATATCATAATTATTGATCGAGGAGCTGCGCCTTACCCTCCCTAAGCGCCGGCGTCTCTTCCAAACTTTGCAGCTTATCGTCACCGAGCGACGAGACCCATTCGCTCGACTTCATCTCGCGAATGAGCCGCTGACTAATGCCTCGGGTACCAACAACTGAAGTTTTTGCCTCGCGATAGCTGTCCCCCGGTTCCGAGTTTCGCGAGGGACGCGCGTGTACGTGACACGTACTTGCTACATCATAGTACAGCGCGCGCGAGTACGTGCTCGCATACGTGCCAGCGTAATATCGACTCGGCGACAACAACGTCCACGCGACGATGGCGGCATCACCACCAGCGCGAATCCCACCTAGTTATCGGCTATGCGAAATTATTAAAGATGGCTAAGTGCACAGCGTTGCCTGGCTCGCGCACGCACGCGCGTAGACTTATTAATTGAGGGGATATGTTGTCGATATGAGCTCCCGTACCGGTGCACCATCGCACCATCGCACCATCGCACCATCGCACCATCGCACCATCGCCTTCGCCTTCGCCTTCGCCTTCCTATTTAGGAGAGTTGCGGAGACACGACCTAGAAATAGTTGTATTTTTTTCATTCGTTTCTAAAGAGTTTCCACTGGTTTTTCATGATTTTCAGTCATCGCATAAGTGATCGCATTATTCGATCCTCTTATCGAAATTACCTATACGACACTTTTGTTTTTGTTTTTTAATTGCAAAATCGACGACGTGTATTTACAGGAATTTTTAATCTTCTGTGTTACATGCACTGTTTTTATCTCCTCGTGAGTGCTTATTGAGCGTCATCGTTGATTATTCAAATTTTACTGTGCAATCCTGTCATATTAATTGATTAATAATCCATTTCATAGTTAGTGTAATGTCCAATGGGCTTGGAACTTTCTTCACATTGTAAAACGAATTTTGAAGTGAAATTTTTTATAAATAAAAAAAAAGAAAAGAATAAAAGAGAAAAAATTCTTCAGGATGATGAAATATATGTCTACTGTGAATTTTTAGATTGGCAATATACGATATTAAAAGTAACGACTTTTATGACATTTCGATCTTTTCATCGTGCTTAAAGTAAAAAAAAAATCCGTAAAACAGTTTGCTTTTCAAAAAAAATTTCTTTAAAACGAAAATTTGCATGCTATAAAAGCGACTTTTAATGAAAAAAGGCTTCTAATGAAAAAGCTCATAAATCATTAAATGCAATTAACTTGTGATACTATTTTCTCTCAATTTTAAAACCGATTTGAATTCAAGGCTATCGCTGAATAGGCAGCTACTTAATGTATAATTGTTGAATACTCTTGTTTAAAAGCTTATGAATTTTCAAACTTTAGAAAATTGCGATATTCTACAACTAAGACGAACAATTAAGATAATGAGAATTTTCAATCGATCCAATCCAATACTTATTCCGTCACAAAAATATTCCTATAATTTTCTCACATTATATAAATCTTAACTTAACTAATCATGAAAATTTACGTGAAATATTGCCAGTCTAGGCTATTATTCGAAACTTAGCCCTTTTTCAAATTAAGTAGCTTTAACAAATACTCAAACAAAAATTCCACCTCGAAATTACTGGATAACTTAAAGGCTTTTTCTTCTTGAGCTTAACCCCATAACTTTATTTTCAACGAAAACTTCCATTAAATACCAATAATAAGAAATATATTTTAATTTACCAATTATTTATTATTTAACTATATTGCATATTCTTTTGGTGTTTTCTTCCATCCAAACTTTATCTTTAAAAAGATTTTGAAAGTAATTTTTTAATAAATGTAGCTTAGTCTTACGACATCTGTAGTCTGAATTGCAAATTTTCATAATTAATTTGAAAGTAGGTAAGAGTAAATAATTTCATAATCATGTTGATTTACGGCATTCGCGAGAGACCTTTTGGGCATATTTTCTTTAAATAATTGCTAATTATTTCACATTGCATAAGGTTCCTAATATATATTCATACTTAAACTTTCTCAAAAAGAAGCACATAAAATTAATGAAGAGAAAAAGGTTTCATATATTTAGGTATACGGCAACTTACAAAGCAAAATGGTATTTAAAAGCTGTCAATTTTATGGAAAAAGGATAAGCAATGACACACTAAACTGATAGAACGACTAGCTCGATAAAGTTATTATGAAAAGTATATTTCCCAAGAATCCACAACAGTTCTAAATCTTTCAAAGACTTACTTGATATTTGAATAGTTATATGCAAACACGTGCACGCAACTATCGATCGCTCGACAGAGTTATACCCTCGTTGAGTGCGCGCGCGCGCGCGCGCACACACACACAGAGAGAGAGAGAGAGAGAGAGAGAGAGAGAGAGGCACACGCACAGGGAGTGAGTGAGTGGAGGGCACACGTATAGACAAGGAAGGAGATGGTGAGTAGAGAAGAAAAGGGTAGGATAGCTAGGGTAAGTCAAAAGTCGAGGGTTGTGGAACATCGATGTAAGCCACTACCCGTACGAGTATTTAAACTGCGCGTGTAATTAAACTGCTCATCCGAACGCCAAGTTGGAGGCATTAAAATTTTATCTTAGCAGTGAGTAACGAGTGACAATACTTTACGCCCTTTGAGATGGGCTCGTTGGCGAGTTGATGGTTAGTCGTTAGTTAGACGAGATGAAAAACGTAGATATCGATCATCGGCCAATACTTGATTGATGGCATCTAGGAAGGAGAGAATGAAAATTCAATGGCATCGATGTTTTCGTATTATTGAATTTGCTGAAGTCGACTTTTATTTATAATTACCAGGCCTAATGATTATATTAATGTCAATATGATTATACTAATGAATTTTTCATAGTTAAATTTCATTAGAATAACCGTGTATTATGAAATTTAATAAAATTTAATTTTACGTATATTTCATTGTTGTTGTAATTCTGATCTTTATAACTACGAAACGGAGATTAACCTGTCGATTCTGATCTTTAAATTTAAATGCATTAAATTATGTAGAGCGCATACCACTTATAAATTATATCCTTCCAAATCAAGAATATTTTTGTATTTATTAATAGAATATTTTGACAACCGCCTGACTTATATTTCAAGTTTCTACAATAATTTTATCGCAACATGTACTTTGATATAAAAGTCACTTATTATAACTACAAAATTTTTCTTTTAATAGTTTAAAAAATATCGAAAAAAAAAAGTTACAATAAAAATTGTTATGAAAGTTCCTGAACGTTTTGTTAAGCTATAAGAATAAACGTGGCATAATAAAAAAAAAAAGAAAAAATTAGTTGCTACAATAATAAAAATTTGAAGATAAAGGATAAAGTTACATATTGCAGCATACAATCAACAGAAATTATGCCTACTTAAATGAAACTTTATATGCAGTTTTATACAATGAATAAACTGAAACGTTATTATAAAGCAGAGAATTTTCTGAATTATACAGCAATCTATTCTCGCCATTGAATATCTTTGAAAAATAAAGTTTATGAATTGTTAATAATATATTATAGTTTCTTCGGGTGGTATTGTTAATTACGATGATTAAGTATACGATTCTCTTAGTCGACGTAAGTATTGTAAGCACATAAAAATATTGTGTGTATATACGTGTATATCGATTGATTCTTAAGTAATTTTATGAGAAAAAAAATTGTAGATATTTTTCAGCGGTAAGATTATTACGGTGAAACGCGGAACAGAAGAAAGAAGGGGGAGGGGGCAAGAAGTCACAAGGCATGAATTGGAGCGATAGGATGAAACAACAAAATGCACTTTATAATTTAATGCTGTTTTTCAAATTTTCACTTAAAAACCTATTTTAAAAGTTGATTGAACTGCGAAGAATCGCCGAGGGTTGATTCTACATTCACTTCACTTGCGGCTAAGATTGTTTATATCTTTTCCCATATAATACCTCCACAGCATTATAATCTTAATTAAGTGACTATGCAAAATAATATCTAGTGGTAGTAGGCTCTGTGTATTATGCACGACGTAGTTGTCGTCGTATAGTTGATCAGAAGATGATTATACGCTTATAGCTTCTCCTTAAAATCTACTTCAAATCATTAGCTAAGAATGACACGTTTGTGGATAATTTAGAAATGAGGTAAAAGTATGATTTTACAGAAACAAACAAAAAAAAAATTAAATTCAGCTGATTAATATGATTATTAGAGAATGATTGTTAATCGTAAAATTGTTGCGTCACTTGCATTTCTTAATTTTCATGTAATACATTCGACATGGCAATTATCTTATATTGGCCACCCAGATCAATAGATCAGGCGCGCACATTAAAGGCTTAAAAAAGCGATTAATTTTGAAGAAATTAAAGTAGAATAAAAAAGTAACACACATACAGAAGAAATGAAAAGACGATTCCGTGCATAAAATCATTCGAATAAAAGAATACGTCAAATTTCTAGCAATGCTCCTGGTCATTAAAAATTTTAATCATATTATTATAATGCCGTTTCATTTATTCTTTTTTTCCAACATCGAGTTTGGCGCCCAGTCAAGTCCCATGCACGCCCCCCTTTTTTTTTTACTCGTTCCTCCTTACTATGTAATATTTCTCACATTTTTTTTTCTGACGAGTCGATGAAAATCCGGCATCGATTATGCTAATTAATCGGCTGCTAATCGGCCTACAGCCGCGGCGCCGTAGAACTCGTTTAGCTTCAGCTCGATATTTCGCTCCACATTTTCAAGGCTAGTCGCCGGTTTCTTTACGCCGGACTCAAGATACAGGCTCAATGCATCAATGCCACGATTCAGCGTCAATTCAACCGGTTTCCTAACATCGTGCTAATGTAGAAATATGTAGTCAAAATAAACGCATTCGAAGCGCCACTTTACTGAAAAATAATACATCGGACACGGGAGGAGTTCATAAACTCGAATAATACGATATTCTGTTATATGACTGGTTTAGTTGTAAGGTCCAACGTATAAAATAAGCGTATGGCGCGTATTTTTTTTCTTCTTCTCTTTCATTCTTTTTTTTTCTTCCTTTCCTTTCCTTTCCTTTTTTTTTTTTTTTTTTTTTTTTTTTTTTTTTTTATGTAGGTCATACTATTTTCAGAGATTTATAGTTGGTGGCATTTTGCTTTACCAACGGGCTTAAAAACATTTCACACAAGCGTATTGAATTAAACAGATCAGAATTAGCGCCCAGATAAAATATGACTCTTTCGTAAACTATGCATATGGAGAATTTTAATTGAGATTTTTTAATTTTTACTCATCGAATACCTCCTTTCGAATGTTTATGATCATACAGAAATAGATCTGAGGCAGTTCGTACAAATTAAAAAATTTTTCAATATTCCTCTTCTAAGCGCAAAACAAAAAGAGCATAAAAATTCTTCCCAAAATTCCTTATATAAGAAGTCGGCTATTGTTAGTTTATTTACATCATTTTTATTTTGCAATAAGTCAATCGAAAAGATAAAACGGTTACCTGATTATGCAGAGTTGTAAACATTATATCGGTATAAATTCAAACGAGTTTCAATTTATATGCATTTCCATTAAATTTCCATTAAATTTACCTTGGGTACGTATTTGTTGTATAAAGTGCATGAACGAATAATGAATAAAGGGCACTAACGACGATTTTATAATTATATTGTTAGGTATAAGGTAATTATTCTGAAAAATGTGCTGTATAGCACAAGTGAAAGAAAAATCTATCATATATACATTGTACTATTGGATGAAAAATTTTCATTCCATCGGCTTTATAAGTCCAATATCGTGTATTGGATTTACTTTACCAAGCATATTTAAACTGCAGAATCGAACGAAAAAAATACTTTAACGTGCTTTGCCGTATAATATATAATATAAGGCAAATGAAATCTCTCGATATGCGCGCGTGAGCGTGCGCGTGTGCATATGCGCGATTCGGTAGGTCCTCGCGGGCGCAATATCTTCAATGAATAAATCGAAAGTAGAAATTATTAATCCGACACGTCCACACACTACACTGCGCGCGGGCTGCTTTAATTTTCCTAAGCTATTATAAACTGCCCGTACTTTATTAACTCATTAATTATAACCTCGTAGTAGTGCTCCAACATCAAAGGCCTATAAATTTAATTACGATCGTGAAATCTGCATTGTACTAATAATTTATAAAATCCCTTTTGAGTGCCCTCGATAAATTCGACAGACCGCCTTCGCACCACAGTGTCTTTAAAGCTTCGTCTCTTACGGTTCCCACAAATGAAGAAATTTACTGGCAACGCCAGCGACATAAATTTCTCGCGCCGTTCAACAAGATAAAGAAGGATTGGGCAAGCAAGAGCGAAGAGCAAGCGACAGCAAACAGCGATAAAGATTCGGAAATTGCCCGCGGAAGGCCTCATAAATGCGTGAAACGAAGGATAGCGTGGCGTAGCGAGGGGTTCGGCCGGGTTTGTCGACGCGATTGGGAGGGAGGTGATCGAGTGAACTACGGGGCGGGAGTGGGATTGGACCTGAGTGGGGTGTTGGGTGTTGGGTGTTGGGTGTTGGGTGTGGGGTGTGGGGTGGAGAATCGTAGCAAAAACTCGTTGATTGGAATTCAGTCAGGACGCGATGCAGGTTCTACCTGGTAGACACCGGCGCGCACTCTTTGAGGCGTTTCACCGCGATGACACCCGAAAACGCCTTTGATTTCTACCGACCCACTAAGCCGTCTAGCCGATGAATTCCCGAATATTTATTAGGCCAGGCGTCTGCGAGACGAGCTTTATGGATCTCTATCTCCCGTTTCTCCCACCATCTCCCACCGCTCGGTTCCTCTGCCGATAACCGGCTCGGAGTCGCTGTCGCAGGGTCAACCGCTTAGAAACGACTTGAGTCATGTTTGTGCTAAGAAAAAAGATGAAAAAAAGGTTTCGGTATACCTAGTACTACGTCTTGGCTATTGAGCCGCCAGAGTTGGGATGAATGTTTTCTTTGTTACTTTTACAAAATCATGCCGGCTGAATATCGTCCTATTGCAATCTTATCGCGCTAAGCCTCGCGCTCTAAGCCGAATCGAGTTCCCTCGATTTTTCACTCATCTACGTATAATAATGAATGTGCGTTACTCGATGTATCGTGGAAACTATTACATTGTATATAGCTTAACAACTCCGCTCAATCATACCGATTGATTTCCTCCATTATCTACTATTATTAAATAATGAACTTTCTAAAATGATTAGCAGATCGGTCGATCGATCGAGCGATTCCTGCTCCTTTTAATTGTCCTTATGGGCAAATTAAACAAAAATATTATTTAACTCATGCGATGACTAATCCAATTACGAACATTACGTTTTTTAATAGCTGGAGCATCCGAGCAAGTGGGACGAAACATATTAACTCTTATTAGTATCATCTTACAAACGGAACTATATTATCTCGTTTCCTAATGAACTTGGAGACGATTATTTGCGATAAATAAATTTGCATTTCACGTAGCTGTAAATCAATTGTTACTTTAAGCCCTGTTAAATGCTCTGTTGAATTTCGTGCGTTATGTAAAATTAAAGCACATTGTAAATAAATTTACCATAATTATACTCTACTTTTTTTTTATTTACAGCGAATCTTGAACCGTGAATCTTAAAAATCTTTCAAAGCTTATTTTAATAGCGCAATTATAATAGAATATCTTTTTAAATCTCATACACTAAACTACCTTATTTTTAATCGACGAGTCGTTCGTTTTATCGAATTCGATTAAAGCCCCATTGTTGATAATTTATATTTATCCCCATGAAAATAATTTGCATTTTTTATCGTCAGTTTATAATTCTTCACGGCCCTTAGGTTCGTACGGTTCCCTAAAATCATCGCCCCATATTTGAAGATTTAACGAAGGAACAAAGAAAATGTCTTCGGGATTTGATAAACTATTTACATACGAGTATCTCGCTTCAGCACGTATTCACGACCCTAACATCTCGCTATAAACGGAATGAGCAATCTCGAAAATATCGAAACAGAAACTTACAAAAAGCTCGGCTCGGCAGATTTTCATCGCGTCGGGACTTTCCATTCCAGGGGAAAGGAAACAAGTCCGTACACGAAATTCGTGATCCTAAACGACTATAATTAATTTGAGAATGGGAAAATTTGCGAAAGGTCGCGCATTATGATCGGTTGGCCGACGAAATTTTTGATGGGCAGCCGAGCGACCGGGGCGTCCCCGTTGGTACGTGCTCACGAGTCTATAATCGAACGACAGAGCGCGTCCGAGGCTCGGACGATCTATGTGTAAGCGTCGTGGATGGGAGGCCGTGAAAGCGATCGAGTATCAAACAGATTAGAGGATGGCAGCGGGACCGAGTGGCCTCGCGATGCCTTTGTAGCCGCGCTCCATCTCCACGGGGAAAAGAAGTTGGAAATTTACTCGAGATTTAATCATAAGCTCTTGGAGATGTGTTACTCTTATTTGCCATTTAGTTACGTCGTGCCCACGACGGATGTGTCGATAAAGTTTGCGCTGGCCATTTAAATAGCAATAAGAGGGAGCGCGAGCGTGAGGTGGCCATTGGCTCGAAAATTAAAATTTACTCTTTGCCAATGCCCTTCTCGATGGCTAATAATTACATTCTGCGCCATTTAATTCTCGCTTGTAATAGCCTTTGCACTGATCTCGTTTCCTAACGCAATTATTGCGTACCGTATAACAAGAGCCTGTATTTTCATACTATCTAGAGCAAATTTTCAATCTAAAGCTGTCGCTTAGGTCACTAACGACAGCTTCGCTTAAACAAGCATTTTTAATCATTCCGAGGCATTTGTTCGATCGAAATAATCGAGCAGCGCTCGTATTGACAAATACAGTTTCTTAAATTACACGTACAACGTTTTCGAGTTTAATTATAATCATAATACGTTTAATGCGACGAGAATGAAAATAAACGCAAGACCCGCCTGAAAATTCAATGTTTATAAATGCGAACCACTGTATTACGAGCCTTCGATCACGTTTCATTTTCGTTTAGAACCATAAGGCTATGAAATACGATGAAATTATTTAAATCTAACGCTTAAGCAACATACGTATTTAGCTGGCCTGTGATGCAATGTCACGCGCGATAACAAAAATCTATTGTAAAACTGTATTCGAACGTTGGTGACATCTATCTCTATGGCAAATAACTATTTGAATAAATCATAAAAATCTACAAAATGTTATTGCACATATGGTTAATCAATCGTTTTGAGTTTAAAAAATGTGCGGATACCAAAGAGGAGCATTTTTCGAATCAATGGCAATACAATGTGCGAGCAATTGATCGTCGGTAAATTGCCATTGCCCATTCATAATAAAATCCCAACATTTTAGGTCAAATTAAAAATACTGTAACGTGTCTTTTGAAATTTTTGGTATAGTTAAGATAGGCGGGTAAAAAAAATAGGAGAGAGAGAGAGAGAGAGAGAGAGAGAGAGAGAGCGAGAGAAAAGAAACAAAAAAAACAAAAAAACAAAAATGCTCATAACACGTGTGTAATATGTCAAAAATACATTTTACGTAAGAGTAACGTATTCGTAAAAGAAAGTGTGCGATTCCGATTTCTAAAGCGGTAAGAAACAAGACAAATATCCAAACGGAGTTTTTTCTTTTAATAGTTTGAGATTTTGTAAGAAGCTTTCTAACGCGGCATACTCGGCTAGATTACACGGCCGCCCAAGAAAACTTTATGCCTCTTACATAAATCGGCCAGGTTAATCAATGCCCATAGTCATGAACGACTCATTACTTCCATAATGGAAGAGGAAGAGCTCGAGGGTCGGTCTTTTGGTTTTCTTGGCCGATGGCCCGAAACAACTCGATTCGCGTCGAGGCCGTACACGCGTGTAGTCGTCACGGTTCCAAGTCAAGTTCTACGCAAAGTCCTCGATAAATAAATAAATAAATAAACAAACCATCGGGCGAATATCGCTCCTCCCACCCCATCGGTCAGCCCCCGTGAGCAGGGCTGGTCACGAAACGGCCGCAGCGACGAGGAATACAGCGGATGACGAGGACAAGGAACCTCGTGCGCGCGGCCGTTCTTCCGATTAATCGAGGAGCGTCGCGCGCTCCCAAGCCCATCGCACGCACACCAACGGAATAGCAATGGCGGCATCTCGCATGCTGCGACTCGGCCTCGCTAAATTAATTAAAAATTACGTATTTATGCGGGCGGGTACACGTGGGCGCGCGCCCCTTCGATCCGCGGCTTCTCTCCCTTCGCTGCTTTTTCCTCCTTCATTTGTCTCTCGCCGTGGTAGCGCGCGCGCACGTACCGATGCTAATGCCTCCGCCCATTATTATATTTCGTGACTCGTTATTCATTATGCGCGGGAGAGCTGTTGCTCCCGACCGCGACAGCCCGACCTATACACGCGCGTGCATACATATGCAGATCGCGCGGCTGCGAAGGCACGTGCGCTCGAAAAACACGTTGAGTCGCGCAATGAGCGCTCGAGAGGGGGTTGGTGCGGCTGAGGGGGAGAGGGGGGGGCGACGCGCGGTTAGGGCTTGGTGAAAGGAGGGGCTGGCGTTTTCTCAATTGGCTTGGGCCAATGTTTCTTGACTGTCGATTTAGCGATCTATGCCTAAAGTTCAGATGTTTAAGGATGATCTGTAAGCCGACACCGCGACATTCTTAATTTCTGAGGCGTGTCGCGTGGATTATAAAGCCAATGTATGATTCGTAATATCATAGTATCGATCGGAATAATTCGGGCATAGATTTCTCAAATTAGATTACGTTAGATTTTTTATGATAATTGTACTAAATGGTCGAGTAGTGTTGCCTGTGCTGCCTTGGTTGACCTACATTTTCATTCTTGAAAGTTTAATACATCTCAACGTCTCAACTTTCTCATTATTCCCTGAAAATTAACAATAATAATAGATTTAATATATATCATCCTTCACAAAAATATATATTATTGAAGCAATATTTTATTCTCAATATAAAAATTACTTTTATCGACTAGGATGATTGAAAAATATTCGACATTTGCCTGATTTGCCTGACTTTCATAGCTTGAAAAATGTTTATTATTTCAAATAGCGTGCAATTACAAACGATTGTAGATAATTTCATAAAGAATTTTATTAATAAAAATAAGATTTATTAAATATTTTATAAATAGGTCAAGATTTTTATGATTAACGCAGAGTTACGGAAACTTTGTCTTACGATACTTCTTATATAATTCAAATAAAAATCTATTCAAAAATAATTAATATTTAGTTATGAAATCTATAAGCCATTCAATCGATGTTTGTAAATTTATTTAATTATTCTCTTTTTACTACATTCACATAAAAAAATTTAATAATTATCTTTTTTTTTATTTTATGTTAAACTTGCATACTAATTCATGTTGTTGAATGTGAAAAAAAAAAAATGTATGAAATTGACGTTAAACTATCGTTTCATTTTGAATATATTTTAATAAATTTAATCAATTTTACATGAAAATGATCGATGAAAAGGAAAGGGTTAAAAAAATTCGACTATTTGTATAAACTTGATCAAAGAAAGATGTGTCAAAACTAATTTCTGTCTTGGTTCATCCATGATCGTCTGATTATTTCTGGATTTCGAGAAAAAAATTGAACACCAATAGTATCAAGTTACAGTTTTGAAAAATAACTTAGTGATGTAAAAAAAAACTTATTATATTGATTTAAATTTTATAAATAAACCACAAAAACTTTGATCTGTTTATCTATTTTACAAAATATCGACATTTGTTTTAGCTATAGACAAATAATCATAACAAATAAATTATATATGCAATAAATAGTCTTCGTTTCAGTAAAACTTATTTACATGATATTACAATTCTTGAATATTTTAAACAATATGCAAATTAAATATTCATTAAAAATCATAACTATATATTGTAATTGAATTTAATATTAATCGATAAAGATAATTTATAATATTGCATAATAATGTATTTATATTTCCTTCGATATGTTGAAATTTTTCAACATATTTATATTTATCATTGGTAATTGAAATTAAGATATAAATTAAATTTATAGATGCATCTTGTTATAAATATTAAAATTGTTTCGCTAATTTTTGTATCAATAGCCCATTATTCCATAACATATATATAACTTTTCAATATATTAAAGTTCTCATCAATGCCAACTCATTATATTAATATTATAATATTGAGTAAAATATTGCAATTATAATTTGTTATTTAAAAAAATAATTTAATTATAATGACTATCTTAATATTAAAATATTGATTCTTAAGTCAAATTGAGTATAAAATAATCTTTTGGATGTTCGATATTTGAAAATTATTATTATTTTCTATTTTTTTTTTTTTTTTTTTTTAATAATATCTATTTCGAAAATGAAAATGAATATCAGTAATAATGGCAGATTCAAACACAAGCATAATTAAACCTTAAAATAGAAAATAATGACTGAACTAATTAATAAATATATTATTTCATATATAAATAATTTTAACATAAATAACACATAAATATGTATTATTTTTATTTAGTTTTTAATTGCCAATCCAAATCGCAATTAATTTGACCATTTTTCATATTTTGCTTCATATCCGAATTGTCTTAGTGCATTGTCTTACTCAATGCGCACAGAAATATTTGCATAATTAATAAATTATTACTTAAAATATAAAGATAATTAAAATTAATTTATGTTATTAAAAAGCACTGTTTGTGGCTATTATTAGGCAGCTATAGATGCCGGTAAATGAAACAGTTAAATTTGAAATAATATTGAAATTGCCATGGAATTCTGATAAATTGTTTAGATACTCTATAAAAGCAAACCTGAGTAATTTGTTTCAACGATAAAAAGTGAAAATTGCGCAACTTAATTTGCTATAATCGACTTTTTAATTAAATATTGTCGGCTGGGCAGGTCATGAAGTTGAAGGAGTAGTACAATTCCGTAGATTAACAGATAATTGTCATGATAGATAGGCATTACAGTAAGGCTAAACGGCTGTCAGGCAAATTAATTGCTTTTTTTTTTTCTAGGCGCCGGGCGTGTGGAAAGTTCGCAAACTTTAAAGCAAGAGATCACTTTCCCTATTGCAAGTGCGAGACGTTTCGTACGTTCAGTTTGGACTCCCCTGATTCCGTGCCATCGACCCGCCCACGTTATCAAGTAACCTATGAGAGGAAGAGAGAGATAGAGAGATAGATAGATAGATAGATAGATAGATAGATACATAGAGAGAGAGAGAGAGAGAGAGAGAGTGAAAACGAGCGCGCGAGGTAGTGGAAGTGCGAGAGAAGGAGAAAGAGAATGGTAGAGACAGAAAAGATACGCAACGTCATACGGCTTTCTTCGTACGTACGTTCCTACCGAATCTTGAAGAGGGAGTTCGCTTTCGACGAATCTCGAAGATTTTAAGAAAATAATGCTAAACGTTGGTAGGAATATTACTCGCATATTAAGAAGCGTTATATGCATATATATATATATATATATATATATATATTTAAAATTTTAATATATTTTTTCCTAAAAAATCTATGCATACACGATATGTATATTTAGTGCATTTACATATTAGAGATTATTATCAAATTATATGTATCATTTATAAAAGCACATTTTTTTATTTATCAGCTAATCCATCAAAACCATTAGCCGAAGTAATGAAAAAATTTGAATAATTAATCATCGAGTGGTAGAGTAAGGAATAAGGAAAACAAGTTGCGGTTTGCCTTAAATATACAAGCAGCTCAATGCTAATTGAAATAGATGAGATACGCTAGATATCAGAAAAATTATTTAATTATTTAAGTGGTAATTTAGAGTTTATTGCAATCAGAATAATATAATTAGCATCTACCGAGTTGTTATGAATGCTCTTGTGCTTTTTAAAGCGTTGCATGGCCGGGGCTCACGTGTATGCGTGCCTTATCTTACTATTGAGTGGGCTGTTACGCGAGTTAGCAAGATTGAGAAAAAATGGTATGGATGCGTGAAAGCTAATGTACGTGAACCTACTGACACACGAGTAAGACGATATAATTAGAGTAGCATTTTTCGCATCTCCTTGCCTCTTCTCATTATCACTATTTTCTTTTTTTCTTCTTTCTTTTCGTTACGTTGCTATACGCCTGTATAGGAGACTTTCACCGTTTACCTTTATATGTGCATCTATAACGATGCCTTCATTAAGTTCAATAGCATAATTCGTTCTTATACGTTTGTATGTATGCGTGCTGCGATCATTCCCGTAGCAGACTACATAATAGCCAGCGCCAGTGAATATATGTGCGTATGGACAACATCCGTTTCGATTTGTATGTACGCGTGAAGTCATAATTGGGGCTGTACACGGCAAGGGGCTGCCGATGTTTCCTGAATACTCGAATTTCCACTGCCTGCTAATTGTATAAATAAATATGTGAGAACTTATGAAATAGCTGCTTATGTGCTTATACTGATATTTTGCAGAAAGGGAGCAGTAGTGTGCGATACCTACACTCACCGAATCGCACACGTCAATTGCTTATACGATCCTATCTACTTGTCTGTCTGTCCATGTGTGCGAGCGCGCGCGTCTTTCAATTAATATATTCAATTATGCATCATGCATACAGCACAATTTTTCTATTAAATTCGCAGTTTATAGTTCAATCCGATGTTATCTGACTGCTGCGAAATGTGTTTGGACTGCTAAAACTGTTTCATGTTTTCTAAAGCTTTTATGGCCTTATAAATATGGATTAATTGATTAAAAATTTTAAATACAGCTCCTTTCTGTCTTTTGCGCTCGTTTCAAGCAATAATTACAATACATTATTTTGCACGTGTCTTTTTATAATTTGAAACATCAGTCTGTCTTTATTAATTTTTACTTTTCGAATTTTCTCTTCTCCCTCCCCTTATGTTCCTTATATTCAGTTATAGATGTTATAGATGAAAATGAAAATATGTCGCGCAGGCGATTACAAAATTATCGACGCTTACAATAATGAATAAGAAACTCGACTTGAAAAAATATTCCTACCAGGCTTGATTTTTTATAATTTAACATTTAATATTTAACATTCTATCGAATATAACAATTTTATACGGCAAAATGTTAATCAACAAACTATCAGCAAATAGAATGTTTTTTAGTTCTCATTTAGAATTTCAAATGTAAATTAACGATCCTCTTATTATTATTATTTTTCTTCATAATTTACCAGTAATATTTCGCATATAATTGACAATAAGTATTTACATTCTATCGTACAATCAATGCAATAAAATTTTCTTAACTTTCATGAAAATGAATAAACTCTTTGATCGCTGCATATATTAAGCATTATCACATGTATAGTATGTGCTATATAGTAATGTCTTGTTTTATTTATAATAAAATTTTCATTAATCATTATACTGTGCAAACATTTATCAGGATAATATCATTTGCGACTAAATATTTAATCATAATAATTTACTTAAATGAGTTTAGTATTTCAGTTGCGCTGTTTTATAGAATATATGTATCTCTAAATCGTATTAAATTTCACGGGATATGTATTTCAATTGTTCTTCATATTTACAATTTTAAAGTAAGTGAGCCCTATAATTTAAATAAATTATTCGTACGAAAACATTTAGTATATTTAGTGGTATTAGTACAGATAATATTCGTATTTTACAAATATTTAGTACAATAATATTCGTTCTTTTTTCCTCCTTGTTTGTTTAATAACAAGAAAAGCAAACAAAAAACAAAAACACAAAAGAAAAAAAAAACAAAAAATTTGGATCTATAAAATATCTGTGCAGCCTAAATTAATTGTTTTATCGAATTAGCAAATTCATATTACAAAAATAAAAGTATATAATAAAGGATTAATTTGTTTTAGTGAAATTATTTGATTTTCTAATGTTATCATTATATTGACGTTTGTCAGTGTGTGATAAGCTACAGATTGAGTGCAATAATTATCATAGTGTTGTTAATCAATATAATTTACTAATAATTATTATTGCTTAGTGTAATAATATAATGTTAGATAATCGATTAGTTGCAGCATTATTGATATTTAAATTGAAATTAATATTCGGTTTATAGTTAGTTACATTGTCTGCATAAGCATTAATAGTGATAGAATGTTAAGTTATAATAGCTTCAATTAATTACCTTGGCAAAATAGTTGAAATATTAAATTTAAATTGTTATTACTATATAAAATTACGGTCCTTTACCCGTGTCCTTTACCCTTTATATTCATTACAAATTTCATGTCATAGTCAAATATTTATTTTAATACCAAAGTAATAACTGCTCAATGACGAGACATCACACTAATTTTATTACGCCGTGTGAAAGCTACTTTATACAGTATAATAATATGAACGCAGTACATGCGCGTATTGAAGGGCGAGCGATTAAACAATTGAATATGAATATAATGCGAACGAAACAAGTATATCATTTTTTCGTGTTAAAAATTTCTTTAATTACGCTCGCTTCTTCCGCGATGGCGCTGTTCACGGCAAACGCCAATTACCGGCAATTCACAGCTGCAATTTTCAATCCATCTACTTTAAGCCGCCAATAAAGTTTAATTGTAAAATGATTTAATAGGCCCGCTAATAGGAGTGCCATTAAAGCATCCCTGCAAAAATCCAAATCCCATTCAACTCTCCGCAATCTTTACAATAGTTGCCGGTAAATTGCAGGCCTGGCGTGACCTGTTTAACCACGATACACAAGTCGCCTGCAACGCGTACCTCCGCCCTTATCACGAACTCGCAAGCGGCTAATGCGCGAGTAGAACGCTCGTGCGCGTCGGGGCTCATGCGCACTTGTGCATTCGACTCGTGAAATCGCGAGCACGTGGCTTCCACGCACATAAATCCGCGCAAACGATACGCAAACGTGGACAGCGCGAGTCATCCACTAGCTCCTCCTCCCCCATTCCCCCATCCACCCCCGTTGCCAATCAACCCTCTCCGCTTTTCTCTCATTCGGATGTACAGATCAGCGAGGCGTTAATTGAGAGAAGTGGAATGTGCCCGGGGGGAGTGGACCAAGCTTCGCGTCTGCGGACGAGGCCATTAAATCCGGACCGACAGACAGACGGTCTCGAGTACTCGTCACCCGAGTCCCCCGGATTTTTTTTGTTCGATTTGCATGCGACCTGGTACTCCCCGATTGTACGACGCGGGCCCAACTACTGAGCCATGCTACAGGCACTTTTTCACTCCACTCCCACCTCTCGCCCCGCTCGGCCACCGATGCTCTACTGTTAAACACGTACGCTGACATTCGTTCGGCTCTTCTTGCCCGAACTTTTTTATCGGCTCGGCCAAGGTTTTCGCGCATTCTTCACGCGAGAGCTTCGACAATGCTCCACAGATTCATTCCGATTATTTCGAAAATTTATTCCTCCTCTTATCACCTTAATGTATGTAGCCATGTGGGAGGGTGCGCGCGTCACTCACTCTCTCTCTCTCTCTCTCTCTCTATGTGCATGCGCGCCCGAGCGCGCGCACGTAAAATTACTTGGAAGACGTACTCTAAAAGCGTTCACGATATCGAATTCAACGATATTCAATATTATGTATTCTCAAATTTTATAACCCGCATCCTTAATTTCCTGAATTTTTTTTTAATTAAGCCTATATGGTTTCTGCAATTTTATGTGATACCGCATATCTAGTCAATGCATTTTAATATTCCAATATAATGCTACATTATCATAATGTAATTTCATGTAATTCAATGTAAAAATTATTTCGCCTCTTTAATATTTTGGGTTATATTTACGAGCCGTTATTTTTGCACTTTCTAAACTCGCCGTATTTATTAATTATCGAGCGTTTGTAGCTTACGCAACGATTAATATTAATAATAAGTAAGAATACATATGCAGTAGGTATTATTAAGCAGAGGAATTATGCTCTATGTTTATAATTTCACCTCCCGGATGAATAATGTACACTTAGGCACGCATATTATTGTCCCCAATAATAATTGTTTCGAGCACTCGATATTAAGAAACACACACACACACACGCACGCACGCACGCACGCACACGCACGCACGCACATACACACACACACACACACACACACACAAACACACACACAAACACACATATATATATATACATGTGTGTGTGTGTGTGTGTGTGTGTGTGTGTGTTTGTATATCAAGGTCGGAGCAAGTGAATGCGTCAGTGTATATGATTGCTGGTGCACTTGATCTTTTATATGGTCGATGCGCATCATTACGACATCTTCTTCGGAGGCATTGTGTAGCGTCGTGCTACATCGTCGCGTGAATGCGTTGGAAACTCGAGATGAATTGACATGTGGCGCTCGCCGAAAAGTCCACGTCTTGTTAAGCAAGGCGAAATAACGTATTTCGCACTTTTTTTCAATCCCTCATTTTCTTTTTATTTGCCAGAATTATCTTGTAATTAGAGCTTTATTATTCTTACTTTGCCAACACTTTTTAATATAATTGAGCTGGGCTCGCTGAAGTTTCCATACAAACACTTTATGCTTTAATATGACGCTTGTAAAAAAGAAAAAAACGTACAACGTGATTAAATATTTATTTTAAATGTTTAATATAATTTATTAAAATTTCTTTCGTGATGGCATAGTGAAGTATGTTATTTTCACTGATTTTACATGCTTATGCCACTTTATTTCATATATATGTATATATATATATATAAGACAAAATTTTTTTTGCGCTCATTAAGTGTATTATAGTATATCAATGTGACTTTATGATAGTTTTAATGAATTAAAAGTAAACATAAATTATTAAACGCGCGCTAAAAATTAAATAAGCATATAAAACACAGGTGTCTCGACATTATATATCTATCCTTTAATACGGCTTATTATAATAATTATTACCGAGGTAAAAAATAAAAAGTGCATCTTAAAAATTTGTCGTTTATGAAGCCAAGTCGAATATTTTAGAAACTTTATAATTATTTAACTAGGAATAAAGTCAAAACTACTGGCATACTTCAGACTATAATTACAACATACGAACATTCAACTCGTTATCGTTTAATACAAAATCATTATTATAATTATTCTCTTACTTTGTGGCTTCGTATAGCAAAGACTACACGATGAGAGATACGGATAGAGAAAAAAGAGAAAAAGAAGGGAAGGTATTGCCTGTAATTACTAAATAAGCATGTGGTTGGATGAAGTGAGAAAGACTTGGACAGTCTCTACTGTAAGGCGAGTGCATCGCACCTCCTTGAGAAAAGTATACGCTTTTCATTCTGTCATTCACGCGTAATGAGACCGCCGCGGCAGATTGCGCAAACGCACTTTTTTAAAACTCGAATATCGTTGCTTACGTAGGATTCTATTCGCTATTTTGGCTATTCTACTATTATTACAGAAATACGAGCAAAGTAGATAATTTGGTAAAGGAGTGCGCGAGATAAATTGCTTATTAAGAGTTCGGTGTAGATTTTAGCTGCTAAATTGAAACAAGTAATATCTACGCGATTGTATTTGTCAAGTCAAGAAACGAATGAATATATTAACAGATTCAATGATTGCGACGCATTCTTAATGTATCTAATCGATTATGCATTTGATCAAGTGTTTGGCATTTAAATTCTTTGGTTCAAATGGACATGCAAAATTAAGAATTACAATTATTATTGAAAATTATATCATAAAAACTATTTATTTATTTATTATTATTATGTTTTTTTTATTTATATCTCAAAAACTTTTGTTAGGAACAAAGTATCGTTCGAGCGTCATAATACGTAAAATTCAACTGTACCTACGATTAATTATTTTAATAGCACTGGAGTCGATCAAATTAGATTCAATTTTCTTATTCAACAACATCCTACTGTTATAAATATAAAAACGTTGATTCACCTTAGCATCATATATTTATAAATAATGTTAATATTTCTTTCACAATCAGATATTTCTACGTTTATCGAAAGCAATAGTTTATATTTCTGTTACTAAGGCTATGAACAGCAAATTATAGACAAACGCGCATGCATAAGCAAACAAAGAAACGATTATTATATTGTAAATGTATTGAGAGAATTCGCTAAAATATTTCATTAATACTACTCTAGTAATAAAAATTACGATTGATCAAACACAATTATCCTTTGAAGTATTCGTTTTAACTTTTTGATTATCTCCCGTTTTTCCTCGCGTTTTCTCTCCCTTACTTTTCTTGCCATTTATTCTCTTTGCTCCTTTGCAGGATCCTACCGTTTCTTACCAGGCGTATTACCGACGAGAAGGCGGAAAGTGCGGACTCGTCGCTTATAAAAGAGCTGCAGTAACGCGCTAAAGGGAAATCACATTAAAAGCGCGTGTCTATGCGGATGTACCGAAGGCTCGAGGCTCGAGACTCGGCTTTAAAGTAGCGATGCGTGTAGCGCTGATTACTCGCAAAAAACCTATTCAAATTACGAGAGTTTCACTCAATGGGCTTAATTTCACGCAGCTTTTTTTGGAATAAAGAGCGAATGCTGTATTACGGAATATTTAATGTGTTATTTTTTGACAAGCCAATAGTTAATGGGATTACGGTAAAACCTGCAACTCTCAAACGAGCAAGAATTTTTGATGAGGAAATTTGTATATTGGTATCGAGCATTTTTATGCTACGTTCCACCTATAATTATATATTATTACATTCAGCTAATTACTTAGCTTGCAGCCCCTTTTTATTTGGATAAAAGAATTTTCTATTTCCCACTTCATTAACAGCTTCTACAATTTTTAACGACCAAAAGATTTATAAAATATAACATATTTATTCTAATAATCTTGATCTTATTAAATATAAAGCTTCGAAAGTGCCGAAAATCAGAAATTTCTTTAATAAATTAATCTTAAAATTTGTACTAGAGGAAGGAATATTTCAATTACGTAATTTATAACTTGTTATTTGTATAGAAATTTAGCTGTATAAATTATCATATTTTAGATCTTTGAAAAACTGTAATACTTTTACATAGCAATTGATCCGCAGTCATATGCTTGCGTGTACGTGCACACGTACGTACGTACGTGTGTATTGATTAAATAAATTTTATATAGAACTACATTCAAGCGCGCGCGCACACAGAGATAGAGATAGAGAGAGAGAGAGAGTGTGTGAGAGAGAGAGAGAGAGAGAGAGAGAGAGAGACAAAGGTTTACGTTTCTATACAAATATTTTATTAATACTTTATAGTATAGCAATAATAGCTATTAAGGTCATTTCGTTTTTATATCTTCCATTAAGTATATTTTAGAATAAAAAACTTTAATAATAAAAATTTTTTAAATCATTTGATTGAAAAATTATTTTTACTTGCACTATAAATCTTGAAATTTTTTAAATCATTTGATTTACATATTAAGTTCAATTAAACCTAATATTTATATTCAATTCACGGACAATTTGAAAATTATTGATTTTGCTAATCGAAGATCATAGAATCCGTAATAATACAACTTAATAATGGCAACCGACAAAATATTGTACTAGAAATCATTTGTAATAAGATACCGTACTGAGAATATTATATAATTGATGATTCTACTGGCAAATTACAACTAAAACAATTTAAAATAAAAGTAATTGTAATATTTTAAATTGTTATTGCATTTTTATTACAAGAATAATGAAATAGAGATGAAATATTTAAAATTTCGTAACAGTCAAGCTAGAGGAAAATGTATAAATACATAATCAAATTTGTAATTGTTTGGCGCTTAAATTTTCTTTCAAATGTTTTCAATTTATTTCTAATGTACAAACGTAATAGAAATTTTTTTTCTTTTCTATATTCCCTATAGATGATACAAGGTAGAAGATTATAAAGTTGAACGAATCATTTATAGCAAATAAGCATGTTGAAATAAATGGCTAAGGGTAATATTTGAGAGATTAAAATGTACAATTTGCATTCAAGGAATAATAATGATGTTATGAGTTTTTGTAGAATTGCACTTCAATAACCATCAAATGTATATAAAAATCTAAATAGCATGAAAAATTCTCCAAAATGCTTCCGAGAGTCAGAGTTTGCGAGATGCTGAAATGCGAAAAAGTTTGATGTGTACATCAAAGCTACATTTAAAAAAACATAATTTATAAAGTCAGGTTGGCATTCATAAAAATAGCATATAATCGCGCGGGGCACATAACGCAATTTTCATTCAGGTAGTCGTTAATAAGAACGAAGTTAATTCCGGGGCTCTTTTAAAGCTACCTGCTCGCGTCAAAGCCTTTCTTCTCGCAGAGCGAGGTGATAAACGCCGCCATACGCGCCCTCGCGCAAAAGAAAACGGATTATACGTGCTCTCGTCGTATATAGATAGATATGCGCGTGTATGCTGACACGCGTCATTAAAGAAAATGCAGGTGCGAGAATGATTATGCGCCGGGCGATGAGAACCGGCTGAGAAAACGTTCAGTGGAAAGTAATGCGCCTTTCGCGTAATTATAACTATTAGTACCCAATGATGTTGCGCCTCGGGGTAAAAAAAGAGAGGAAGTGAGATGATGCCGGCCAAAATAAAAAAATTGGATTAACCCTGAGCGATAAGGTGGAGCATAGCGGGTCATGATCTTAACATGTACTTACCAACATTCGACTTCAAGCGCAGGAAATTCTTTTTAGACCCGGGAAACCCGCATCTCTCGCAAATTCAGACCAACTGGAAAATTACTTTCCGGCTTGTAATATTAGCTTGACGTATCTGTTTTCGTCGGGAGTTGGCTCTTTGTGGAAATTTAGCTTGATAAACGTATTACGCAGCGAAAGTTAAGGAAAATGACAAAAAGAAAAAAAAGAAAAAAAAAAGTAAAAAAAAAAAAAGAAAAGTTTTTGAGTTTGCGGAACGAAATACTATAAATTTGTCGTTAAAGTTCATTCTACTTGGTCTTAGTCTTTTACTGGTTGTTTGTGTCTGCTTTCATTGGCAGCTCGGCATTTCTAGAATTTAAAATGGCACATTCAGCGTGCACCTTGGAATGAAAAAGAAACCGAATATGTCGAATAAGAAGGTGAATATTTGTTGTAAAAAGAACAAAAAAAAAAAAAAAAAAATAAAAAAAAAAAATTAAAAAAAAATAAAAATTCTTCCCAGTCTTAAAATTGTATCTTTTCTACGTCCACTTTCACATCCAGCGTTGCCTTTCTCAAACTTTACGGATTGCTACCTCTCCCTCTGTCTATATACAGGTACATGTATCTGACGATGCTCAAGCGAAACTGTATTGAATTATTTTGCCATTTGCCGTGGTGATTAGTGATAATATCCCTCCCGCAAATGCATGCGAATATTTACAATACCCTATAACGGATGAGGAAAGTAAGGTTTAATTATCCTGTTAAATGTTTTCGGTGCGCACTGGTGAGCCTTCGTGTACATAAGAATTCGATGAGAATGAGAACGAGAAAATAGTCTTGGAGCGTGATTAAGTAATTGTTTTATATGCACTCGATTCGCGAAAGATTTAGTTTTTATTTTTAAATCTTAAGCTACACACACACACACACACACACACACACACATATATATATATAGGAGTCGACAGGCATCGTAATCATTACATTTGTATTTATATGGGATTGTTGAATTCAATTAACTATTAACCCATGCCATCGACATCAATTGTTACGTTTAGAAAAAGATATCTTATAGTTAGAAAAGTATTTCTTCATTTCTAATATATAAAGAGCTCAATTATTTCGATATTTATTTCTATTTTGTATTTTAGATTTTATCGTCTGACTTAGATTTCCAGCAATTGCTTTCTCTTATTATACGTACATTATTGTGAATTATAAAATTATAAATATTGAGTTAGTCAATGCATTTAGGCCTTCATTATATTAAACATCTTTAACGTAAAACAAGTATTTAAAGTAATGTTAATGATAGAGAAATTGTGAGTATGAGTGGGAAAGGAGTTGTATTTTTACAAAAAATTTAATTAATTTAATTTAATGAGAACATGACCAACAATATGATTATCATATGTTCATTAATTTATAAAAATTTTCATGATACTGCTAAATTAAAAATAATATAAATTTTGTAGGAGATGTAGAAAGGCCAATTGTGTCAATTGTGAAAAGATTTTATCGATACTATAACTTTGGTATACAATTATTTCTCTCTATAACTAATAAAAATTTTTTGCAAATTATATTTGGTCTTTAAAATAATTACAATTCAATGTATTTTTTAATATAATGAATTGCCATTAATATTATAATAATAATAGCATTCTAATATATCCTATAGTTAATTAAGGGGCTCGCTAAACTTTTAATGCTGTTAAGATCGATTTTTACATATATTTATATTATTATATTTTATTTATCCAAGTATCTTATTTCGATAAAATTTATCTTTTTTTTTTTTTTTTTTTTTTTTTTTTTTTTCGCTTTGTTTTGTTTTGTTTTGTTTGTAATTTCAATTTTCTTTATTGAAATACTTTATAATGTTTATATAATACTTTTTAGAAAGCCTTATCTTTACGAAAGATACCAAGATAAATTATACTTAAATTTGTTTATTGTTATATGTAAGTACTTTACGTGGTTTCGTACTTTCAAGACAAAAATAGAAAATAAATTACTCGTCATTTCTTTTGCTTCTTATGACCACTTCGTGCCAGAAACGAAGAAACAGTCTATATTTCAATCTATAATGAAACTGAAAATTGTAATAATTTGTTGGGCGTAGAAATTTTTGATAAAATAATACCTGCATACATCATTTGTAATTCGAAAGTGTTTGACATTATATTACCTAAAATTTCTAATGATTTTAAAATACAGAGCTTTAATGCTTAAACAAAATCATACAGGCCGTGATATACCGTTAGAATACTAAATTCAAATTTTAGAACTTAGAACTTATTGAGTCGCTATAAGTAATATTTTAATAGTTAGAATGCCACTCTCGACTAAGAAAGAGTAAGAAAAACTTTCTAAGCGTGAAGAACGAAGTCGGTAAACATTAATTTTTATTGTTGAACTTCTCTTTATCCTGATATACCAAATATAAGAAGAGTCAGTGAGTCAATCTCAGCTTCATCTACTTTCAGCAGCAATTAATACACTTTAACCGGAAGTTGCGTGCACGGATAGAGATTACGAAAGTATTGAAAGTTTATGACGATCTACTCAACGAAATATAAAGATTCCCGATACAAATTTCATTTCACTACGATTTACAATTATTCGACGTTGCGTTTCCACAATGTAAGTCAGTCATACGTTCGTCGATTATTCTAGCGAGTAGAAAAATCTGCATAAAATCTATATATTTGTGTGCATACACCAATACACGAAGCTAGTAATAAAAGGGGTTAATTTATTTCAAGCTGCAAAAAATAAAAATTGATTCAGGCTTAAAAGTCTCGTATATTAAAGCCATTATTATACATTACTTTGGTGTGACAAAGAAAAAGTATTTACGGTGTATATTCGATATATATTTATGGTATATAGTTCATGGAAATTGGAAATGCCCAATAGTCGTAGAAATTATTGAATTTGAAAAGAAAATTTCAAATAGAAATTTCAAATATAGAAGTTTTATTAGTTATTTATGCTTGTGATGCGCTGCGTTTTACAATGTATTATTTACTTAATATTTTTATGCAAATGTCATCGTTATCGCTGAATCATTTCTTTAGCAAAGTTGAAATTTAATTAATATACCGATCATGGAAGAACATATATTATCAACATTTCAAATTAAATATAAATACCATTATTAACTCATTTTACGCGTAATAAAATTTATTTACATAAAATAAGTATGCAGCCGCACATGGTAGTAATTTCAAATTATTTAATTTTCACATTAACTTGGAATAAATTATAATTTTATATTAGAATTTTACTTACATAATTTTATTAATGCGTTCATTTTATAAAATCAAATTAAACGAATATTTTATGAGAATACGGAATACGCAGATCGTATTTTCTAAAGACATTATGATATTTCAATGCTATTTAAATAACTTGAGCAGTCACATTTAAAATAGCAAGGTTGATAGAATACGTTTTCTCTTCTTTCTTCTGCGATGGACTCTTATCGATAAAAAAATTAACTGCGAATTTCGGTTAATTTTAGAATTCGTTGTTGGCCTTAACGTGCAATGAAAGTAAAATTTTAAATACCAATTTAATGAATAGATACGATTGAGAAAATTTAGTCTTCTTATTTAAAAATAAATTAGTTTATATTTATTTACTTAGTTCGATGCTGCAAAATAGATATCAAATTTGTTACTTTAGAGTACTATTTTATCAATTAATCGAAAGTGCAATCGTTAGTTGATTAAAGGATTTTAGTATTTATTTATTGAAATGAAATTAAGAGAAATATCGTTTGATAGTAAAATGTATATTTAGTAAACATTTATACAGCTGATTTATAAGTTCGTATTTATTATAGATTTTCGATTGCGTTAATACTTATTTGACAAATAACAATACTTTTATAATACATGATTCTATTATTGATTTACTAATTTGCTCCAAATAATAAATAGGCCATGTACATTGCTCGAATTCTATACTTTATTTTTGCTTTTGGACAAAGTATATTTATTATAATACGCAGTTATATGGAAGAAGTGCGAAAATTAACTTATATATGACGATAATAGGTGATAATAATGATGACGACGATGATGACGATGATAACAACAACATCAACAACAACAATAATAATAATAATAATAATAGTAATGATAATATTAAGACGACATTATGGCTTAAAAAAATGTTTTGATTAATATGTTAGAATGAACGGAATGTTCGTCATGTTGTACAATTGGATGAAAGCATCGTCCGTATCCTAGTTAGCTAGTAAATTTTTATATCTACTATCCCCATTCTTACTTATCGCTGATAGTAAATCCCTTGCCGACTGGCTTGCCTATATATCTCGGTTTTATATTTGATATACAAAAGTCTTGGCATAATGTCACCAGCATAAAGAAGTATATATCGCCTATCTGTCACGTTTTATGATACTTAACATACCGTATAATATATCCTCACATTCGTAAAAAGAAATAAGTACGAAAGTCAAGCGACGATGGCAAAGTGACGACGGTAATATAACGAAAGAGCACCGTGAAAAATGATTTTTGTTGCGCAGGAATTTTTCTCATGAGTAATTGTTTTGTCACTGGAGAATTTCGCTTGCATCAAAAGAACAAACATTTCATTTGCAAACGAGACGTCCCCCAAATCGTGGAATTGCTTCACTTCAAGGGAATTAATTTCTCTACAATCAGCGTATTATCTCAGCCGTGTTCCCGAGTGCAAAAATAAGTACGTCGGAAGCAGCCAAGTACGAAATAAGGTAGTTCCGCGGTTAAAGTGAATTGGCGCGTCGGGGAGCCGATTTTGCGGGTTACAAATCGGAGTAACGACCGGAATTTTTTGAACGCGACGAAAGCGCCGATGCCCCGATAAAAACAAGATAGAGTAGATAAAGAAGAGTTCCACCGGGGAAAGTTCCTTCTAACGACAAATGGAGGCTGATCCTCGTGGGAGGATTGTTTTTCAAGCAAAGGAGAGTAGGAATCCGAGCCCCCGGCCGAGGAATGGGGTCGCTGATCTTGCGTTATAAGGGCAAAGGGAGTCATCGCGGGCGCGCGCGCGCCCGCCACGTATAGAGACGCGTACAGGCGCACACGGACGCTCGGAGTGCACGTGAGCGCGCGCCCGTAGCCTCTTTGAAGAAGCGGGAAAGAAGAAGCCGGGTAGAGCGGAGAGGCGAGATATTATCTGAAAGCGGCAAGAATCCGCCCACTGTGCACGCGACTCGCGGATAAACTCGGCGAGCGGGGCCGATTATCCGGGGCGATAACGAGCGCCGCGGCGCGCTCGGGGATCCCACTCGTCGCGGTCGTCCTCGAAAACCTCAGAGAGTCTCTTTACCACCGCTAAATTAGAAGTTATCGCGTTGCTTTACAAGCGCCTCGTCTTATTTTGCGGCCGAGCTACAGCTCAAATAACAGGTTTAGCCCCCGCGCGCGCGCGCGCGCGCCCGCAGCGATTATCAATGCGACTTTCCGTACTTACACGGCGCTTAAGATTCTCTTGCGGCACTTCGTCCGACTCCTCCGTGCCAATCCTCGTTACACGAGCCCCGGCGATCGCTCCATTCGACCTCACCCATCATCCCAGCCATCCGACCCCTCCCCACCCCACTCCCGGCCGACCGCCGACGCTACCACCAGCCCCACGGCCCAAGTCGCTCCAATGCTACTACGATTATTTTGTTAGTCCCGGGGCTACTTTCCTTCCGGTCCGCGGACTTATTCGTAAATACGCGTCTGGCGTGCGGTGGGCCTTAAATAGTTTCGATTTAATGCCGCATTACTCTCTTTACTTTACGGCGAGCTTTATTTTCAACCGAATTATTATTTATTTACCTACTCTCTATCTCTCTTCTCCTCTTCTCATTTTCTTTTAAATATTTTTCAATGTTTACTCTTTCGTACGCTTTCAAAAATCTCCTAGTGGCTGAATTTAAACAACCGAATGATTTTCGAGTAATGGAGATTTAGATGGAGATAAGGATATTGACGAGTAGATTCCTCTTTATTTGTGACATGGACAAACGGCTCCATTAATACTAGTTTCATTAGGGCTTATTACAATAATCATGACTCGGATGACCGCAAAAACTTTGAACTTAAGTTAAAAAAAAATTGCCTTACAACGCTTACTTATCTGAATGCCTCGAAAGTAATTTAAATACGAACATAATTTCTTATGGGAAATAAGTTTCTACGAGTGATCTATTTTATCATTACTATTAGTACTATTATTATGCTTTTCTCATCTACTTCAAAATCCAACAACGATAAGGATTTCCTTAATTTATTTTTGCGAATAAATTTTACTGAATTTTCATTAAAAGCATTCATAAGTAGTCGTTATATAATGGCGCGATAGCAATTCTAAAGGCCAATGCTAATAAAGACACGATTTTTAACGGTAAATTCGATCAAAATATAATTGCATATTATAAACCTTGCTCAATGTAAATATGAGCAATTAATTTAATTCATACAATTAGCAATTTAAAAGTTATTTTTATTTTTATTACGGATTAAGATATCTGTATTATCGGCTTATCCAGTAGCTTTCTATGCGAAAAATGAAGTCCAATTAAAATTGAAATTAAAAACTAAACGAAAATGTTAATATGTTTACATTAGACTTTATTACTTTAGTCATGTTAGTTATTTTTATTGCTTTACTTATCAATATAATAAGTACTATTATATATATATATATATATAATTTTTTTTAATTAAGTAGCATATGATGTTAATGGGATGAAATAATAATTAAAAACCGAGGGCAATTATAATTTAATTTGAGACCCGGCCACACATTGCATACCAACATTATTGCTTTACGTATTACTAGTACATACTCGTTTATTAATTAGAAAATAATTAAGACAGACGAATTTAAAATGCGAAAGCAGCCCCGACTTAATTTCAGTAAAATGCACTTTTATAAGCGTTTTGTTTTTCACTTCTCCGAAGCTTAACAATGCAGGCCAAATAAGTGAGAAATATTTTTTTTCCACTTTCAAACGCGGCGCCAATCCACTGATCCTCGCGAAAAAGGCTAATGAATACATAATAAGCTGTCCTTTCATTTTGGTTTCGCTGAAAAAATCCGAGTCTTGTATCTCTAGTTTATTAGGGAGAACGACCGACGCATTTTGCGACGGCGCTTTTTCGGTGTTCTTCACTATCCTTCCATGGCTTACCGCGCGGCACTAAATTTTAGTAATAAAACTTTGACCTTCAGAACGCTGCAGCCTTCGTAAAGTTTAATTAGTCTCCTTTGGCTGAATCACTGTTGCACTAAACATCTATTCCGTATAATTATATGCCGCAGCTATTTACTGTATGCAAAACTTCCATAATTCATAAATTTACAGAAGCAGTTAATCCAAAAGAAAAAACAAACGCTTCTTCTCAATTTGCATATATCTCGTGCTAAAAGTCATAAAGGGATCCCTTATTTTGAACAACCCAAGACAAAAACATATTATTTTTCATGAAGTAAAATACTCAAGTAATTAAATTGTGTTTAATGAAATTGTCAATATTATCTTGGTTCTATATATATACATAGGATATTGTAAAAAAATTTTCATCTTGTAAAATATTTAACAATCGTTAAATATTTTTAATGCAATAGCAATGGGCATTTTGTATGGCTCAAACTATATTGCGAATAAACATTTTACTATCACCGAATATTATGCAAAATAACGATAAGACTATCACTTTCATTTAAACATACACGAAAAATTAAGTTAATTATACTCCGACTCCGACCCCATGTTAGAAATTATTTTAACGAACGTTACGTTGTTGAACGATACAGTTAAATGGAATTGTTAAACACATTATAATAGTTGGGCTCGTTATTAAAAAACGAAAAGTATTTTTTGTATCTTTTATAATAAATCAAGGGACATATTTTGAAGTGCACTCCAAATTCTCATAATTGTGTCACAACTCTCGGCTTTAACGAGGAAAATGAATAAAAACAAAAAAAAAAAACAAAAAAAAAAAAACAAAAAAAAAACAAAGAAAAAAGACAAGCTTACCGTCACATTATTATAATGCAAAAACAATTTAGAAAAGAAAACTTGTTTTTAATATTATTTTCAAGCAATAAAGACGTGACTTCCGGAGAAAATATAATTTGAAATTATTTACACTTTAATCAAATATTATTTATCATGGTATGAATTATAATTTCCAATTACATTTATACTCTAAAGAAAGTATAATAAATTCTACAGTTTTTTCTCACATTAATAATATTAAATATACTAACAATTATTCATAATTTTCTTCATCGACATTAAAGTTAATAATTTTTTCATTTAAATTAATTTACTATAATTTTTTTTTATTTATCTATTCAAATACTCGCTGAAATCGTCCTTAATATTTCTAAAAAATACAATAATATATTAGATATTTGGTGTTTTGTTGGTAATTATAAGTAAGGTTCCAAGGTTTATCAAAATCTTACCTGACGAAGTATAAAAGTCTAATAAATAAGTAAAAAAATTGTAAAACGGTATTTAACATTAATTAAATGTTAATTTATTAACAATATAAAGCAATGTTGCAGCTTCCAATAGAATTATCATGACATTTTTTATCTTAGTTATCTTATATATGTAATTTACAATTTAGTTTTTCCTTCTTTAGAAAATGGAAAAATTCATAGAGAATGTGTACTTACTTATCGAAGCATCATTTTTTAAAGTCCCAGGCGACTAAAAAAAACTTTTGATCGTGTTATTTGATAATTGTAGTACATCTAGCGCGACTGGCAGAAGTAAAAACACATTTACTTTATTGTTTCAATAAGACTATACCATAATTAAAATAAAAAAAAAGGAAGAAAGAAAGTGATTGAGCATGAAGCCACGTCATGAGTTGCTTAAGATCGCTCAAGATCTAAGTAAACATATCAATTAGTTGTCGCTTGATTATTAATTATGCAAGGCCCGGTATTATCATTAGCTTCGTAGCAAAGATTAGCCTCTACATCCCAAGATCGTACCCGTGTTATTCCTCCAAAGTAACAAGATCACGCGTCTTCATGACGATAAAGGCCGAAAAAATTTTTGTCTGGCGGCTCGTTTACGGATTACGAGGGAGTCTCGGGCGCAATTTTGAGAGCCTGCCAAAGCCCGAGGACGCACCCACGCGTATTCAGCATCTCGAAGGGAGCCGGGAATGCGCAGGCGCGTCTCGAGTGTCGTCGTCTAGCTGGCGGCGAAGGCGAATCCGAGAGAAAGCAGCTCTCTCGAGCAGCTGTGGCTTTTCCGGGGGAAGGGGCCCGAAGCTCGGCTCGAGCCTTGCTGGCCCATCCGGGCTTATCGGCCATCTCCAACTACGCAAGAAGCTTCCGCGAGCGGCAAGGCTAATGACGATATCCGTCAAGCCGGGGCGAGAGCCGGCGAGCGGCGCTTTTCCTTGTAACTTGGGAACGTGACCCGAGCGCCGGTCCAGGAGATAAGTCGCCCGGTAATTACTTTCAGTCGTGACGTTTGCGCCGTGTTTGACTCTCGCGAGTCCGGCCTACTGCGACCGATGGAGGGCCCGACGTCTGTTCTCGCTACCGAACCACGTTTACGGAACTATTTTGAAAGAGTCGCCCGCTGCCTTACTTCCCTCGTCCCCGTGCCAGCCCTCACCCTCGCCCAAACCTTCCCTTCCTCCCCAGTCCCGCGGCGTCGCGTCCCGGTATCGCCGCCCTGCCCCACCCCACCCTGTCAGCCGTCGCTCAGCACCCCGGCCAACCTGCGCCGTGATTTGCTGCATTCACCGTAGCCTCTGCTTCCGCGGTACCAACGAGGTAACCAAGGAAAAAATTCTTCACCGAGAATAATTGACGCTCCTTGCGTACGTGACGGCATCGTTTAAGTTTTTGTAAGTGATCCTTCTATTGGTGCTCCACTATCGGCTCTTATTACCTTCGCCGACGTGTACACGCTGGCGCTGCATGGATTATGTGCTCGTCAATTTTGTATTGGCGCGTTATTTCTTTGCTTTCCTTAACCTTTGACTTGTTTATTCGTCATTTGCGTTTGCGATCTTGCCGTGTCGCGGCCAGAGGCGAGCCAATTGGAGCCCGGACAGTCTTTTTTAGAGATTTGAATAGCAGATAAATGCTATTTCCACTGAATGTTGCCGGTCTCGTAGTTAAGAAAAGTTAACAACGCCTAGTCGGGATTTATGGGCATTTCTTAATAGTAATTTAGCTTTTGAAACTTTGTACACGTCGAGTATTAAAAGTCTACGGCTCAAACAAATGATGTTTTCACATTTTTTCACATTACGTAAAC
>NW_011948420.1:5248373-5254339 GCF_000503995.2 Ceratosolen solmsi marchali
CACGCGCCCACACACACACGCGCGCACACGCGCACACACACACACACACACACACATAAATAAGAGACGTTATTCAATTTCATGTGAAATAAGTTTTGTATAATATCGAAATAAATGGTCATCGCTGTATTTAAAAGGACTTTAAGTTCCAATTTCATTTTAATTATTGCAAATTAATGCAACGAAACATTTATTTTATGCATGCTGTACTTAACTTTCGAGACGACACATTTATGAATTCCATTTTGTATTTTTCACGCATTTAAGCTGTTTGCGACTTTTCAGTTTTAAAGGCGACATTTTAATTAATGATTAATGAAAGATTCTTTGTCGATAATTTTCAAAAAATATTATGAATGATAGGAATATTTCCAATAGATAACAGAATTCAAATTATATATTGAAATTTTCTCTTTGTTTATAATTTTCAAATGATTAATTTCATTATATTATTATGATTTATGATGAAACATTTTACATGGGATATTCTAACTATTTCGAGTATTGTTTTCAAGATTTAAGAAACTTAAACACAGGTTAGTCTTTTAAATAATTAAGAAGACTTTATTTATTGGAAATTTCGTTCGAAAATTTACATCAAGTTATTAATTATGATTTGTATAGAGTTAACGAATGATACATACATTTGTTTTTATTAGTATGAAAATTGAGTAATTAGTGATATACGAGAGAATCTTATGGAATTACCATTCTCATCAAATTCTTAAAAGTCTGTACATTTTTTTTTATTTTAAATTTTACGCAGACCGAAGATTCATCACAGGGTAGGAATTCAAATTTGTCTCTTATGCTGAGACCTTTTGGCATTTTTGTCTTATTAATTGAAACTGAAAATTGCACAAGCATTGAAATTATTTTGAAGAAAGATTTTTAAGTAGAGGCGAGATCAAAAATATAAAATAAATAACATACACCTTTTTTAATACACATATACATACATATATATATATATATATATATATATATATATAAATTTATTTTAACTCATAAGTTTTATTGAAGTTGAAATATGCTAGTAATTTTTATCAGCTCGGTATCTCTGTTTTGCCATAAGCGATACTACGAGCCCAGGGTTTTTGGTTCTTGGTATATCACTTTAGTAAATATTCGAGGAAGTATGACAAGGTTATATATATCTTTATTAAAAAGTCCTTGTTGAAAGGACATACAGAGATGATCATGATAGAAAAATGAGGATAATTTTGTATAATTTTATAAATGTTCAATCCGTGGTTCAGAAAGAAAAGAAAATCAAGCGTAGTTTGTTCGCCTTATTGATATAAAGTATAAATAAAAAAATATATTCTTATTGTATTTATTGCAATATTTTTTAAATAACTTGTGTACAATAAATGAAATTTGGATAAGATATGCCATACTGTGTATTAATGAAACCATTAGATGCAATTTATTATTTTCATTTTTAATACAAAATAATATAAAATCGTATTGAAGAAAAAAAATCGAATAGCCAATCGAATATAAAACTAAATAATAAAATGTATGAAATGACAGTAATTAGTATATCTTAAATAAACATTTTGCAATTGCAACGCAATAGCTATCTACATAGGAAGAACCCATGTAAGATACAAATACAGATAAGTATACGTTATTTGATTAGAAATTTTCTTCTACTGTACGAAGATTAATTACATATTATTTTATTCCTTTTAAATACTTGTTGAGAGATAAAATACAATTATACATTTTTGCTTTCGCAAATGGCACGCCTATAAATACAAAGATTACCGAATCTATTAATTGTTATAATTTTCGTTAAACGGCTTAGCGATAAAGCCAGCCATTGTCTTCCATTATATACTAGTGAAATTAAAAAAAAAAAAATAAAAAAAAAAAAAACGACCATTTGTATTGAAATATGCCGTATTTATCGTGAAATGATTGTCGCCTTATCACGAGGGTGCAAATGAAAAATTGGCTTTTACCATTCTACCGCATCTGCGCGAAAAAGCACATAAGCCGCACGATTTATTAATAGAAAGGTTATATTATCAACTGCTGAAAAATCTCATTGTGAACATTGTTAACAGTTATGGCGGATTTTTCTTCACCTCCCGGATAACCTTATCTCTTCGTTCTTCGCTCGTTCGGGGACACGCGGCCACGCATTATCAGGCGTTAAGGCCGCGGCATTTACAGTTTTCTGCTTTCCCTTAAGTGCTAATTGCAGCGCATGACTGGATGTTCTTGTGTGTGCGCATGTAGCAGTTTTTTTTTCACGCCGATGCGGCTTAAGCCGGATGTGACTTTGTCAAGCTTATTTCCGAAGAACTGGCAATTATCAAGAGTCTTTGCTAAGGTGCGTGTGCTGTCGGAGAGGCTGAGCTAGTTGATTATTTCATGAGTCAAAGTTACTTGGATAATATGCTGCCGTTGAAGCATCAATTTACTAGTTGAATAAATAAATGATTAGCTTGGAGGTAAGTTTTGGCGTCCGTACGTTCCGAAGCTTTTCGGCATCTCTGCTGGAAAACACTCGTGTCTTGTTTGTGTTGTTTCTTCTCTTTCTACGTACGAAAAGAGTTTATCTTTAGTTTCTTTAATACTATGTACCCTCACATTTCGGGTAATTGAGAAAGTGTAAAAAATATAGATAAAGTTAAACTTTCAAGCAATAATGTTATATACACGTGTATATGTATGTATATGTATTTATGCATGTATGTATGTATGTATGTATGAATATCATTCGTAATAGTTTTCATGCAAATAGAAAAATATAAGTAATTAGCAAGGTTTTTTTTGTTTTTTTTTTGTTTTTTTTTTTGTTAATAACTAAAATGAGCTATAAATTATGTTAAATAAAAGTAAAGAAAAATAGTCATATTGAATTTAATAATCTCATTAATGATTTGTTTTTATAATTAAAGATATTATAAATTCTATTTTATAAATTAAATTATTATTTATATACATATATGAAGTATTTACAAGTATATAATATATAAATAATGCTTCGTAAATAGGTATTTATGTAGAGGCCGATGACTATGATTTATACTTTAGAATCCTTACATTTGCATGTGTGAATGCACATATCGGTCGAATAAATTATTTGGAATAAGTTGTCATCTCGAGTATTGCTTTGATAATTAATAAAATATCTGTTTTGCTTACTTAGTTTCAACTGCCATTAAGTATAGAGTTTCGATAGTCCTGAATTCCATTGCTCATTATCCAATTTCTCTATGCATTCGTATATGGAAATTTGATATGTACGTTGTTCTGCCTAGGAGGACACTGTTGCGAAATTTTTTACTTCAATACAATTTTTCTTTTACTATGCCATTATTATTATCATTTACAATGCGATTTTCATTATTTTTATAATAGACGATGGTCTTTTTTTTTTAAATAACAAATGTAACATAAAAAATACGTTTAATTTTATAATTAAAAATAGGCTAAAAGCATATATTTTTAGATTTTAAAAATTAATAAAATGCAATAAGTTTAATATCTACTTCGCATGTATTGGTATTAATTTTGAATTATATATATATATATATATATATATATATATATATATATATATACATGACATTTTAAAACTTTACTAGAATTAAAATTGGAGTTAAATTTACAGTAATGTACTTTATATTAAATAAATGAATGTTACAGGTTTTTAAAAATAGTTAAATTTTAATTGAAAATTTATTTGATTCAAAAGTTGTATGTCAATGCATACTTTCATACGTATTTTTTAAATTATACTTTTGAAATGTACTCTAATTTATTTGGAAATATGTTATGGTTTTTTAAAATTTGTACGCATGACGAGGGCGATGTTACAATAAAACTGTTAGTGTCATCTAACTTATTGATAAACTAAAAATTTCGTATTTTCACGTATAATTTTATCATATACCTTCATGAACGCATTGGTTATTTGATAAATTTCATACAAGTGAAGAAATATTCGGAGAATGGAACTGGGCCCATAGAACTCGACATTATAATGTCCTCTGATATAATATACCGAGATTGCATATCATTGGAATAAATTTTCTATGTAAATATTTCAGCTATCAGGAGTTAAAGTTATGGCATACGAATTGTGAAAGTATTAGTGGCAATCAGCTTTAGCTATTGTCTTTTATCGCTTAATTGCATTGGCACTTAAGAGTATATAAATTTGGCAAATTACTCCCGAGTCAAAGGTCTCGCGATATAAATGCCAAAAAGAAGATCCAGTTTTAAAAGAGCGGGAATTGAAAAGTTAATTGAAATTTAATATTCCGAGGATCCAATTAAGGGAATTACAGTTGATTAGTGAAAAAGAAGCGGAGGTTTCGGCCGTGTACTAACAAACGCGAAATGAGAAGCTGCCGTTCCCCTTTTTCCGCGTGAGAAGCCTCAATTAGCGGCGTAATTAAAACGATTTCGTGTAATCATACGGCGCAGGCCTCCTCATCGGGCTTATTTGTGCCCTATGAGCTTGTGTGCTAATTATAATGTCTCCATTTCTCTCATTAGATCCGTATTACGTTCTATGGTATAGAAGCAGCTGATAGCCGCCGCTTCTAGGCATATTCGTGCGCATCTGCATCTGCGAATTAATCGATTATCTTCGTACTTCTAGGACACTCGCGATTATTCGCAGTTGCACCCTCCCACTGCGGCGGGAAACATCGTACTCGCGCTTCCGCTTTTCCTTGCTTCGCGCCCGCCAATCACACTTGCCATTTAGAATAATTTCCGATAGAGTGAGACTTGGATTTCGCGGCTCCGAGAGAATATTTATCACCGTATGTTTGCGTTACGTTTTCATGGTAAGTAGCGCGAAAAATAATGGGCTCTCGTTATCTGCACCGTAGCAACTTTGCCTTCCGAAGGAAAGCCCACTCCGCGCGAGCTTACGCTTTTGACTAATCTAATTGTTTATTTTACTTCGGCGAAGCTCGGGTGATATCGATTTCTTACGTTATTAAATCTGCTGCTAGAAACGAATATCGTAATTTTGCGTATTATAAAGTTATCAAGCTTATTTGCATGTTGGCTGATGGGATTGTTAGCGGGGAAGCTCGCTTAGACGATGATAGGTACTTCGTTGTCCTGATTATTGCCGAACGATTCTTATCATTCGTTCTAATATTATTATTATTATTATTATTATTATTATTATTATTATTTTCACGTGGCACAGTGCGATTGTAGTCGCATATATACTCGAGAGCACTTTATTTTGCCCCTGACGCTTCATTGGATAAAAATTTGAGATGCACAATACTCTTGTATAATACACTGAAAAATCATTTGCAATGCTGTATTTAGTAAATATTTGCATTGATTCTTTATAAAACTACAACCAAATTTTGAAGAAAATGCTAGGATCACTGTATCATTCGAGCTTTGATTATCAGTTTCAGCAATGGCTTTATTATGGAGAAAAGTCGGTTAAATTCTGCCATAAAAGCTCATCTTTACATGTAAGACTTGTACTATCAATCGAAGATAATAAAATTTTATGATTTTTAAAGTGCCGATGCTCGCGATAAATGTTCGAAATTGAAATGCACGGTAACTTATATAAATAATCAGAGTTAATTGTTATTGATGTTGGATAAGGAGAGTTTTGTTAATACGCGTATTTTTCGACAATTAATACGTATGAGGATGAATTAATAAAATTGAAATCGTGAGCTCGTGTGGCCAACAATTTCTATAAATCATCGGCCTAACGGCAATAAAGAAGTCTATTGGTAGCTCACTGAATTGCATGGGCACGCGTAAGAACGATAAACTTTATAAGTAAGCGCAATTACCGTTCTACTGTGCTCATATTTCTGGAACAACAAATAACACTGGAAATCCGCTTTCTTTTCCCACAGATTCGCGTCGATACCACAAAGCTTCTGTCTCCCGTGTCATGCTCAAATGGCGCGTACACGCACGCGCATGGGACGGATGGTGGATGAGCT
>NW_011948420.1:5254354-5258859 GCF_000503995.2 Ceratosolen solmsi marchali
GGGGGGGGGGGGGGGGGGGGGGGGGGAGGCTATCTCTTGCATTATTACGCACTTAAGTCGTTTCACGCTGGCGTATGCGGCTGCTTATACAGAGACTCGTCAACCTTAGATACACTTAATCCAACCCAATAAAAATATCTATTTATGATAAAGCGCATCTAGAGAAACCCGATAAATCATATCGGTATCACGCATCCGCGCATATCTCGAGGACCAATCGCATTATAAATCTGTGGCTTTTGTAGTGTCGTTTCACGTCGTTAAATAGGGTCAGAAGGGCGCGCCGATTGATTTTGGCTCCGCGACTGTTGGAGCGCAAATCTTCTACGTCTGCCAGTCGTCCGAAAGCGACGGAAGGAGCGTAAAGTCGCTCGCTCTTTCTCTCGAGCCGAGACTCCGCCGTTGCATTTAGGCTCAGCTCAGATCGGCTCCTGTCCCTCCGTCAGCCCTGACATATCGGCAAAAGTTGATATTCAAACGCCGCCCGTTTCTTCGTCACGAGTCCATCTCGCCATCTTCCTCTGACTTTTGTGAGCCTCTATCGAATAAACAATCTTCTTTCATAATGGCCAGTACGTGACGGGGCGAGCGTTATTATACCGAGCGAGGGCCTCCTTACGCTTTGCATAATATACACATTGCGCTCGCTGCTACTCTCTTTCTATAAGCGCCCGCCCCTCGGCCGCCCACTAACACTCCTTAACTCGCTCAGCTTTGTCTCCACTTCGGCTCCTTTTTATGCTCGTGCTTCCTTCATCAACTACGAACTTGCACATTCTTATTAATTTTATTTCCATCTTTTATACCCATGCACTCGCGTCAGTTGTATTTAAATTTCGCCGTCCTTTTAACGGATATTGATATTTTATTTGTAATTTGCAACAATCAAAATATTTACATTAAATAATCATTTAAATATTATTAACCAATTGGAATTAGTTAGGTACATCGTGTGTATTGGCCTACAATTTATTATAACGAGCTTTAATTTATTCATAATCTTATTAGAATTATTATACCATCGTTTAGATAATATTTCATTTCTTATTCAGCCTTTAAAAATTGTTCATTTTATTTATGGTTTTTCGTTGTTTTTATTTTCTTTTTCTTTTTTTATTTTTGTTTTTTTTTTGTTTTTTGTTTTAATTTTTTAAATTTAACTTTGTTTGGCATCAGTTGGCATTAACTGACTTTGAACTCGGGTTGTAAATTATGTAGTGTAAATTATAAGTGTAGATTAAAATCTCGAAAATTCTAAGGCCTCGCGTAAAAGCTCACTTACCTCATCGCTTGTACGTGCATCTTCGGTAATCTACTCGCAAACACTCGTTTTTTTATGTACATGTATGCCAAGTCTATTTGAACGTTATTTTCATAATGAAAGGAACAAATGAGAGGCTCGTCTTCAAACCGAAGCAAATAAGAAGTCGCCTTTTTCTCTCTCACTTTCGTTCCCTTTCCCTCCCTTCATCCCTTCATCCCTCAATCCCTCCATCCCTCGATCCTCTATCTCACTTCTTATCTAGTACAAGGCAAAAGGGAAACGGCATTTAGGCGTAATGAAGCCTTGAGCGTCACCGCCAGAAATTGCGTGTTCGCGCAGGGGTTCCGTAAGTAGTCTTAAAATGCTAGCGGAAAGGGGGTGGGGAGGTAAAGTCACTGGGCGGGCTGCTTTGCCTCGGTAAGGAATTCCCGCTTGTGCATGGACTTGAAAGGACGATTTGCGCTCCAAAAAGCGAGAGAAGCGCGCGCGAGCAAGAGTGGGTGGGAGGGGGGGGAGGGAGCAGTTCTCGAGACGCCCTTCTGCCCGAGATTTTTTTACGCTCGACGAGCGAAACACATAAATAACGACTGATCTGACGTTTTTCATCGATAGCTCGCGAAAGTATGCGCATCTCGCTTTCCTTCTCTCCTGTTCTCGTTATCTCTATCTCTCGCTCTCTCGGTTTTGCATTTATATGCGTAAAAGCGGGAGATAAGACTGCCTGGTATTCATGGTTGAAATTGAAATTTTAAAGTGTGGGATTCGGTGATTCTTTATTTATTTATTTTCTTTTTTCGAAGGCATTAAATTCATTTTCTTCGGCAATGCTTACTCAATCGCCTTTATTGCGGTATTTTCGTATTTTTATTATTTACAAACAGGGGGAGTTGTTTTTATAACGTTTTTCCAGTACCTTATCTCTCTCCACTCTTTCGCTATATCTTATGCGTTTTATTAAATGTGTACCGAATGGTATTTTCGTGGTGAATTGCCATCATAAATATTGTTGAAATCTGTAATAAGATATTTTTGTGCCTCTCTCTCTCTCTCTCTCTCTCTCTGTGTGTCTGTCTGTCTGCCTATCTATCTATCCATCTATCTATCCATCTTTTCAATCGACGCTTGGGCTGAGCGTACACGGTACGTGATAGCGGGAGTCCGTAGAAACATTAATTGCGTAATATAACTGGCAATCTCGGATGACTCATTTCATTATTCCTAGGCGTGAAAATCAGTTATTTCAGTCAATTTGTTTTCGTCAAATCGTTCACTATTTCACGTAATGTAAGTCTAGGGAAGAAAATAATCGAAAGTTCCGTATCGTCCATCGACTAATCATAATTTTCTCTTCTTTCCCCCCGATTTCTCTCTCTCTCTCTCTCTGTCCATTTATCTATTTACCTATCTATCTATCCATCTATCTATCCATCTTTTCAATCGACGCTTGGCCATTGTCAAACGCTTTTAATAACCGACTGCCGATGGTCCATCCTGCCTTGGTAATATATGCTCATTCGTTCTGATAAATCACGCAAGTCGAAATGCATCGGAGCCCGCTCAGCGCCACAATCGCTACGTCGCAACGCTCCACGGCATTATGTTAATTTCCCTGGCGTGCGCTGCTCATCAGCCGAAGGAGCCGCTCACCCGGTCTTTCATCGGCAAAGCCAAATGAATCGTCAGAAGCGCGGCGGGCAGCGGCAAGGAGCCGGGCTCCCGAAGGGGATCCTCGCTTGGTATTGAATTACATTAGGCGCGCTCGGCCACTCCAGAGGTTTCAAGAGCCGCGGAACGTATGTAAATTGCCGCTTATGGCGTCCCACTCCCCGTCGCCACGTACCCACCTCCGTCCCATTTCACTTTCTTCGCGAAAGTCCATTTGGACGGGGGGCTCTTGCCTCGTTTCGTCCCCCTCCACGGTACTCGGAGCGCCGCCGCCACCGCTGCGAACCACCGCCGCCGCCCCTTCGAGATGTCGATCAACGCTACCGAGTGCAAACCCCCCGGTAATCGGGAAGTGCCCGCCCCGACTCGCCCCTCGACAAATATTTTTCTCACCGTGACGGATTTGAAAATTCGGTGGTCGCCCTCGTAATGAGGCCGATTTTACATGCGGGCTGGCGGAGGCGAGCCACTCGCCTACCTGCTGCTTTTCGCGGCAGACCATTTAGTAGGTCGGGAAATTTTGTGGCCGTCCTTTCGGGAGATGCTTTATTACGCTTTGTCCGATGAATGCATTGCTGACTCGTGTCCATGTGAAGTGCGTCGTAGCGCGTCGCGTGCATTGGACACGGTAGCCATGTAAATTTCGCATTGTTCCATTTCACGCCATATTTCATGCGTGCACAAGCCTTTTATACAATTCTAACTATTCAAGTATCCTTGCTTTATCATTTTTCTCATTTGGATTTTTATTGCTACTATCGCGCGTTGCTTATCTTGCGCATATAATTATAATCCGAGCATCTGGACAACTAAATTTATCAAATTCGCTATATCAGAGGGCAGTCTTCCTACCTACTCTTATGCAAAGCAAGTGCATTAATCTTTTGTGGATTTATTAATTATCATCCAGATGCTCGTGCCTCATTGCGTACGTGCACGCCTAAGTACGTGTATTACGACTTCCTGCCAAAGCTCAAGCGATCTTTATTGGCCTGGCATTGGCATTGCGTTAAGTTCGACATTTTAACACCGTAAATGCGTGCACTGCCGCGTGTGCCGTCCAAGATCGGCGCAAGATGTTCGCATTAAACTTAAATGTAAATATATTTATATTTGAAATTAAAAGGCAACTCTGTGAATGTGTGGATGACAGGCGGGCGAAGGGCCAAGAAAAGGACTCCCTATTTTTTCATGCCAATCGATCTACGAGGAGTAATATATAACATGGCTACGTGGACCGAGTAATCCCAACGGAAGATACATATTAATTGCGAGTGCTTTGTCATCGGATTTAGAAGCATAATAAAAGAGAGGCACGAGACTCACAGTTAATCATTTCGTATCGCTTTAATAGGATACAATGTTTCCTAGTGCCTACAAAGCCGAGGGCAGCACATAAACGTCGCGCTCGCGTATGCGCTGCTCCTCGTCCGCAGCGGGCAAAGGAGTCTCGTGGCAAAAGAGTGGGGCCCCATGGACAGCGTCACAATACATCTCTTTAGCGACGACACGATAAATCAAAATTAACTCGTTGGAGAGAGAGAGAGAGAGAGAGAGAGGGGGGGGGGGGGGGGGG
>NW_011948420.1:5258900-5319662 GCF_000503995.2 Ceratosolen solmsi marchali
TGAGAGAGTGAGCGTGAGAGAGAGAGAGAGACAGAGAGAGAGAGAGAGAGAGAGAGAGAGAGAGAGCAAACAGGTTGGTTGCTCGCGCGCACACTAGCTCCACGGGAGCCTGCAGTCGAGAGTTCGCGCGACGTTTCATTCGTGTATGCGTCCGCGTGCGCGCGTCATTCGCGAATACAGGCGGCCCTGCGCATTGCTTAAAAATTGACGACGACCGTCGCTGTTATTCTCGTGGCTCCCGTTGTTGTTGTTTGGACAATGTTTCGCGGCACTTGGACTACCGGTCAAGTGGATCGAGGTCTTTGTTGTTCCTTTGCTCCATAAACAGATTTCGATGGATAGCACAATATTTTGTCCTTGCGGTTGCTATTGCTTCAGCTTAAACTCATACGTTATACCCAACGCAACCGATTAATTGCTAATCTCGTGATCGTCAATGACTTTATTAAACAATTTTATTTGGCCAGCGCCTCGAGGCTGAAGATTTCCGGGGGATAATAGCAGTCGAAGTGATTTTTTACTAAATGTTGCTTGGAGCAAAGGTGCATCAAGCCATTGCATTGAAGCGTTTGAAAAAAAAAAAAAAGAATACAAAGTCCAATTTCATACTATTGCATCTCATAATTGTTCTCATCAATAAATAATTTTACAATTAACTCGTCGTTACTTATCGGTAATTCTACTGTAATCGACAATTATAATACATAATTTACATGATGTTTAAATATGCCGATAAAGTACATGACGGAGACACTTTATATAATGAACTAAGAATCTTATTACTTGGAAAACGAAAGAAAAAACAAGAATAAATTTGTTACTTTGATTATCGATATTTTCTTGTGAAAAGAAAACATATGCATTATTTAAATGCCTGTAACAAATTGCACAATAATTTTTATACTTGACAGAGTAAATTTAACATAAATTGCATATGCAAAATAATTTATTCATTAATTTGCAGTTAACATTATGATTAGATCTATGTAAAAGTAATATAATATATGGAGTATTATTGCTTACTCAATCGTTTTTCTTTCATACGACAGTTTTTTCATTACGCAAAATATTTGTGCTCTGCCGAGCCTTGTATTTCTATTCTATTAGATTATTCTAATTAACGAGAATATCATAAATAAGTAATAAAATTCAAATTATTTCAAATTGTTGGGAAGTCTGTCAACAATGTTACATTAAATTGTTTATTATCGGTCACATTAATTTAACTTGTGTTATAATTAATATTTCATTCTCCTTAATGAGAGTTTGGTTGTATTAAGTTAGTATTACTCTATTTTAATAGTTATTATTACCACGGTAAATCTATGATAATTGATAGCAAATGCGCCTGTAAACTGTGTTATCCCGATGTAAAGTGTACTTTACTATCTGCTAACTGAAATGTAGACTACGTGCGCCATTAGTATATATCTAATCTGTTATTTTAATAAAAATTGCGCTCTTAATTATTGAGGCTATTCACTGGGAGATATTGATACAATCTTTTCCAGCCTTTGATATTATGAGTTTAATTGATCTGGATATAAAAGGATATATATAATATATATAATATATATATATATATAATATACAAGGAGAGAAAATATGCATAAAAGCCTTGAATTAGCATATAATGAAACAGATGTTATTCTAAAAATGTAAAAAATAATACTTTGTATTTGCAACAATTTGGCATTGCATTTATTAAAAGTAATTGTGAATAATATAAAGACAAATATGATGAATGCGTACACAAGCAGCGGCTGCGGATGTGCTTTTTGTTATTGAAATATCCTTTCGCAGGATGTTTAATACAACGGTAACATATAATCGCACGATTAAAAGTGAAATCTAGGTTACAAAAGCTACAAGTCGAAAAGATATTTATCTGTGAAGCCACGAAGACTTTAAAATATTAGATCTTTCACGCGCCACGATCACGGTTATTCACATTGTCACAGCAACTTATCCAGCTGAATTAACGACAGAGAGGCCAGTATCATATATCACAAAAGCTTCCTCGCGGAGCAAAATGGGCAACAGATTTCACGACGCAGAATAAAAATCCGAGAGAAATATTCTAGATATCCCGCATAACGATGTAACGATGTCATATCCGAGCCCGGCACTCGAGAGATGAAAATTCGAGCATGACTCCGTGTAAAGCGTGAGCCAACCGGCGCAAACGACACACATTGGGCCCTCGTAAAAACCATCCCTAAAAACTTTAAGTTATTCGCTGACACACGCGGACAAGTTCGTAAATTTCACCTGAGCGCTCAGGGCCTGGCCAGTTAAGAAATCACGAGAGCGCCTAATGCGCGCCGTTAAGTATAGGCGAGTAAGAAAGAGCGTGACCTCTCATGTACACATCCAATTTTCATGGCGGACAGCAGCGCGATGCATCGCATCGAAACGTCGAGACCTTCGGCCGCGTGGCCCGGCTATCCAGGTTCTCCGGTTCGTGTCACGTTTTGGCGACCGGTTTTCTCGCTCCTTTCCTCGGCCTCGCGAACCCAAAGCCTGCCAACCCACACCCACGTAATCTTCTTTTTCTTCCACCTCGTACCCTTAATCCACCACATTCTTTATCTTTCTTTCTCTTCAATCCGCCCCGTAATCTCGACGTCGAGTTCCTCTTCGTTCCAAGTCCCGCTGACCTTCGGTGACGCGGACTCGCGAGCCTCGAACGTCTCACGGACAATCGTGCGCATTCGGAGCGGCATTACGGTATTATCTCGTGGGGGCATTATATGTCGTGCTTTCTCTCCTCCTTCTCCTCCTCCTCCTTCTCCTCCTCCTCCTCCATCTCCTTCATCTCCTCCATCTCCTTCATCTCCTCCATCTCCTCCTCCTTCACCTCCTCCATCTCCTCTACCTCCTCCACCGTCGCCATCTCATCCTTCTCTTCCTCCAACGCCGCGTATTAAGAGGATTCGTTCTTGGCTTGCTTTAAAGCCACCCGGCAGTTTGCTGAAATACGAGAGCAGGATCTGCTCGGAATACATAATGCATATCAATATGAGCTACGTATACTAGGCCCGTGTCCTGCACGTATAGAGTCCTAAATGTGCCCAAATTATATACACATACAAGGATTATAACACAGTCCGGTGGTCTCGATCCATCGGTCTCAGGTTATGCCACGCTGTATAATAGATTAGGTAATTTTCGTGGAAACGTTGGAGATTGTGTACATTGTATCCGAGAGAAGCATCGAGATATAAATAGATAGATGGTTAGATAAATAGATAGGTTGACTGCGAGAGAGACGGGGAGGACGAATGAGAGAAACAGAGAGAGAGAGAGAGAGAGAGAGAGAGAAGGGGTAGCACTTGGCTTACGCCTACGCTTCCACTGCTGACAAGTCCGGATAGATGGATAGAGAAGGGGTCGGGAGGTAGAGAGAGAGAGAGAGAGAGAGAGAGAGAGAGAGAGGAAAAAGGGGTGACGGAAAGAGACGGAGGATCGTTTCACACATGTACGAACAGCAGCCGCAATGGCAGCGGCAGCAGTTACTCAGTGAGCCGTTTGAGATCCTTGCAGATTTGCCTAGGCTCTCTCTCTCTCTCTCTCTCTCTCTCTCCTAAACTCGTTTAAACGCGCTCGAGCGCACTGCTAAAGGGGTTTCGCGAGTGCTTTGCTTAGAGAAATTTCACACCGTTGGCTATATTACGCACGTTTAATCAGAACGACAAATTTCAAGTTTCGAACATTCGCGAATGTTGAAAAAGAGGATCAATTTCAGCGCACATCGATACTTAGTATAAAGCTAAAAAAAGCTACAACAACCTATAAAACAAATATATAAAATTTATTATTAATTAATACTTTATCTGTTTTTCTGCACGGTTCAATAATTATTACGGAAATCACATTTAAAATGTTAAATACTTGTTTTAATTACCAACCACGAGTAACGGCAAGTCTATAGTTTACAAACCATTTTGTAAGATATTTAGCAACTAGTCAAACACAAGGATAAGGTAACTACTACCACGTAGATTTATATATTATGATATAATTATGAATATTATAATATCTATATGATTACAAAAATTAGTACGCAACTTTTTCCATATATTTGATGTATGTATAATAATTGATGCGGGCCATTCGTTAACTCGTGTTCCATTTCATGTATTATTTACTCTAATTATCAAATAATATTCAAAATAGTTAATGTCATATGTCATTGCTTTATTATTTTCATTTTATAATGAAAACTTTATTGAAAATCTAGATTGTATCACTTATATATATAATATCGAAAATTACATCGAAGAATAGTAAGAAATTTAAAAGTCATAATTAGTAATAACAAATAATCCAAAAAAGAAAAGCATGATTTCATTAAATGTAAAGTCTTCGAATAGATTACAGAGTTATTTTTGAATAAATATTAGTGTATATTTTCATTAATTTTATATTAAAATTGGTTGAAAAGACCTTAAATTCTGTATGTTAATGTCTTTATTTTAGAATCGCTGTGGTAAGAATATCACAGAATATATAATATATTCAAGCCTATATTGTCAATAATAATTTATAAAAAGGATCTTTTCACGAGTGTAAAGAAATTTCATGAATATTAAGATAAACATCATATTTGCAAAGTTTGTGCATGAAAACATATAACGGCGTCAATATGCCGCATTTCTTACGTGTTCATAATTTTTATTTTACGAGTTAATATTATAAAAAAAAGAAAAAAAAAAAGAAAAAAAGAAATTACTGGTAAATTATGAATTTAATTAAATAAGTTGTGTTTAAGTGTTAAAATTTATAATCCGTGATATTACTGGTACATGCTTTGAGACTTCCTTTATGATTTGATATGACACCGTGTCAGTATAAATGAAAAGAACGAATGAAAAATAAATCGCATAAAAATTAATAGCATCCTTAGTGTCGTATTTTTCCGGCATTCATTTGTAAGTGGAAGAACTAGAGGTAGAAATAGAGAGATAGATGAAGGGAGAGAGAGAGAGAGGGGGGGGTACTTTAATTTCTAAGGCGACACCCGGTATAGATTGATTTCGTCACTCTTTTGCACGTGTGTGTATTTAAAGGAACCGTTGGATGATCGTAAAGTTGACGCGGAGTGTTGGAGTACGGATTACATTAAGCGATTATAATCGGTACTGGCTGATCGAATCGAAATCAGGCCATAAGAGCGAAATAATAGATAGATAGATAGATAGATAGATAGATAGATAGATAGATAGATAGATAGATAGATAGATAGATAGATAGATAGATAGATAGATAGATAGATAGATAGATAGATAGATAGATAGATAGATAGATAGATAGATAGATAGATAGATAGATAGATAGATAGATAGATAGATAGATAGATAGATAGATAGATAGATAGATAGAGAGAGAGTAAGGGAAATTAAGAGTAAGGGAGAGCTTCCAAACTCATAACGGTACAGCACGTGGATGTATAAATATATATTTTTGTTTTCATTAGACGCGATTTCCAGCATTAAACTCGACAACAGCATCCGCATTACATTTTCGATCTTTCTAACAACTAATCGGACGGTTGCAACGTTACGCGCCAATGGTTCGCGCCCCTTATGGCATTTAATTTCACGCTATTAGTATACCGCAATTATTTTGCAGAAATATTTTTCCTGTTATAATTCACGACGGTAGGACGCTTCCGCGGATTCGAGATATAGAGAGAGAAGAGATAGAGAGAGAGAGATAGATAGATAGAGCGAGAGAGAGAGAGAGAGAGAGAGAGCATTGCTTTGCGTGAGGCGCAGAATCTCGAAGAAACGGCCGTATCCACCTCCCGCCTCCTATTCCCCTTCCCCAAACTGCTACTCAATCTACATGGTTTAACGGTAGTCGTACGAGGGAGTATGTTTTGATACTTCAGATGAGATTCGAAGATAATAACCGTACATAGTTACCTACAACTTCCACTAGGACACGAATTTTTCATGGAAAAAACTGTGCTTGGTTAATGCTTCGCTAAAGGCTCCCTCGTTTTTCTCATGGCTTTCTCTAAACTTTTTTTATAGCCGTTGTATTTTACTGTGAATCGTGTTTCAAATATATAAAGTAAACGTTGTAAGGAAATTTGCAATATCTTACTAAATAACAATGTTAAAATTCATTAATATCGTGGCTAACGTATGCGCCTTTCTAAGAATAAAGATGAAGCGTTTATAGAAAAAACTAGGCGTCTTGTACGCTGATACAGTGCAAAATAATAAGCTTCGAAGAAAATTCTGATGCCAAATATACTGACTAATAAGATTTATTTGAATCGAAAGCCTTGAATATAATTGAGAATAAAAATGTTAATTTGATCATACACTTATGAAAATCTAGTAGAGTAATAATAATGTTTCTCTTAAAATTATAGTGAAATGTTCCCATTACATAAACAATAGGCGAACTATAATCCGCAAATTAAGTTTTGCAAATGGCTCAAAGCAATTACGGTAATTTGATTAAATAAGGATCCATTGATATGAGCGGCAAAAATGTTCAACTTTCATTACTCGTTAATTATGCGGACGTATTCCAACTGACATTCGGCTTGATTGTAGGTATAAACGTAGAAATGGTATTATTAACTCACCTACGGATTCATAAAGCGTTTCGTTCCGTTAATTGGTAGTGAGCTATAAGAAGGTGGTGGTGGTGGTGGTGGCGGCGACTCTCGCGGATAAAAATCCACGACCGCTTTACGTACGGAGTACTTGTAATACACTGCACCAGGAATACATACACATAAAACCGAGGATGCAAACGGGGCTTAGGCGTAGGTACTTACCTCAAAGTACACGCGGCTCTCGGAAGAAACGACGCGCGGTTTAACGGTACAATTGAGCGGGCAGCGAGCGGCGGCGTGCGGCGATAAGGGCGGGATGGGGGGAAGGGTTGGCCTGCTACCTGAGTGAAAGAATCTCGGCGCTTAGGACGACGAGGTCGGCCCCGTCTACATACAGCGATGCCCCTTTTTCACGAGGTAACTCCGGCATCCGTATGTACATAAGCGGACGATCATAAGCTAAGCAACGTAGATAGGATAATGTTTTGGCTATGTGGATATATGTTGAACGATTGCGTAATGACACTTCTTTTCTTATTTTTTTCTATCGGTTTCTATTTCTTCATTTATTTCCGCTTTTCTCACAGATGTATACGTGAAAATCAAGACGCAACGGTTAAGTACCTTATGACCTACGTCTAAGAGTCTTGAAAAATTTAATGCTAATCTAACGTGGATTTCCTTAGGACGTATGGCCAGGATATTCGAATTTTCCAGATGTTGAAATTTACCATTTTACAAAAATTTAATATTTTATAAAATTGCCGTGCACAAAATTGTATACTCTTCTATTTTCTGATTTTAATAGGTTTTTAAAACTGGGCTTAGGTGTCAGGGGCCAATTTACAACGCCACAAATTTCACAAGCAATAATATTATTTTGAATAATGCTCAAATTACCAAGAATTGCCATAAACATCATTATACATAAGGGAAGCTCATTTTAAAAATGCTCTATAACTTTTTATGTTTAATAAAGAGATCGGTGATCGAAATTTAAGATTTGTAATAACTTTTCAACGAATGTTAAAGCATTAAGTTAATTGTCATCTATTTTGAAAGACCTAGTTTGAACTCAATATAACTGACATCTGTAACGTAGCATTTTAAGACTGTAAATGAATGTTATTCGTGATTCATCATTAATTCAAAATATTACGTTGATCCGCTTCTGACGTAATCACCTTAGCTGGAATTATGATTGAACGAATATATCGTATTAATAACTCAATAAGAGCATATTTTTATGCAAGCACAATAAAATATACAATATACGATACTTTTGCTATTTGTAATATGAATATTTAAAAATAATTCGATGATAGAATAACAGTCACTAAATTAGTTAGTACTTTTTACAAATTATAGTTTTTCGATTTTCATCGATTTTATCGTATACTTAAAAAATATAGTGTAACCATACCTTTAATATATATATATATATATATATATATAATAATAAATTGAATAAGATAATTAATTTGTTGAAAATATCTTACAAATTTTTGCTCGACAATAATTAATTATTGAGCCAAGCAAGTTTTGAAATTACGTATGAATGGAGGATTATTGTTAGCTGAAACCGATGGAATAATGCAGATTACAATTCAAATCACTTTAATCAAACAAGCATATTTTCAATGTTGCAATAATAATAATAGTGCTAGTATCAGTATAATTATAGCCCCTGACAATATTTTCATTGCTTTTGACAAATACGGCGAACCCCCACAATCTGCCTAAACAGCTGTGTGCGTAACCCTAATGGCACATGTGTGAGAGGGCAGACTGTGTACGTTAGCTATCGCGTTTGTAACTATGATCCTAATTAAATTGTGCATGGAATTGAGAAATAAGGAGGGAAGAAAGAGATATAGAGAACGAGGGAGAAAGGTAGTCAGATAGAGATAGATAGATAGATAGATAGATAGATAGATAGATAGATAGATAGATAGATAGATAGATAGAGAGAGAGAGAGAGAGAGAGAGAGAGAGAGAGAGAGAGAGAGAGAGAGAGACAGACAGACAGACAGACAGAACTGCAGTGCACGTACAGTTTGATCCAGAGATCCTTTTCTCTTGGCTTAAATCGCCTAGAGCTGCTCTTGGGCCTCTGACTTGCTCTTTGGAGCCAAGACTATTCGGATGCTCTCTCTCTCTCTCTCTCTCCCCCTCTCTCTCCCTCTCTCTCTCTCTTGTTCTCTTATTTCTAGGTTCGCCGGTCGACAAGTGAACTCGAATGAACTGTAGTATCTTGTGGAGCGTCGAAATACACAATGTCTAACGGAGAGAGGTAGACAGATAGATAGGTAGATTTCGATAGAAACAGAGATAGAGAGAAAGAAAAACACAGATAAGTAGATAAATAGATACATAGATAGATAGATAGAGAGAGAGAGAGAGAGAGAGAGAGAGAGAGAGAGAGAGAGAGTGAGCGAGAGACTAGTTTAGGAGAATAGAGATGGAACGAATCGAAGATTAATGAAAAGATACGCATTGATAGACATTAAGAAACTGTAACAGTTTTAGAAAATAAAAAAGAAGATAAAAGAAACGAAGAAAGAGTTAAGTAAGATGAATTGACAGCTACTTATTGTTTCATGATAGAATAATTCTCTATGAATTGAGAATAATTACATAAAATTATAATTTCTTCTACGTCAAATATAATTATAGAAAAATAATGCTAAATGAATTTAAAGAAAAGTAGAAAATTAAAAGTGCCAAAATTTAAAAGTATTATTAGGCTGCATAAATTGCACACACGAGATGATTAATGATCTATCGAGGAAGAAAATAAATATTGTCTACAAGATAAAGAGCACACTAAACCATTATTTTAAAGTAAACATAGGGTACAGTGTATTTATAATAATTGATTTTAAATACTAGTAAAGTAAACATACTTGACATGTAAAGATCTATCGGTTTTAGCCGTGATCAAATAAGTACATAATTGTTAATAATAATGCTCAATTGTCCAAAATTAACGAGAAATTAAAATCATATTCTCTGGCTCTTTGAAACATGAATAAAATTGATTGTGGCATTTATTTTATATGCAAGCCAAATAATTTTTTTCATTTAAATATTAATATATGAATAATGTATAGAAACTAATAAATTGCTTAATCTATGGAACGAAAATTTGAAGAATAGTATACTAACATTAAATTATTTGATCGAACTATAGATTTATTTTTTAGAATGCGAATGTAAGGCATTTCTAAGAACTATGACTTTTAATTTTGTACTTTAACTAAGCAATTCTTGAACATTTATTTTCATTGAAGAGGAACGATTGTCAATTTATACGCATTTATTTTTGTATTCTTTATTATGTAGACTGTGCGCATACATCTTTATGCTCGTGGAAAGATTCTATGCGAATCTTACATCATTTTAGCTTAACATATTTGTACATGGAATGGCATATTTGTTTCAAAGAGAATGTTTGAATTGTATTACAGTTTTATCTCTTACAATGTTCGACTGCTTACGAAGTTGCATATTTTTATTAGCTATGTTTATTCAAATGCAGCAAGCAAGAAATATGGCACAGACAGAGAATGTACTGTGTACTAATGTGTTTTGTATTTGTTTGTTTGCCAATGCGTGCGTGCGCATGTGTGTGTGTAAAGAAAGTAACGTGGCAACCAAATTTGTCTACGCTTTTAGAAAATTTGCTAAATTATGAAAAGTGCAAAGTAGAGGAAAGTAATGCTTGTAAAAGATTCCTTACATTTATCCGATCCAACGCCGAGACAATACAAAAGAGCAAAAGAAAGATGAAAAAACAGATAGAGAAAAGCCGTCAGTAGGTGTGCGTGGACGAAAAACGGAGGAGGGGGGGGGAGGCGGTCATGTGGGTAAGTATGACATACGAAGCGAGTGAGTGAGAGAGGAAGAACGAGAGAGGGTGATATAGAGGGAGCGAGCGAGGCGGCTAGCGGGAGGGGCAGACAGGAGGGAGTGAGAGACAGTGAGAGAGAGAGAGAGAGAGAGAGAGAGAGCAAGAAGGATAAAAAGAGCAAGACAAGTCCCCAAGTCATGTGAGCCGGGTTCTCGCAAGCGTCTGTCGGGTCGCCGACGGGTCAATGTCGCCGGAGTAATTACCTCTCCTTCTCCTTTCACTCTCTCTCTCTCTCTCTCTCTCTCTCTCTCTTCGTCTTTTTCTCTCCTACTGTTTTACTCGGTTGCTTTGCCTCGTCCTTGCATGCGAGAGTTCACTATTGCTTGTTCCTTTTGCTCTTGCGCCATCCTTATATCCGTCTTCTCCTCCTCCTCGTCCTCTCGCGGCATTTATTTTTCTCGTTCGTCGTGTTTTTCTCAAACCCTCTTCGTCTTCGTCTTCGCTTGTTTTGTCTCAGGTTTCTTTAACCCGCGAGTTTCTCGCACTATTCTTCGCTTTTCATTACTCTTGTATTTATGTCTTCTATTCTCCAGAACTTTTTCATTCCTTATTTCGTGAAAATGCCATGTATTTTACAATTGAATTCGTAAATTAAATAAACAATCTGGTGATACCTTACACTTAAATGTTATTCCATTTTCACCGAATTAATCACTGATAAGCTGCAGTTTTATATGTAATTAATGCCATATTCGCAAATTAAAATTCGAAAATTTCATCACTTTGACGAAGTAAAAATTTCTCTTTAAAAGGCCATATGAATGATATGATTTATTTTAATGTATTTTCTCAGCAATAAATTATTGAATCGACATGACATTTCTGGCGCAATTAAACTATTATACTAAATATTTTCTGAAACTATCAAATCAAAACTAAATCTAATCATATCATTCTTATTAAATGTTATTAATTGTTATTTTAAATGTTCTTTATTAAAAAATAATGCAATCCCAATTATGATGGTGGTGCGTTGAATAGGAATTTTATGGGCCTGGCCAAGTGTCGAATATCTGATAAAAAATAATTTTATAAATGTTTTTTTACTTTCATACCAAGAGCCAATAGGCGATTATTTTCTTCGGAGCTCGTAATTTGGTTAAGTTTAGATATTCTTAGTGTTTAATGAAGCTTTGGCGCTCTTAAAAATAAGTTCTGATCCCGAGTAAGCAGATGACCTTTTATCAGATACGTTTTTGATTTATTACGCTTTGTAGGTAACGGAAGGTAATCCGGATAGTAGGGCTTATCCGGTTTGAGTGTGGCTCATGCTGATTATGAAAATGGTCGTTACAAATCTTTTATGGTGAAGAATAAACCGATATTTATAGTCTCAAAGAACTCAGTCTCAAAGTCTTAGTCAACTAAAACTCTTAAATAGTCAAGTATTGTGAATGAATATCTAAATAAAAAGATAAATGTAAAAAAAGTCATTCTAGTTAGGCTTAATGAGGAATAATGAAAAACTTTTAAAGCAATAATAATTTCTACGAAATGCTATTTTTAAGTAAGCAACGTAATAAAGCTTTTACGGTGCAATATTAATTGGTAGAATTAATCTACTTGTTATTATCAAACACTTATATTCATAATATATACAGTTCTTGTATATAAAACCTTTATTTATGCAGTAAATTTTATGTTATTACTCAATAGTAGAATTAAAATAGAAATATGTAGATATAACGTGTCATGTTATTATTGGAGATATTTTAATCAAGCGGCATAGAATTACGTAAACTAAATATATGTTGGAAACTAAAGTGTGTAAGTAGCTAAATAACTTTATAAATTTCGGTATAATTTAGGGATATTTAAAAGATGATATGTAGGTAATGAATGAAAATTGTGAAGGATAGTTGGTTGTCAGCCTTTGAGCGTTTATAAATGTTTGAGCGCAATTGACATATCTTTGGGGATGAATAGAATTCGTGAAGAATGACCCTCGGAAATAAATGTCACCCCCCAGGTAGCAGCGGAAGCTCATGTGAAATTAGATGTTTCTCGTTATAAAACCAGCAGTTGTTTGATGGTTAATTTGACTTTGCTATTCTGGAAAAAAAAAAAAAAAAAAAAAAAAAAAAAAAAAACCTTTGAAAATCCTGTAGAATCAGGATCGTATGCGTAAATTACCCTCATTTCAGAAAGTGGGGTCAATCTCGGATAGGTAATGATTACTAACAATACATTTGTACTATTGGCCATAAATCTTGTCTCTTTGGGAAAAATAAAAATGAAAAACTTTAGATCTAGCAGTAATCCCTGTCACATGGGAAATGGAGTAGTGTCATCTATAACGGGAGGAGGTAAGGGAGAAGACTCGGATGATTAATAGAATTCCGGACCATTGAATTAAGATGCATTTTTCTGTTATTTATTACAAAGGCTCCGGATATAGTTCGAAATTTCGTACATCTCTGCTTTATTCGATTTCAATGCATATTTGTACGTTATTTTTTAATTTTACATTTTTCAATTTAACATACAAAATTGATAGTTAGTACTTTTAAATTATGATTGTTCTGATTCTATGAGATTGTAAATAATCGATAAACTTTTGGTACTACTGGTACTCGTATAAGTCATAATTGGCGAAAGTTTAGTTATAATCATATCATTAAATTCTGACAATATTAATATGAATATGACAAAATTCGATAAAATTATTTCCGTCAATAATATCTAAATTCGTAATGATACTAAATAATTATTTAAATGATCAAAATATAGCGTTTGCATTATAATTAATTAAATATATTGTAATAACTCTGTAAATTCTGTAATCGTACTATTTGGAGTTTATTTAATTTTCCAAATTAATCTACTAAAATCTACTACAATTTCGGAATTACGGACTAACGATATTTTTATAATGTTTTATGAAAATCCTGCTTTACGTACATACATAGATATTGGAAATTCGGTCGTATTGAATGGTAAATTTATGGGGCTTTCACGACCTATTATTTGAAAAATAATTTTCCCATCTCTGTGGTATTATCGTAGATTAATTATTACGATTTCATGTTCGCACTTGTAAAGCTTTACATAGAATAATCGCAGTTAGTGACATGTCAACAAATTTCGTTTTTTCTTCTTCTTTTTTTTTTCTTTCTTTTTTTTGTAATTTTAGATGAATAGATGCATATGTGCTGCTCGACATTGAATCTCTAAGTGTACATATGGCAAATACATTTATAATAAAAAAAACAGATACGATAATTACAAGGCGATTCTTCATATCCACGGCGTCGCACCTCCACTATCTGCCGACTAAAAGTACTCGATGCGTGAGTTGTCTATCACATATTTTCCAACCAGTTATGGTAAAACTTGTATTTTATTTATTTATTTTATTTATTTATTTTTTTTTTTTATATAGATTTAGAAAGGCGCTTAAGAACGTAAGTTACAAATTACTTATAAAGATTTTTTGATAATTTATTGCAAACTTAATGCACGATTAATGTAACAGTTGACTTTGAAAAATTAGTTGATATTCATAATTATGGACATTGCCCTATAAAAATCTTCTTATGAAAGTATTGATAATCACGACTAAAAATCTATTTAAAAAAAAAAAAAAAAAAACAAGTTTAAACAATCATTTGGGCATAGAAAATGTATCTTACATTTGGCATACTTTCTTTGCTCTTTGTATTTGTAAGGTTGGCTAAGCACAAGGCTACGATATACGTGATGCTTATATAACTGAAAATTTGTAATGTTGATTTAAAAACTGTCACGACATTATACTTATGTTTATTTGTTTATTAATATGAGCAGTAAGTTTATTTTTAATTCATATATACTAATTTATAATAATTACACGTGATTATTTTATATATCGTATAATTATGTACACGTGTATCCGACAAGTTTTAGGTTTTTTTATGGATAGAGGGATATATATGATCATCTCAATACTAAAAGTTAGGAGTTTTCGATATATAAATTGCAGGATTTAGTGTTTGTACAAACGTATAAGCGCTAATTAAAGTGGAGCTTAAAAATACTCAGGAGCGCACCAATTCGAAAATGTAAATATTTCCTCATGAAACAAGGAAACCTGTTAAATCGGCTCACATTCCACGTAATAAGTAATTTCCCACGTTACATGTGTTTAAAAGTGCATCAAAATTAACAGGCGGGACGTTTATTGGAGCTCGGGAGCTTGGAAATCGTAAAAGAACAGGAGAGAAGCCCTCCGACACTTTACATGAGAATACAAGTAATGACCGCGCGGATCTTTCGACCAGTTTAGCTCCCTCGTTGGTGTCGAAGCCGTGAAGCCGCAGTGCACAGCGGGTCACTTAAATTCTTTGCGCAGCTGCGTGAAATCACAGCGGATCGATGCTGAGCTACTGCATGCGTGTGGTTTTCCAATGGTTGCATCTAAATTAAAAAAAAAAGAAAAAAAAAGAAAAAAAAAGAGCAAGCGTGTGAGAGAGACAGAGAGCGGTAGGTGGAAAAGTAAAGGAAAAAACTGGGTGGCTTCTGGATATCTGTCAAGCGTCATTATCTCGAATGTTTAGCAATTGCGACGTTATTGGTGTAAATGCACGTCAATTACAGTATACCATAATTACAAAGTCGACAACTTAACTTTTTCACTCTTTTCTCTCTCTCTCTCTCTCTCTCTCTCTCTCTCTCTATCTCTCTATCTCTCTATCTCTCTATCTCTCTCTCTATCTGTCTATCTCTCTTCCTCCTACTCTCCCGTCTCTCCACCTTCACCCCCTCCTTATCTCTTTCTCAATAGTGGTATAGGCGTTTGCATAATTGAATTTACGAGCTTCCGACGCTTAGCTGATCCTACGATTATTTACACTTTGAGCTGCTTTATTTTGAAACCTCTTACGAGAATGTAAAATTTTGATTTTATCGTGCTGTTTTGACACGATGCGCAATTTATATGGTTTTACAAACTTGTTAAAATTTTCGTTATAAATTTATTACTTATGCGCAAATTTAATTAAATTTTTTTTCATTCATCAGTACATATTTTTCAATGTCGAGAATTTTTTTTTTTTTTTTTTTTTTCGAAGATATATCTTAAATCTCGTTTTAGAATAATTTATAATATTTTATGGCAATTATTATAAGTAGCTTGAATTAATCGGTTAATTTCAATTAATGAAGTATCTTACAAGCATATATATTTATTCAATTAGTATTTTATTATATTGTCAGTACTTTTCAAAACTATGCTTATTATATTTCTTGAAGTATATGTAAATTTACGACAAGTACGTATGAAATTTTAAAAGTGATTTCCGTGAAGTAACTCAGATAATTTTTAAACGTTATAATCGGATTGCTCAAATTTATTCAACATCTGACTGAGTTTTACTTATGTAAAAATTTATGGAAAAATACGAGCGTAAGTTAAAAAATAAGCAAGTTTAATAAAGAAAAGCCTAGTGCAAAATCATTATTATCTATTATTAATGTAAGCTCAAGTATTATAATTAAAAATATTTTCATTTAAATTTCTTCTTGATATATCAAATAGGTGAGCTTTTAGAATGTAGCGATTATTCAATTACATATAAAGTTACGTGGGACGTTACAACACGAACAATCCTTAACTACACGTAAATGTATTTCTTGACAATAAATACACTTATATAAATACAAGATATCGGTATACTTAAACGGCTCATCTCGCTGTCATTTGATATATATGAAATTGCTCTAAGTAGTTTAATTTTTGGATGCGCGTATGAATTAATGTTGCATTGAGTTTCGCAATATCTTTCCGTGGTAAAGAAAATTGCTATCCTCGTCGGGCAATTGGAATTAGCAAGAACATAATAAGCGATGTGAAAACTGTTTACATTAACGTGTCAATCTTTTAGAAACCAGGGTAAGAGTATATTCATAGATCAACTATTTTAAGTTCAATAAGATTTTGAAGCGTTTTGTTTTAAATATAACCTACAAAGCAGATTTAAAAATAGTATTTGCGTCGATCATTTAACTAGTATTATCATTGAAAAAAAAGTATCTGTAATATCTTCTTTATTGGAAAAACATCAAATAATAGGACACGTTGCGTATATTTAAATATAAGAAGGAAATATTAGAACTATGAAACTTTTGAAATTACATAATACTCCAAAAAACAGTAACTGGTAAAGAGCATGAAATGCTTTTGATAAGCATTTGTTGTTGTTGTTGTTGTTGTTGTTTTTTTTTTTTTTTTTTTGTTATACGTTATTAAAATCGTCAATCAATCGGCATTGCAAAATTGCATAAATTATTTGCTATTGATGATAGAGGATGTTTAAAGGTGTATCGTAATTATAGGGTTGAAAAGTTCCAGTTCTTGTGTAAATATAAATATAATTAGGTTTTTCACCTGAAAAATGAGCTTGTGAAATTTACTTTTGAGATAATTTTTATATCGAATATGTTATTTTGTTTAATTTGGTAATCATTGCACGTGGTTACTTGCAAGTAACCACACTATTTCTTATCGTCAATATCTATCTCGTTCATGCATTACATACATAAATGAAGCATTCGTTTTACGTTTAGGGCACAGATTACGGAGATAACTTTTATTAGCTTGTTATTTGATAACAATTTAATAAACTAATTGTAACTGTAGGCTAGTTTAGTACTTGTTAAGCATATTCTCATTTCAGTGTAAAGATTTTAATTAACATTAGTATAACCTGCATACCACTCATATTTCACGTAAAGAGCAGTATTTATGAAATTCCGGTAAATATTATACTACGAATGCTCGAGGTCATCAAATTAAGTTTATTAATGCCCGCTTGTAATAGCTTATTTCAATATGTGAGCGTTTATTTCGAAGATGTATCATAAGGTATATGCTTCCTCGTTAATTCTTATTAAATTTGAATTGCGCATATAGCTTGAGCTCGCCGTTTGTTAAAACTTCTTGCGCTTTCCGCATAATTATAATTTTTCCCAGCGCACATTAACTCACTCATCGGCTCATAGTTCATCGCGCACGTGTAATGCATATCCATAAAAATATCGACATCAAATATTTGCAATTTCTCGTAAGAGAAGCTCGCCCGTGACGTTGCGCCGGTAGGCATTAATTCTCCACTCCCACTCGTCTTCCTATTCGCGGCCCCTTCCTCGTCTACCTCGTCATCCCCCCCCCCCTCCATTTCCTTACCACTACACCTACCCTTACCCCTACCTCTACCCCTACCGCAACTCCATCCCACTCCCCCCTTCCTCGTCTACCTCCCGAAGAAAGATAGGTTAACCTCGCCCCCCGGCTCTTACACGCATCCTAAAACTACCTCGCCCACGTCCAAGAGCCTCGGACCGACGGCCGAACGCCCACGCGCATGGAGTTGGAGAAGTCGCGCGGGCGTCCGGTCTTTTAATATCCCGAATCGAGGCAATGTTCACGAGTTGTTTGTTTATAAATAAGGCGTGGAGGGCAAAGTACGAGAGGCCGCCGAGCTTCCTTACGTTCTGTCATGGGTGCGCGGGCGCGCGCTCACGGCTACGCGAGCAATGGACGTTCGTCCCGCGCTTCCGTGGCTCTCGCCTCGCTTCGAGAGGAGGCTTGACAGAGTTGCGAGACCCAGCGCGTTTACGAGGCTCTTTAGCCGATTATTGGCGATTGCCTTGGACTTCCCGGCCGCCGTGGCCGGTCCTCCACCCCTCGCTTCCCAGATACCGGTTACCGAGGATGAACCGGGGCGCGACTTGCGCGGAACTCCTGGCCTGCCTCCTAACAACGGATCTCGGCCTTATGGGCGAGAGGGGCGAGGGACTTCGCCGATGCCCGATTACAAACCCTCGCAGCCTCTTTCCGCCTGGCACTTCCCGGCTCTTCGTTTTCCCCATGGTCTTGGCCGCTGCAGAGCGCCGCAGTCTAGGCTTTCGAAAAGCCCATTTTCTACCTCGCCACTTTTCACCAATCGAGACCTCATGATTCTCTTTTCATGCTCAAGAAGGAGCTCATTCAAAGCTCATAGCCTCGAATAATGTAGTTCATCGATAGTGAGATCGAAATGTCGATTCGCTGCTTGAGCACCTTTCCAGAGGCTCGGCCGACTTTCCGATTTGTGCGAAGTGCGAGACAATATGGAACAGTATGCCGTGTCTCTTTCATCGATTGCACGAAACATTTCAATCAATGCCACAACTCAATAATGATTTAATATTAACGAATTAATTTATCGGTATTATGGCTGCTGATTTCATGAAAAACTTTATTACCGTGCGGAACGTAATATCGTATGTTGGTCGATTCAATGTTATTTTAAAATTTAATAGAAACTTGTTTTGCATATAATGAATCTACATGCGTGGTATTCATTTACATAATATCGTAGCTTATTCCTTATAGTGGCGTCGATTATATTATAATAATTGAAGAGTCATTTTTAATGTACGAAATTTCAATTTCATCATACCGTATGTAAAATCTTGTTTTAATTTTGTATTGTTTTAATAGCAGATTGCGTTAAATTTGTCATTTGGCATTGATTCGTTGCCTCTTCGAAAAGATAAAAAAGTAAACGAAAGACGCGTTTAATGTCGTATACTTGAATGATGTATACATACGTCTGGAAAGCTTAAATAAAATAATTAATTTTGTAATATTTATAATATAATGCAAACAGTATAATCGAATAGAAGGGAAAGAAGCAGAGGAGGAAGAAGAAGAAAAAAACATTCAAACATTCGACGAAGAAATAAAACAAGGTCGTTTGTATACAATTACTAATGGCAGTGATATGTGAGTAATAAACGTGCCTCCTTATGAGAATTTGATCATTAAAAATATTTTTGTTTTCAATATAATGAAAGATATGCATAAAACATCTTGGACATTTCTAGACAAAGCTATGTACAATAGATAAATTGCATGTAAATATTTTATCATTATTAAGTAGTAAAATTTCTGATTATCTAATTAATGATATTATAAATTCCTTTATGACAAATACGATTGTTTTTGATTATGAAATGAAAATTCTGATAATTTAATCGTGTACGAGCATGATTAAATAAACATCGTATTTATATAAATGATCTAAAAATTATACAACAGCCACAAGTGATTTATGAAAATTAATTACAAGAGAGGATATAATATTAAAAATGTAACAAGATAAATTAAATGTAAAATCAATAAGATGTACGATGAATTGAGAATTGAGAGAATACAATGATTTATATACATTTCACAAATTAAATTTACTTTATAAACGCATTGTTGAATGAATCTAAAAATGACGGCTCGGGAAATGGAATTTAATTAATGCTACAACTATGTAATTTAGATTTTATAAATGATAAGAGATCAAACTTGAATTAAAAAATTTTGTTAAAAGTACGAAGGTACTAGAATTAAAAAGTCGAGACTTGATATGAAATATAAAAAAAAAACTATAATTTCTGTAAATTATAAAATAAGTAAAAAAAAAACACGTAAGCTTTCATACTTCGTTTAATATTGTAATGATAAATTAATTAATAAACAATCGTTATGAATCTTTTATAAAATTATGAGAAGAAAAATGAGAGATTAGTATGTAACATTTTAATAAAATTATGAAAATATATATATATATCGCGGATAAAATTTATGTAATACCGGAAAAAGTATTATTTTTGTATTCTTAAAATAATTAAATTTTTAATTAAAAACGCGAATTAATGAATGTAATAATGATAATATCGTTAGAAATGGCAATAATATAATTTATACTAATGAGGATTGTAGTGTAGGAAATGCAATATAGCGTAATTTAAAAAAAAAAAAAATAAATAAAAAAAATAAATAAGAAAAGAGACGAAATGTGAAGATATAAAGCAGCTATCTTTAAGTAGAAAAACAATAAGAATAAGAGCTATAAAATTATCTATTGTTATTTATAAGGAAAATAAAAGTTGAGATTAAAAGTCCATTTATATACACTTCCTCTCAAGTCCACATTACTATCTCTGTTTTACTTTATACTACACCGGTTTATCTATCCGTCTGACTTTCGTTTTATCTGCATATATTGGATGAACAATCTTTATGCATTTGCACTCATATAACCGCTTATTAGAATGAAAAATCTAAAATTCCTCGCATCTCTCTCTCTCTCTCTCTCTCTCTCTCTCTGTAACGCGATAACTTCGCTATTTAGTACGGTTTTACAACTTATAATTTGAGCGAGTCTCTAATGCCTTGTTTCGGAGGGATACCTGGAGTTATAAAGCTAACCCACTGTGAGATCGTATACATTTTGATTATCCTGCGTGGCGGCAGCTGTCGGCGGAGAGATTTTTTTCCTCCGTGTATCTTCAGTTTGTCTCTTTTTTCAACTTTTATATATATTCAATTAGCTACACGATTTTCGAATAATTTTAATTAAAAAAAGTATATAGTTAGCTGACGAAAATATTCGTAAATATTTATTATAGATTTATTTATTTATTATTTATTATTATTATTTTTTTTTTTTACTGTTGGATATTTAAAGAATTCTCATGCAAAAAACTTCTATAACAGCTATATTTTTCAATAATAGCCATAAAGTGTAAGATTTGCGTTGAAAACTGTGCAAGCATTAAATTACAGATTAGAAAATTTGAAAATTCAGTATTTACGGCTTACATTCATTGTAAATAAAATAGATGGTATAATGATATATTGATTACAATTATTCTTGATTCGATCTAAATTACAGTTCAAAAATGATTTTATAATAAAATATTATTATTAAATATACCATACATTGTAGAATGAATGAAATTTAGAAAAGAAATGTGTATTCTACAGATATTTTTGTGACTTTGTGAATATTAGATTATTAGAGGATTTGTAAATTTATAATAAAATTTACAATGAAAGTTAATATTCTATGCTTTAACATTGTTGCTGTTGAAATGAAATAAAGTTACTTAAATTTCTGGCTTAAGCAACATTGTACTTTTTACAATAGTTGGAAAATTTATATAGGCTTTTGAAATATGATTTAAATATAAATGGAAGATTAAATAAAAGAATTTCGCTAGGAGAACGTTGCGAGTGGAGCTATAGTTTGTAAATAAATCATGAGAAGTATTTAAGATTTCTGAATGTTTCGCTAATTCGTAATGTCATAATAATATAATTGTTATATAAAATTATTACTTTTGTTAAACGTCTTTATGAAGACCAAAGGCAAATTGGAAGAAGAATTTATTATAATAGTTTCTCGGAATTGTTACAAAATTTAATTTACCATAATTTAGGAGTGTACGAGTCTAGACGAGGTTTAATGCACCTCAACTACCTGACGCAAAAACAGTTGGCTAAGTACGATATTAAGTCTAATTATAATTTAATATAAATAATAAATTCAAGTATTGGAAAGTATCGATATTATATATAATGAATTAGATGTGATGATAGGCACATAGTTATCCAAGCTACAAATCATGTACAAATAATTTAAATTAAAAACAATACAGCAACAAAACAAAGTTATGATAAATATAAGTTTGATTGCGATGTAGGAAGTAGGTCATCTTGCACATACTTTCGGAACTTATGCAGTCGAGTTTTACATTTGTGAAAAGTAGACAATCTATTAATGTTATTATTGTAATGGTTTCAAATTACACCGACTGCATTTTTTTTTAATCTCTGTAATAAAATTGCACATACACGCGTACAATTATAACTACAAATCCGCGGACATAAATTACCGTAACAAGATGAAGAAGAAGAAGAAGAAGAAGAAGAAGAAGAAGAAGAGGAAGATATAAAAGTAGCTTATTATTATTATTATTATTATTATTATTAAATTTGAAAAATTATATAATAATTATTATGTTGTTGTATGCTGCATTTTCAACGTTTGAAAATCCTATAAAGCGAATTGTGTAAGCCAATGCATAAATTACATTTGGACATAGGAACAATTATTCATTATATTGAAATAAAACTTTTCAGCGTTAAGGACGTTAACAATATTAAGTAAAAATATTAATTGCAAAATTTGTTGAAAACAAATTGTATGTACCGTGCGGTAGATGTAATGTTATTGTTTATCAATGAAAGCTTTTTTAGAAGTTTTTTTGTTTCTCGCCTTAAACACGCACCATCCACAACTAAAGAATTCACGCTCATTACGGTAAGTAAGTATTTAATAATTTATTATTATATCGGTATATTATATCGGTAATCAGCATGTATTTTCGTTCTTATAAATTTAAGCGCGGAGTTTCGTAAGATTCGTTATACGAATCGTTTATGCTTCACGAGATTTCCCTTGAAAGCACTGCATTTTAACGACGGTTTGTACATGGAAAATCTTAAAAATGGAGCTCGCAGCTGATATTTATAATAGAAAGGAGGTGGTGGCGACGGTAAGACATATGCAAAAAGAGTCTGTCAACATCCCCGATCGTCCATGGCTAGCATATATCCAGACGGGGCTGATAAACGTCGTTGGCACGTCTAGGTTACGTTGATAAGCCGGTGAGAATGAGAATGAGAGAGAGAGAGAGAGAGAGAGAGAGAGAGAGAGAGAAAATCTCGCGAAAATGCTGCGTAGTGAAAATCTTCGTTTTCCAGCGGGGGAACGACACCTACGGTCCCCGAAATCCCAAACGCGACACGCCTGCGAGCCCATCAACGCCTACCTTTGACGAGTCAGGAGGGCTTGACCTTTGCACGCGCGGCCCCTTCGCCTGGTAATCTCGGCGCGTGTAATACTTTCTGTAATTTCGCGGTTTGCAGGCGCGCACGTATGTTGCGGTAAGGCATAGGCGAGGCTTGATGAAACGATGGCGGTCAGAGGCCCGATACCGGGCTCGTTCTCTTTCTCCTCGCGTCACGATCGCGGACTCGACTGCAATTGCGGTCGGCGCATTATCCGGCCCTCTCGCTCGCCCTTTTTGGCGGCCGATCATTGATTATTATCGCCGGAGGAGATTAAAATGAGCGCGAGCTTTTTACACGCGCCGATTTGGCCGCGATGAGCGTCTTGAGGGCACTTAAGAGCTTACCTATGCCGATGTAATGTCACGGATTAGCCAACTCCAACCAATACTCGCTCGACTTTAATGCGCAGGGTTGATGGAGCGGGCCGGTCAGGATACTGTACCGGAGGAGGGAGGTTAAGGATGGATTTATGCTCAACGCGGGTGTTTTTATAATTGCCGAGATGTACGTCTGCCCGCTGATAGCGCGTCCTGCCTATGTCTATAAATAGCGATACTATCGTGCACGGAACGGCGGCGTTGTGCGTCGCTCGGCCTTATCTCTTTCTCTTTTCCTCGATTGATTTCACTCGACGGACAGCCGCTGGATTACATTCTCGCAAGGTTCTATCTTCCATTCCTATTTTATTTCTTACATTATATGGACAAACGCATAAAGAGTGAAAACGATCGCACACCTTGAGAAATGCCAGTCTTACGACAGCCCGGCAGCCGTTATTTAAGCATTCGTTAACTATTAATACATCTACTTATCATTTCAATTATCTGAATATGAATCAGCGAAATTTTCTCCTATCATTGATAAGCGTGTGACTGATTTACATAGAGGAAATATTTACAGCTGTATTTTAGCGAGTTGTTATCTTTTTTTTTTTTTTTTAATTCAAGGAATGTCGTATCTTCACTTTTGATAATATGATTATTAACGGGTTTAATATTAGACAATGATGCTTTATTATAAATCTGTAGATATTAATTGAAATTTTACTATTATTTCACTAGCGAATCAAGTACTCGATATTGCATTTCATTCGAAACGATAAAAATCATGTGTGATATGCATTTGGCCATATTCTCGTAACAATGTATTCAGCAACGGCAAAAGACGCAATTACGAGAATAAATTCTGTCTCGTAATTCGTTACGATACATTGTTCATAAATAAAATCTCAGTACAAAAAGTACATCGTTTTATAAATATAAAAATGCAGATATTATAAAATAGGTCATTCCAATACGTATATGAGACGTCAAGTTAATTCCTTAATTATTTAAATAATTTTTTATTACGATCTACTGGAAACACTCACTTCTACATCTTATAAATATTTATTCTTATTCTGTCATTCTTTGATAAGATAATAAAAATGTAAATGTCTTTAATGAGATGATTTAAAGCCATATTATAAATTGTTATTTCATCATATTACACAATGTTATATATATTTATATAATGTTATTGTGTTTTAAATATTACAACTATATGGAAGAATATAAACTGTGCGTCTCGACTTAACTTTTAATATGCGAAGCTTAATATGAGTAATATTTATTAATAAGAGGAAGCTGTTGCAACGACACAGATATATCTATTAATATATTAGTATATGAAATTTGAATAATATCCTAATTACTTTTGCAATGTATCGATAAAATTTTCGACAAACGTATTTAAGTATTATGAAAAATTAAAATAATTTTTCATGCCATGAGTCACTGTGTATATTTATCCTCTATTTTATTATATTCCCTAGCGATATTTTAATGTCATACATGAAAAAAATAATACACACCAATATTTTGTTTCGGAGCAACAATTTTTGTAATCCAAACATTAAATGAAATCCACTTTTTTTTTTCCCCCCTCCATTTTTTATTTACTTATTTATTAAATACATTGCCATAAAGTGTATCGCTAGTAATTCAAATTACTAATAATTACGTGTTTACAAAAGGTAGCCACGATTAGCTAATGACGTGACACTTTAGTATGCCCGGTATAAAGGATCATTAGCCAAAAGAGTCCACGATAATATTACTCTTATAATTATTATGCAATATTCTGCTTATATGTAGTGCAATTATTAAAGGCGAGCGAAAATTCCGCCAAGGTTCAATTTTATAATATCAGTCGGCAGTAATAGTAAAAACTCTAATAATAACAGGCAGCATCAAGAGATATATAGAAACAAGGGCATTATTTTATTCAATCGAAAAGATAAATGAAAGATAAAGAGGAAGAGAATATATTTCTGATTTATTTATTACCAAGAAAGAGAAAAACAATCGAGTATTGTGGTTAAGCTTTATTTCTATCTGAAACGTTATTTTCAATTAGAACATCACATAATGTCATATGTCAGAGGTGTTATTGAGAATGAAATAAGTACTTGGTGACGTATCGATACGATGGTTTATTAAAGTATTATTGCTCATGTCGAACAATAAAAATTAGTTAAAAATATGGTATTTTCTATAAATGACTATTTTCAATAAATCTCCTTTCAATAATTCATAATTTTGTCATATCTAAAGATATATAATTACGTGGGCTGTTAAAATATATATGAAATGACTTGGAAGGAAAATAACTCTATATTATGATCATTCGAATTTATATGGTAATGTGAACGTCATAATATATTTATAATTAATTGGCTAAAAAATTATAATTATAGTTTTTTTAATTGTACTTGATGAGCTTATAATAATGATAAAGCTAAATATTTCTAAATTCCCAGATAACATGGTATATTATAATAATTTAATATTTACATACGACTTTACGCATGGCATAATTGTAATAAATAACTGTTCAAATACAATAATATCATCAACTAAATATTTTAATATTTCGTTTAACTACAGATGATTATTGAAAGTATCTTATATTTATTGTAAATTTTGGAAATTAAAAGTTTTATTTGTTTAATCTTAAGTAACACAATGTATCCGATTATCAGCAGAATTTTTAATTCCATTGAATAAACTTTATTGTTCAGTTTATTAGAGTACATATATTTTTTTAATTCTACCTTTATGTTACACATCTATTAATGCACACGTATGCGGGCGCGTGAAACTTATGTTAGTTCACCGGCATGTACTTTTCTCTTATTTTAAAATTATTCATCGAATATAATATATATTTAATTTTGATTAAGTCGAAAATAATAATTTCCATATTTATTCGATTCGATCTTTTTTATTTATCAAAGATTTTAATGATTAGTAACAAGTATCGATATGACCAATTTTATTAACGTATTAATTCTTATCTTAAACATCAATATCTTTTTTACTCTATATATTTCATATATTTTACATAGATACTTACGCACGCACACACACCATTAAAAATAATGTTTCCTTGGATATTAAAGAAATTTATTTTGCAATTATTTGTTATATATTGTATTAATTTATATTCTTTATAATATTTTGTATTAATATTAGATATTATAGTATATTCCAACATTTTAATGAATTTATCAAGTTTATTAGGAAATAAGTATACGTTTTTAAAGATTAAATAATGGAATTTATTTTTTTATTTTTTCTATTTATCATTGTTGTTGGAACTTGCCTATTACAAAGCTTATTGAATAAATTTTAAAATATATGCTCTGATTTTAGCGGAATTGTAGTTTGCAATGATTTCGAAAGGTCACGTATAATTTTTTAGTACGAGAATGGAAGCTTTTGGTCTTAAATTATAAGAGTGACATCAAGAAAAGTCGAACGGTGTATCGCAACTGTGACAATAGTGTTTCATTGTTATTGCATTTGAAATTCCCGCGGTAAAGCCACTTTATTTGCTATCGCGTACGTGACATGTCGCATGACGTTGGGAGCATGTAGAGTGAGTCAGTGACACGTCCGGAGGCCTTCCGCTTCTGTGTAGGCATATAATTGGTGATTCACGATGCAGATTCGGACATGTTCCAATGCATCGTAAGTGCGAGTTGTCTTCCGGGTTTTCGTTGTCCTCTATACCGACTCTCGAATTATAGCGTTAATTGCCAATTAAACTAATGGGACCTTAAGTGATTATTATGCGCGCGAAACTAGTTTTACATCAAAGCATTTTCAAAAACAACTTTTACCAAGTAATAGTGAGGAAGTATACTTTTAAGTTCTCAGATGTCGATTTCATGATAAATTTGTTAAGTCAGGATAACCGAAAGTATGTTCGAAGAAACAATATTCTATATATTATTTTAACTACTTAAAGTAGTTAATTCTTGATAAAAAAAAAATCACTATAAATTATAATTTATCAAAACAGATAGAAAAAAGAGAAACTACGATATGTTAAAAAAAAAAAGAAGTTGAAAATTATAAGACCTTATGACTATTTACAATTAACTACGAATTATACATACACACATAGGAAACGCACGCATGCCGGCTCACGCGCGCACTCACACTCACACTCATGCGTACACATATATCTGATATAATTACATTTAATTCATTTCATCCCTTTAATTTTCTTTAGTTAAATTACAAATACTATTATGCTTATAAATTTTTATTTTCATTCCACAGTCCACTAGAAACCGTTTTTTATTCTAATAAAATTTCAAACTTATTTATATTTTACACTAATTTATTTTATGGCTTCAGTTTGAGGTTCTTTTAAATTTAAAGATACTAAATTACTCGACAATAAATTAAAAGCTTATGAAATAACAACAATATTAATAACTTTATATCAGACTGATAACTTCAGGCATTATTTTAAGCTGGCAAATAATTCCATTAAGTCTATTAAATATAAATATGTTAAAAATTTATTGAATAAAGAATTGATAAAAGAAATTATTTTCAATACAAATATAATATCTGTCACAAGAATATTTGTATGCCCAAAAGAATTTCTTTTTTTGTTTTTGTTGTTTTGCAATGATTGTATTAAAAGTATTCGTGCGAAGTGAAAAGGATTGCATCTTCGGCGTGGTATCTTCAAAAATAGAATTTTTTCGAAAACTTTGCTCCCAGAGCCTTGCATTTATTACGCCTTGATGAATTTAGAAAAAATTTTTGAAAATGCGTCGGATTATCAGAAATATGCGCTTTAAGCCCATCGTATGCCGAGAAAAAAGACAGGCGCGGACGACATTAACTGGACTCTTCTTTAACTGTAATTTACGCAATGCATCTCTCTCGAGATGCTTGATGCGCTCAAAGACCAAGCGAAAGAAAAAAACTGAGTCATCGGTGAATCATCGTGAGCAGAGCCGCGTAACCATGAAAAATGTCGCCTTATTAGTTTAAAGACCTTTGAGGAGTATAATTATTGAAGGCTATGACTCCACAATGTCACGGTACTCCGTCACGATCTGTACGACTATGTGAGGCGAAATTTCCGGCAGAGAATGCAGTTGGACAGCATTTTTCCTCTCTTCTTTTTTCATTTCGGCTGTTCACTTCTCCCCCAATGTTATCGGGCTCTTATCTCGGTACTGTCCTGCCACGCGCTTACGCCAGTCGTGATTAGATAAGTGACACTTACGCAAAAAAATTCGATTGCAGCACTGTGTTGGACAAGCTGGTAAGCTAATTAAACTAAACGTTCGTATCTTAGTAAGTTCATCCTAAAATTGCTTGACTACGAAAATATCTGGCGTTGATAAAATCGATTTGACCGTATCGTTTTGTACTTGTCGTGATTATTTCATGAAATAATAAAAATTTTAATTTGCGGCTACACATAAGTTGTAATTTAAAGCCGAGGCTTATTTAATCAAATTTCTGAACAAAGTACTTTTCAAAAATATTCATCGAAAAAAAAAAATAATAGAGCTTTGGGCTTTTCTTTTCATTAAATCGACTTATGCTTCTCTTATACCTGTTGCAATTGGAGTTTAATAATCTTTTAATAATTCGTATTATTATAAGACAGAGCCGAAGCTAGTTAATTTAATCGAAAAATACACTATAATCGTTATATATCGAGAAGAAAGAGTTACGACGTTAATCGGATTCGATGTCGTATTATGATTTGCTGTTTCGTACCTACAATTCAGCTATATATGCGGTTGAATGTCCTCAATGAAATTTTAATGGATTTTATTCAAAATGTGAGACCTTCGACCGACACCTGCGGTTAATGACCGAAAATTAGTTGCATTCCACTTGAAAATAAGTATGTCATTCGCTATATAAATAAGTATAAATTTTATTATCACGTTTGTGGGACAATATTTTTTCAAAAGGTGTAAACAAATCATGTCTCTTTATTGGCAATTTAGTTTTTAATACTTATAATAATAAAATCATCAATATTCAGTGGAGTATAAAAAAAAAATCTTGTTGTTATTATATTCAGCAGCTATTTAATAGGAAGAAATTCGATTATATGCATATGCACATATAGATGAAGTGAGACAGACACGTATATGTACGTGTACGTATATTATTAGAATGTTATTAAATAATTTTATGAGTAAATTATATAGTAACGCGTAATGTATGTTGTTAAATTAAAGACTGTGTAAAATAGAGCAGAAAATAAGTTGATATGATTCATAAATTTATAAAATAAAAAATTAAAAAAAATAAAAAAAAAAAAGAGAAAAAAAGTCATCTACGAGATAAGAAGAAAGAAGTCAAGACAAATATCAATGTTGAATAATAAGATAGAATAGCATTGATGACAAATGTGCAATTTCAAAAAAGTAGCGGATGCTCTGTAAAATATGAATTTCACCTCAGAAAACTTTTATCCAATACACATCAAACGCTACCCACTTACCAGCGATCAGTGCTTAAAGTGTGCAATGAATAAATATGATCGACCGTTCGGCCGTCATGTATTACGCGACAATGCCAATTCGCATTTGCGAGTCCCGGGTTCGCTGCACTATAAACAACGCAGAAATATTCGAATGGCCAAGCGACTCTCGAGCCCTCGCCGCCGGTATTTGCCGCCTTCTTTTTGTTCGGTTATTAACTATTCGATAATGAGCAGCGCATTATTGGCTTGGCCACGATACGCTTGCATTGGTCGAACATGATTAACGAAGCACGCGCATGCGCGATGACTTTCGGCTGGAAGACTAGGCGAGCGTAGCGCAGATCGGCACGGTGGTGGACAGGAGGGAAGGACGGAGGCACGGGGTCATTCGTTTTAATTAATGCTGTCCTCGCGGCCGTGTAATTAAATACGCACAAGTGCCATTATAAACTCGGTAGAGGCAGAAGCGGCGGTGGCGGTAGTAGTGGCGGTGGCTGTGGCGATGGCGATGGCGATGGCGATGGCGATGGCGATGGCGATGGCGATGGCGATGGTGGTGGTGGTGGTGGTGGTGGTGGTGGTGGCGGTGACGGCGGCGGTGTCGGTGGCAACGACGGCGGCTGCTTTGCCGTTGCTGTTGCTCTCGCATACGATGCGTTACACTTTTGTCGGCAATCGCACGAATCGCTAGCGGGGAATATTACTTCGCATGCTCGCCGCGCCAATGGAACTCATAATTATATTATGGCATTTTGTCCGCAGTCGTATTCGAGTGTCCACCGTCCGAGCGGTCAATTAGTCCTCTGAATAGCGATGCAAAAATTTCGTTGCCCAAGAAGAATCTTAGAGCGGTATTATTTGTATCAGAAATTCGGCTCTGCTGTTGATGGGTTGGATAATGATCGGGTAGCGGTCTCGGACAGAAATAAAAATTTTTATTCCCTTTTCGAAGCGTCGACCAGTCGGACGTGTCAGTGCTTTATTTTACATCTCATTGGCGAAGACGTTTCGCGTGCATAATTGCATGTCTTTACGACGTAAAGGAGGTGTGTCAATTGAAGTTTTTTTTTTGGCTTCCGCGATTGCTTCTCTCTTCTTATTCGTCTCCTTCTTCTTCCTCTTCTTCTTCTTCTACTTCTTCCTCTTCTTCTTCCTCTTCTTCTTCCTCTTCTTCTTCTTCTTCTTCTTCTTCTTCTTCTTCTTCTTCTTCTTCTTCTTCTTCTTCTTCTTCTTCTTCTTCTTCTTCTTCTTCTTCTTCTTCTTCTTCTTCTTCTTCTTCTTCTTCTTCTTCTTCTTCTTCTTCTTCTTCATCTACTTCTTCATCTACTTCTTCTTCTTCTTCATCTACTTCTTCATCTACTTCTTCTTCGTCTCTTCGTCTACCTCTTCTTCGTCTTTCACTTCTACATTCTTCCTCTTCTACTTCTTCCTCTTCTTCCACCTCTTCTTTTTACTTCGTCTTTTTTAATTACGAGAGAATGAGTTCATTTGCCAATATAGGATTTATAGCTTCTCGAGCCGACGACAAAAATATCGTGGTACGGGGCGACGTATCGTCTATTTTTGGCTAGCAAAAAATTTCCGCATTATTGCATTTGCCCGGAAAGATATTTTAGATTTATAGTAAATAAAATCCTCTATTTATATGTTTCGTGCCATTATTCTACCAACATACCAACAGCCATAAATATCTTTTGCACGGACTTCCTATCTACAAGCAAGAATATTAACTTTAACGAAAGCAATATAAAGTAAAGTAAGAAAGGCAGGTTTAAAAGGGTAAAATCAAAGTACGAAATCATTAGGAACAATACACGAGTCATAAAGCTAATATTGCTGGAGTGTGTGTAGAGAGCTCTTATTAATCAATCTCGTAAATTACAGTTTATAAATAGAGAATTCAGCGTGCAATAACGAGATGTTGGAGGTAAGAGTGCGCTTTTAAGCGCATTTACGTACGCACGTGCGCTCGTTCGTGTGCGCGCAACGAGGCGCGTTGCTCAAAGTTCACGCTCGACTGTGCATTAATATAATACTGAAAAGAGTAGTACGCGAGCGAGAAGGAAGCCGCACGCACGGCGTACGCATCGGAGGAGGAGGCAAGAATCCAATGAGACTAGACGGCCGATTGAATTTATGCATCCTCGACGTGGGGCAGCTTGTCCAGTCCTTCGACGCACGTCACTCGAAAGTAAGAAAAAAAACTTTCCACCGCCAGTGACGAGCTCTCGCGGGTACTCCCATCAGCTCTGCCCCTCCGCTCCCGGGCCCCTCTCGCGCACGATATGGATCCGCGCACATTCGGCTCTTTTATGTTATGTCGCAGTGTAATTTCGCCGAGCTAAGAAGGACGACTAGGCTCGGCTATCAATTCGACTACCTATTCGTATCCTTATTGTTTCTTCACGTGGGCAGGCGCGCGACGATAATTGCCCGATTTATCATTGTGTGCGTTTGGCCACCGCTGCATGATTTCTTATTTCATTCGTGTTGCGCGGCAGCTCCACTAACGAACGTCCGGACTTCCCTCGCGCGCTCCATTAATTACGAATTACCTCTATCAGATACTTTTCTAGTGGTCGCGAGCAGGTATCGGCCGATCATCCTCGAGGGCGCTCTTAAACGATCGAGCCGGCCGTCCAGCGAGTACTTAGTAGGCGCATCGAGGTGCAGAACGGGCCCTCGAGGACCGAGGAGCAATCGTTCGAGGCTTCGAGGGAGTGACGAGTTGGATCGGCGCGGCTTTTCGTCTTATCGCTGCTCCTCGTCGCCCGTTTCGTTGGATTGCTGTGCCAGTTCAGCGATGGTTGGTAATAACCTCGATGAGCGTTAAGCGATGCGTATTTGCTAATTGCAAGCACGCGATCTGTCCGATTATCTGTTAGCGGGGGTTGCGGGAGCCTGGTCGTGTCTCTTATTATCTCCGTCCTATTCGAAGGTCGCATATAAATCCACTGGCCTCCTAGAGCTCGGATACGATAGGTAGCTGCTGCACAATGTTGCCGCTACTGTTGTTTTCGACGTTGTGGAGAGCCGGCAGAACAGGGATTGCAGAGGAGTGGCGGCGCGAGTACGCAAAGTTAAAGGAAATAAATAGCCAGCGAAGAGTCGAACGTTCTTGCTCCTTGGGATGGATCTCTACTGCTAGTCGAGGCGACCGGGTGGTCAAAGAAATTGGAGCTGCTTGCTCGAATGTCGAAATTTCATTTTTATTTTTATGTGGCAATGGGTGGATTCGTAGCCGAACATATGGATAAAAAGATTTTGAACACCCTCGCGATTTTATTAAGCTTCCACCAGTGATACGTTTCATTCCTATTGCTAGGCCTTCAGGGTCAGAAATCTACCGATTATATATTTACAAAAGCCTGCTGCTTTTGTAATCGCATATTATTTACAAATAATAACATCGCCTAGATATTACGTAGCTCTCCTAATCATATATTCGGACTGAAAAATCAATAAATTTTGTCATGCTGTAATACGAGAGAGTGAATTATAGAGTCATGAATAATATAATGCAAAAATTACTATATAGGGGATTTATAAAAAAATATTGGTTAAAATGCTGATATACCATTGAAAGAGACTTTTTTTTTTACATGCCACTTATTACAAAAGGTTGATTTTATTTATTTCAAACTGTTCGAAGCTTATTTACGAACTCCGTATATATATATATATTTTTTTTTTTGTAATACATTTAGAAAATTTATCAAGGGAGGTTGGTTTTTTTCTTTTAATTTTGATAAATTTTATTTATTATATATAAAACTAACTAAGCCTATAAATCTTTAAGCCACTCTTAATTCTATTTTTAGATAACACATTGTATAAATGGATAAGGTAATTCTATTTCATAAACAGAGAGATAAATAATTTTTCTTATATTACTGATATTAAAAGTACGATATACGGCATTTAATTCATCCGATTAATAATTATTTATGCTATAATAAGTTATTAAGAATTTGTATACGTTACGCAACTTAGTATTCGTATTACGGATAGATAGTTCGCGTTTCCTTATAGTTTTTAATTATAAGAAACGATGATTTATTTATGGTTTTAGCGAATTTTGGCGCCGTTTTATTACTTTCGCGTTAAATTAAATTTCAATAGAGGAAATAAAAAAAGAATGAAAAAATGTATAATAATTGAGCGTTACGTTAGACTACAAATGCTACGAGCACATGTTATTGCGCATGGCTTAGCAGAGTCGTTGTAAGTAATTTTAAAGAAAGCAAAATGAAAACAAAAGCAAAAAACACAAAAGTCTATGATTCAAATACAATATCTTGATCGATTTTGATATTTATATTAGACGTACCTTTTTAAGTACTTTGAACTTTAAACAATAAATTACACACAGAGTATATTTCCTTATCGCGTACGTTTAGATAGGTTAAAATAAAAATGATTGAAAATGGCAGCCATATAAATAATAATTGATGTCTCTTTTCGCGATTATAAGTGATAATTTTAAAAACAAATAAGGAGAGGCTGTGTCTGTCTTGTGGACTATAATTCATGTAATACGCTAGAGAGCCTATCATGTAATTATAATAAATCTATCGCTATACAGTTGTTACTACATATGTGACATATTAGAATGTGTAATAGACTGAATCGCTTCGCTAGCAAATGCACTATTAATAATAAGTCATTAGATTAGTTACCCGTTTGTTAGCAAGTAGTTTCGCATTACAACAGCGAATGGATATGTAATCAATGACGCACAAGAGTAACGGATTAACTTTACTTTTTTTTTTTTTTTTTTTTTTTTTTATATATATACGACTAATTACATAGGCTCTAATTCACTAATTTGTTATGCTGAACATCGTTATTTATAAGCTGATTTCGGAATAGATGGAGCTGTATCGAAGACTTTCTATAATATCAGCTTAAACCAGACTCGTTTAGAACCATTAGCGTTATGTCAATGCCAATTAATATATGCAATTGTAATACAACTGGAATTTTTAGGACAAATTTGAATATAACATATTGTCAATTATTAAAATGAATGTTCTCAGCGTGAATAATTGTTGGTATAAATTTGAATAAATTCGACAATTAATTTTCAAGTATCCATTAGTTGTTGCAAGCACTTTGCGGCTCGTATTATTTATTTGTCACTTTGCAACGATGGTAAAGCCACGAGTAAGGAAAAAATTAACCGTAGTAAAGTCGTAGAACTTGGTTTTCAACTTGAACATTTTCAACGAAATTCATCACCCACTGTCGGCAGCAGCCTCTTGATTATCTACATAATGTAGCGTAATTCACGGCGCGGGGTCTACCGTTAACACAAAAAATCTTCCATCTCATTTGCTTGATAGTACAGAGACACTTTGGATCGAAAGCCTCGCGAGAAAAAGCACGCGACTAACCTACAAACAATAAGATAGTCGTTGTTTGGTGTTTATACCACCTCTCTCCACGTTACTTCCTAGATAAGGATACACGTACTTTTGCATCACGTGTTTCTAAGCAATTCTAAGAGATTCGTGTTTAGGCTACTAATCTCACAAAGCCATGCGTTCGAGGATTAAGGACTCTTGGATTGACTTCGCAACCGGCAATTATTAAGGTGAAATTCCTAAAGGGCTGGCGATTTCTTGCTTAATCCCGAGACTTTTGTGACAGATGTGGCACAATAACTTCTTGGGAACGACTCGAAATAGGGGAGACTAATTGCAAAGCGTCTTGTTCACTTGTTCCTCGAAGCCTAGAGCCTCAATTTTATTCCACCGGGTGATTATTGTAATGCTCTCCGGATTGTCACGATTAATGCAAACAATGGCTGATTTTATTAAACAACGCGAATTATGGCCCGTAAAATCGAATCAATTGTAATTATACGTATAATACTCCTGGTATCTGACTATTAATTGGACTAGCTTTAGCCCATAATCAATATTTTGCCACGTAGATTTATATTCTCAATATTGCACACTTGCACTTTGTTTTACCGAATAATGTTATTTGCTTCATTTGTTAATATTAATTTAAGACTGTCGCGAATTAATTTAAATTGATTAATGATAAATGCATATTACTATTGTGCGTCGATAGAACAATGTTAATCTTACCTTCCTACCTTTTATCACTCAATTAATACTACGTAGCTAAGTGGCTGTCTTTACGCTGCTAAAGAAAATGATTTAATATTCAAATTGTAATATTACAATTATTTTCTCTCGATAACTTTCTTTACCTGCGTATTCAAGATAGATGATGAAAAAGTAAGCTTTAATCCAAAAGTCTCGTACTTATTATTTATAACATTAACAATAACAATGTTATTTATTATCACGATAAGGCTTCATAATAACTTGTATATCGCAATTTTTTATTGACACATCCTTGACACATTTTTCTTTCCTTTTATTTTCCTTTTTTCTTCGCTTTCTTCGTTTTTATTATTCTTTTTTTTTTTTTTTTTTTTTATATTTTTTTTTTTTATAATTTATTAGTGCAATAAAGTTCTTATCAAAATGATCAAAATTATCAAAATTGTATATAATTTTATTGTTTCAGCGAGCGATGCTTGGTCGCTATCGATACATTGAACAATGCACCGAAAGAATCGGAGTTATCTAATCCAAGTCGATCTCGTTGCGATCTTCAATTGCTAATAGTATGCCTATGAAATAAGCAAAGACAATAACACAGCAAGATTTAATTTCACTGGAAACGCCATGCTCGTAAAAGCGCTTAGTTGCGTCATCATAATCTTGTCTCCCAGGTGGATCTGGAGTGCCTCGGTCGCGTCACAATTCCGAGAATTGTTTGTCGTCAATTTCCTGCCGGCCGATGCCGTTTACGAGCTGGGTCGTCGCGACGCCCCACGCCGACCGTCATTAAAATTTATATATGCATATATATATATATATATATATATATATATATATATATATATATATATATATATATATACATATATACGTACGCGCGTGCGTGCGGGAACGTGTGTATATGTACATTAATTCGGACCTCGCAGTGGGTTAAAGCCTCCCGCGGTCGTTGCCTCCTGCGAGCGGCGTTGATAACACGACGCCGCGTGCGTTGTTGTTGTATTTCACGCTGAGAAATACATTGACGTGGCTTTGATCTAAGACTTTTTTCTATTTTGGCCTGCCTCCCGTATCCTCCAAGTCGTCTCTGCATAAGGACAAACATGGTTTTTCGAATCGCGCGCTTAATATTTACAACAACTGCCTGATAAATTATTGCACCAAGTGTGAGAAAAAAGTAATCTGGATGTCCTTGATTCTGCTACAGGGTGTCACCTCATTGAGATTCAAGCCTTAAATGTATGACGGTATACTTTTGTGTAACATGGATTTATCAATTTTATACGTCTCAGAAATGAGTTAGTTCTGCCCTTTTGCCAATGCTGTATTATGAGCGCAATGTTAAACTCATTTCTCATTGATAAAATTACTGTCATTTATAAAATGAAGCAGACATTATTCATTTTTATATTGAGAATAATAGTACTAAATCGCTATTGCCGCAAAATGTTTTTATACAAATTTTACAGTAATTCTATTAAATAGCTCGGTCAAAGATATTTTAATCAACTTTTAATTAATTATGCCTACCTGGAGTATCAACCAGATGAAACCTGCGATTTAAAACATGTAAATTATGTTTAAGTGAAACGCTTTATAAGATAGTAATAAAAAAAAAAAAAATAAATAAATAAATGAAAACAGTGCCTATTCAAGAAAATTTAATCCTATAAAAAAGGCATATTAATTTTTCTTTCGCTTCTCTTTATGATATTTTTTACATTATCGTAAAAATCATGATTTATACATATTTCTTTAAAAATTAAAAATACTATCTCAATACATCTTCTTTTTTTTTTTTTTTTTTTTTTTTTTTTAAATTTTTTTATTGTATTAATTAATGAGTTTTATTTATTATACATGAAATGTAAATGAATTTGGAAAAACAAAATTATATTCTATCACAGAAATCGTATTATTTTATTCTTAAATTAGAAAAGTTGTTAATTCTTAATATAAATATTATGCGTTATTGAAAATTGCAATGTAGAACATTTGCATTTTTATTTGCATATTATTTAAGTGAAATTATGGTAGTTTGATATTTCTTATCGTGACTTCATACTGATTTATTTTCAGTTATCAACGAATTCGCTGTAATTTAGCTGTTACAATAGATAATAGTATGAATCATCTAAATGATTTCTCTCTATTTATTAATTTATATTACTTCATCTTAGTTACAATTATCAATATATAATGTAAAATTAAATCAAATATTCCTCAATCGCTGATTTTGAAAGTATCGATTAATCATTTATTAATATAATCTTTAAATTAATAGAATGTATATGTTGCATGGATATTTCGTAAGTTGTTTAATTTTATATTTTTCATTTTCATGTGATAATTCATTGTTTATGTTTAACATTTTATATCACCTTAAAATAAACTTCATATTCTTTAAATTCATTTACATTTATATATGCAATACGATAAATTATAAAATAAATATATAAATATAACTAATAAGACTTCATTTTTTCTCAAAAATTATTTCGACATTAATAATAAAGTTATGCTATCGGATTTTAAATTCCTTTATTATTGACGAAGGTGCTTAAGATTACAAACAGATGGAAGATTTTACTTATTCTAATTCTTCAGAATGCTTCATGATATTATTTATTTATTTATTTATGTTTTAAAATATTCGAAATTAATTAAAATTAGAATAGTAATAAAAGAGGGATATTAACTTAAATATTATTAAAATAAAAATAATGTACATTATACTTTTTCTCCTTCTTTTTTTCTTTTGTACGATTAAAATATTATTTAATTTTACAATATATGATAAATCATTAATTCCGATTCAATAAACGAAGACTTGTTTATATAGCACTAATATTTTTGTATTCAATTTTTTTATGACTTGATAAGGTATTTATTGAAGTAAATGGATAGGTATATTTATTATATATACATACGCTCATCCGTGTACATGTATTACCATCTGTAACAAACTATTTTCATTGTATAATTTTATACTATTCTTTATATAGGTTCGTGAAAATGAGAATAATAGAATTTATATACAATTGGAATAATAATACTTTTATTATAAAAAAGAAAGAAAGAAAGAAGTATGTTCAAAGTATTTACTAATGGTAATTGAATTATGTATAAAAATTTATCTTTAATACTCCTCACTTTCCATCTATTTTTCAAATTATCAATCTACCCTGTAATAAGAAAATGCAATTATATAAATTTAATTTTTTGTCTGTATTTTTTTTTTTTTTTTTTTTTTTTTTTTTTTTTTTTTTATTGAGATTGAAAATTTTATGATAAAATACATGTGCTTGATAAATTTATTTCATATGCGAAAGTGGAATGTACTAATATTAATTTTCTTCACTCGTGTAGCAAATGAAGAGTCAATATTATCTCTCGTTCATAATTAAAGGTAATGAAGTGAAACTTTTACCGTGTTATTTTATTATTAAAAATGTTTATGCTTTGTAATGATTTATTTGAAAATAGATATAAACATGTTGTTTTTTTTTTTTTTGATATTTATAATCAGTGTCATGAGGTTGCGAATATTTAAATATTCTCGTTTAACTTTTCAAATAGATTATCACATATACAATAAAATAAGCACGATTAAGTTATTTGTTAATTTAAATATGTTGTTTAATTAAAAATTAAAGAACACTTTTTTACTTTTGACTTTTCCATTAAAACGTTTATATATAAATGTTATATTACATGAAAATAGCTCTTGAAGTCAAAATCTTTAATGAACTAGTCTTTTCCTTTTTTTTTTTTTTTTTTTTTTTTTTTTTTTTTCTTTTACTAATGGGTGAGAAAAATTCATGAAATTCGTTTTGATAAATTGTATTTATAAAATTGAAATACAGCTTTTGTATAATGCTTTGTTTTTATTCATATTATTCCGGAGTAAGTATTACAATTTTAAAGGAAGGTATTGTTTTCAGCTACTTAAATAACAAAACCGCGTGATCTTCTAATTTTTTATATTTACAAATATACTCAATATTGCTCAATATTATATATTCTGAAATTTCATTAATATATGAATTTTTAGTACAAAATTACTAGAACGAAGATGGAATTTTTTAAAAATATTTTAATATGAGTATCATACAAAATTATATTTCTTCAAATTGAAAATTAAATTTTATATTATTACAGAATTTTATTACAGGAGATGATTTTATTAATGTTGAGAGTTAAGATATAAAATATCTGCTCGATTTAATGAGTGTAATTAAAATTATGTAAAATTTATGTTGTCGTCATTAATTAGAAAATCGTCATATAACGATTACAAATATGTATTTGTACATGTACAATACGCGTTTTACAACAAGTATTTCTATGATTTATGGATAAAAAGGCTTTTTATTAGTTTATATAAAGTCATGCTTAATGCAATTAATGATAAACGTTGTAAAATTAATAATTAGCAATTTTTTTAAAATATATGAGAAATTTTAGCTTTTAATAATTATTCATTAGTCTTATTATAATTAGTGGTCTAGAATTTATCGAAATGTACAATGGTAAAGATATGTTTAACGTTATTCAACTTTATTCGAAAATACTACGTATCTATTATTGAATTTTCAGCTTAATTTGCATGAGCCATTTGAAACATAACCAAAACATGCACATATCTTTCAAGCATTATTTGCGTTATTGTAGCGTTGCAATAATTAAAATGAAAGAGCTTAAAGTGCACATCCATCCGTGTACTCTTCTCATAGTTCCTATTACAATAACCAACAAAACAAAACGGATTGATAAGTGGGAGGGGTTCTGCCAGCCTACGACCATTATTACACGCAGGGACTCATGCGTGTATGCGCGAGTGACGTTGCAATACGGCGCAAGTGCAAATTCACGTTTATGCACATCGCGTACTATTAAGCGCAAACATATAGTATCAATTTGTGCTCGAAGTAGCATATCGCTGCTTTGCTACTCGATGTGTTTATCCTTCATATCATTATCATCCTAATAATCATCATCATAATTACAATCATCATCATCGACATCGTCATCATCATCATCATCATCATCATCATCATCATCGTCGTCGTCGTCGTCGTCACCACCATCACCATCATCATCATCATCATCATCATCATCATCATAATCATAACTACCATCATCATCCTCTTCTGCTTCGGCGCACGGGCAAGTGACGTTTTGATTGGAACAAAGGATGTATAACGATACTGAACTGCGTAGCATTAAACGCAATATATGGGACACGGGATTCCTAATGTCTGATTTATCGACGCGTGAGGGCGATTCTTTTGCTTGCGAGTCAAAAAATCGATTTTACGCGACGTAGTAGCGAAGAGACTCCCGTTATTATATGCATCGAGAGAAAGAGAAAATTATCTCGCTTAACGTCAGTCTCGTGAGTCAGATTATTAATAATGCTCTCTTTTTTGCGCTCAAAGAATCCTTATCTAAAATCGAGAAATTGTTTCTTTGTGTAAAAACTTCTTATTATGATTAACTAGACATCCGTATCCGATTTTTAATAATATTTTTATGATGAGTAACCCATTGCGAAGGATGCAATAATATAATCGCAAATGAGCTCGTTGCTAAGAATATGTGTATCAGAGCGTACGTTGTGTATATTTTTTCACGAAGTCGAGAGAGACTGACACTTGGTTAGCAAATTTGCGGCGATTGCGAATCGCTAGATCAAACTGTCTTTGTGTTTAATGTGCGTCATTTATCATGAATATTCTTCTAAGATTATGCTCAATGTGTGTAATCGCACAATTTCAGGATTTCATGCATTCAATGTAGTGACTCGATGAATTCAGCTTTATCGACATCCCACTTTATACGCATCCCCAAATAATTAAATGCACAACAATGGCAGAAAAAATGGTTTTTACATTGATTTTATTAGAAAAATTTTCCGTATATATTAAAGTAGAGCGCAGGGATTGCTTAGACTTCAAGAAATAAGAGAGAAAAAAAAATATTAAAAAAAAAAAAAAGAAATTTTTGTTTATATTTTCAATCTTTTAATTTTGAACGCAGATAATGAAAGACTACTTATTCTTTTAACATTAATATGCTTAATAAGGATGTCGAAGCCGTGTCTCATTACACGTGTCATCACATATGAATATACATAGAGCAAAGTGCAAGACGCAATTACCGTTAGTTTATCTTTTTCCCCGTGAATCATCCTATCATTTTAGTATTTCAATGAACGCTATATCTGGGTTTATAGGACTCATACTTCTATTTCGTCTTATCTTCCAATGCGCTTTTTATTATTTCATTTTCACTTTGTCTTCGCTCGCTTACCAATTTTGCTTTTGTATATTATCAATCCACTGCTTCATCAGTATCAAATGTCTTTGTAATTGCAGATTGTTTTATGTTTCTCCTTGGCTTGATTATTACAAAACTTAAAAAGTCTCCATCTCCATTTTTACCTCCTCATTATTTGCCTCTTCGGTAGCATTATCTCTCCGTGCCTTACTTTCCCCGTAAGGTCTTTTCGTCTCCATTCTACTTTCCACAACGATAATCTATCTACCACGCGCCGAAGCCAAACGAATTAATTAAAGCAACCGATTAAACTTCCAATTGAGAGATATCAGTGGCTATCTATCTATCTGCCTCCGTCCTTCTTCTTTATCTCTCATTTTCATTTACCCTCCTCCCTTCATTATCCACCTCCTATCGCTCCACACCACTTCTCCCGACGCCCTCTTTCCTCCTCCCCGCTGCCGCGCCAATCTCCGCAATTATTATTAAATACTCGAGCCCAACGGCCTTTACAATACACGATACACAGTATGCACGTGTCCCTACATGCCCCATTGCTTACCTCCTCTGCATTATTATGGCATCAATATCGGTGGCGTGGCTCATTGGCGCCTCGGCGAGCGATCGCTCGTTGCGCATCGGCAATTATGGACACTTGGGAGCCACGAGGCGAGCGATGCACGCGATTCTGAACTCGTTTGACTTTTGCTCGGGCCCCTTCGCACGACTGCGCCTTCCGACTCAACGCTTTCCTCATTCTCGCCGCTTTTTCTTTCATTTTCTCTTTTCTTCATCTTTATTTTTTCCTCCTTCTTTTCCACCTCTTTCTCCAACCCCCCATACATCCCTCATCGCTCACCACTCACCGCCACCATCTTCTTTTTTCTCTTTCTCGTCTTTCTTCTTTCTTCTTTCTTCTTTTTTAGCTATTTCATCGGAGATAGGGGATCGGGACTTTTACGTTTTGCCGAGCACTTGGAATCGCGTGCAGTACAAGAGCCAGGCTCACGGCACCTCAAACTTGTGCTCGCAACTTGCGTCGCAAGTGTGCGTGTGTGTGCGTGTGTGTGCGTGTGCGTGTGCGTGTGCGTGTGTATGTGTGCGCGCGCGCGTGCGCGTGCGTGCGTGTATGACGAGCGTGTTTAGCGAGGGGCTACAGGATGTTTCATCCTATTGATTGAAACCGGCGAATTAAATATGAATTGTTGAATGCTTAGGGTCGTATAATATATCGATGCACTATCAGATGCTAATTGCCCACATAAATAAATTCTACAAACATGCGACACGGATAAAGATGTGAAAAACTTAAGACTTCAAATGCAGAACTTGCAAGGAAATATCATTATTTTGCGATTTTATAAATGGCTATATTTTTTCCCGGTTGCCTATTTGTTTTGAAGAGAATATCCATGCAGTGGTAATATATACAGTGATATATTATTGTCGCCATTTGTCATTATCATTAACATTCCTCTTTAAAATACAATTCTATATTTGATTAAGGCAATATAGCATATTTTGTAATAAGCTAGTTTGTTTGATAAGTGAGGATAATATATTCCGAGAGCAATATAATCATTCACTTGCTGCATAATGTAGTGACATTTTCTTACGCTAATATAAATTTAAAATATTTAATTATTCAGTATGCATTTTCTCAATTTTTTATTCGATCTATGATAATATTAATGCTGCTAAGTCAATTTTTTTTTTTTACTTATTATAATCGAAGAAATAATATACTAAAAATTAACATACTTCTTTTACAATTTAAGTATAAATCACGTCATTACCAATGCTATTATAAACGCTAATCTGTAGAATAAACTGTTATTGATTTTATAAACAATTTTCTTTTTTTTTTTTTTTTTTTTTTTAACCATAGCATTCATTATGTCTAGAAAAATTGCAGCGTAGAGAGTTTTTCTTTTAAATTAAATAAAATTTTATTGAAATTACACGCAATGAATATTTTACAAGACGATAATTTTTAATGCACATAGTTTAAATATAAATGAAATCAGAAATACTACGTAGTAAATAAAATGCGATCATTGGGTCAAAGTAATTTATTTTAAACAACAGAGCTGAGATGCGATTCTGTATCAAATTACCTTATTTTCAGGCATGAAACATCATCTTGCATATTATCAGCAATTTCTATTAAATTAAAATTTGGTAATTTTTTAGATCAGATTTCGCACCGATGTACGCAAAATTATGCCAATAAACGATCATTTAAGATTGAAACGATTACATCGCACAAAAATAAAAAATCTCTATCTTCTTTGATGAAAGGCTTTCAATATTTGAAATTGACAAACATAATATGTCTTTATATATTGTAAAAAATCTATTAAAAAGTAAGATAATTTATGAGATTTATTTTACACGACTTTCATTCTTGTATTTTTCAATCTTAATAATGCAAATTAATCCCCACGTAATAGAGATTTATACGTTTCGTAATAGATATTTTTATTTATTTCAACCATCAACAATATACGTCTTCATGCTCTATTAATACAATTATATTCACTCGGCTTTGTTAAATGCAGGTCTTCAATCCAACAAGCGTGCCGATAAGTAGAAAAGAAACTCCGGCAACATGAACAAACATGCGTATGATAGTAGTTTCACTAAGTAGTTACATTTTGCAATTCTTTCGTTTCTTTATCGTTATTTCATCACAAAGCATCGAAAATTGCTGACGATCGTTACGTCAATTAATAGTATATACATCAGTGTGAAAAGTCACAATTAATTCATGCCTACCTGGCTTTTTACCTTTCGCTTACTATCATTATAGATCTTTGCCAATAAAAAGTCCGTGTAGCTTAATAATGTGTGTTTTACGCACCTTTAATAGACAAATTACCAATTTGATTTCGTTTCCTGTTGTGTTTACTGAATTAATGCGCAGTTTATTTCATACGATATGAACAATGAATTTAACCGAATTCGCACTCTATCGACATAAATACCAGTATTATTCTATTCAAAATAAATTTTACATTTTAAAGTAAATGTAATTTTCAAATTCTATCTTAGTTAAATGGCAATTTGTATAAAATTATATAAATAATTATTTCTTCCTTTAAATTATGCTACTCGATCTTTTTTTTTTTTTTTTTTTTTCGTTCCTTTTTATGTATATTTCATGTGTCGATATGCCCGAACGATGTTTTTATAATTTCGAAATTATTTAAGCTCGGATCGCGTTTAATATCATATTAGAGTTAACAAAAGATCAATTATGGTAAAATATTAAGTTAATAATAGTAATAGCAGGAGTAATAAAAAAATTATTATTACTCATTGTGTATCAATATTTTTTCAATCATCTCATACAAGTATACGACACTGATGAAAAATTCACGTTGTGATTCATATTAATTTGACGTATGCAGCGTTCACTCATATATTTATTACACCAATATTATGGCATAAATGAAGATTTACGTGATATTGAAAAGTCTTTTATACATGCCATTTATAAGAAAGGGCATTTTCATTTGTTGTAAAAGTACCTTTTCAAATTATTCAAGTAGATATATTTATTTACCATTAACATTGTGTTAAATTCTTATTACGAAAAAAAAGAAATTTTTTTCAACAAGATGAATTTTTAATTGCGTGAAAGTGTAATTCATTTAATAATTGGCATTGTAATATTCTGTAATATTTGGCATTCCATTATCGTTGAAATATTTATCAAATATCATATAAATATATAAAAAATATTACGCACATATTTATTTTTAAAAATTCTCCTCAACATAATATATAATTTATGCAATTAAGACCCAGATTTTGATTGTAAATTAATTCATTTATATATATATATAAATAAAGAAATATATATATATATATATATATATATATATATATATGAAAATCTGCTTCCTTTAAGCGAAATACACAATTAATTTTATTTTATATTATTCGTCCAATACAATCTTATATTTAATATATTAAAATCTATATAAGCTGTTCAACGTTTCGTTGTCCAACTCATATTCATCATCATTATAATTTAATTACATCTGTCAGTTAATCTTTATCTATTCTCTTATTTACTCATAATAATATCTATGTATTTCCATAGGCCGAATTTAAATTCCTGAATTTCACTCGCGATTCCATTGTTATTAATTCGCCTTAGTAAATCTATTCTATCTTAACTTACTAGTATTTAAATTATACAATTTACAGAGCTTGTATTTTCATTTATTTTATGAGTGTAATAACATACTTTGAAATGGAATTAAATAAGAGAGATGATAGTATATTTCCATGTAATTCATCGTAAATTTTAAATAGTTTTGATTAATTGTTTCTTTAACTATGAATGCCATTAAAGCGTATATTACATTTAAAATAACTATTCAATTGAATTGGAATGCGATATATTAAACATTTTTTCTAGAACCTCATGCATAAAATTTAATGGAAAACAATATAACAAGATCATTTTTACAAATGATTAAGTACCAATATTTAAACTTTCGTTAAATTGAACATTAATGTTGATTATTTTTTACTCACTTGTTTTTAATAGATCAATCTTATTACGAAGGACTTGATTAAATTACTATGAAGAAATTTGGGTTTTCGGATTATATAAAATATAGATTTGCATAATAAAAATCTATAGATAAAAATTAGTAGTCGTGGAGTCAATAAGAATTGATATATGCTCATTACTTTAATTTCACGCTTCACAAAAGATTGTAAATAATTTGGATAATAGAATGAATTGGAAAGATTTCGCAGGTGTTATTTTTTGTTTGATTTAGATGCCAACAAATAGTGAGTTACACCAATAGTATGAGAAAGAAGTATGGATTGCCAAGAATCTCAAGTACTATTTTATTACTTGGACATAAATTAGACACAGTAAATAGGGAAAGTATCTCACTGAATTCAATGTACTGTAGAATTAGGGTTTTCTTACCATGCGAACGATTATCATATAAAGAATTCGATAAACGTCACGATTGGAAAATTGAAAATATTAACTTTAAAACTTTGCTATCAAATTTCTCGGTAAATTGTAAATTTAAAAAAATCGATAATAGTTGGTATCTCATTCGGTGGTTTTCAAATTAGCATAAATTATTTATATAATCAAGCTGATTTTGTATTGCGTTTTAAATTGTATTTCATGTATATAAGATTCGATTTATTAATTTTTAAACATTATCAATGAATTTCTGATTCACGTGTAAAATAAAATGCAACATTAGTGTAGTGTCTTTAGTGTAATTTATGGAATATATTATACATTATTTAAAAATTGCTAAATTAATATAATATACGGCCTAACATATGCATAAAATAAATTTTTAATAATTATGGGGTTTTCAATCTTATAAATGAATTATATTGACAACAAAAAAAAAAAAAAAAAAAAAAAAAATTTACTTCAAGCTTTTTCACAATTTTATGTACTTTCAGTGATTTAATAATTGACATTTATTTAAAGCCCATCCAATTAGAATGAAAATAGCACTCACAATTAAATTTTAGTGATTTCTCTTTAGCTTTAAAAAGACGATTAAGTAATAACAATACGTATAATGCAAATAGCAATCAATCATATTACGATGAATTAATACATTGTAATCAGAAAGTCTTTTTTCATTCTGGTTCTGGAGATAAATGAAAAGTGGTAAATTAGTTTTAAGATGCAACTCGTAAACTTGCGCGCAATTGAATCTTAATCAACGAGCGAGTGTCTATGTATAGAAAGGCCGCGAGTCGTTTCCATCTTCGCGAATTTTTTCGCTTGTTTATCCACGAGCGTTTAATGGACGAGGCACACGAGAGTCTGAGCCTCGCGAAATTAGCGAGGGTAATTCGCGATTTCATAGAGCAGATCAAGGCTGTGAGCATATAGCCGTGGATCCATTTCATGTGATTCGACATGCAGCTTGAATTCATTTGGAGAATTCGAGAACGCAAGTAATGGGCTTGGACTGCTTGAGCTCGCGTGCGTCCGGCCCGAGCCGGACTTTTCCGTGGCTCATAACGTAAGCGTCCGTGACGATTTAATGATCGTGCCATTTTCGGACGTTCGGCGCAGCTTTGCAATCGCGGGAGACTCGCTACCTTTATTGCCGGATCACTCTCAAGTAATTACGCGGCGTTTCGCCTGCGTCAATCAAATCGATACAGGCGTGAGCGCTCAAGCGAACGGACGATCTTCGAGCTAAGATAATAAATCATGGAGGCAACGGCTAATGTTTAACGATTAACGAGACCCCTTATTCCTCTTCTTCCTCTTCATCTTCCTCCTTCGTCCTCCTCCTCCTCCTCCTCCTTCACCTCCTCCTTCACCTTCTCCTTCAACTTCTCCTCCACCACCTCCTCCTACTTTCCACGTATTTTTTTCTTCTTTAACCATTGGATCATTGTTTGCACAGAGACAATCTTTTTTTTTTTATTACGGAAACTACGAGCCCACATTATATTTAAATCCAAACACGATACTTTAATTATTTTACTTTTGATGATTAATTTCCCTAGCCATTATTGTACACAGCAATTAATGGTAGCAGACATTTGAATATTATTTAAATTATTGTTTACGTTGACAAGTAATAAGCTAAGGATAATAAGCTTGGAAATGTAATTAAATAGAGGCCCTAAATGCACTACAAGCACTTCATTTAAATATTTATGCAGTCCTACGCGGTACACAAAATTTTATGTGATTATTTAATAATGTATTTTAATAAATTATATTTTAATTAGAATAAGTTATTTCATTTGTATAATTATTAAGTATTGAGATTGCTAGAAAATTTTGTAAGATTTTAAACAAACTAGTAGTTTAATAAGAAAAGTTATTAAAGTTAAAAGTTATTAATTGTCGATTTATTAAAGTCATATTTGGAGAGAGAGATATTTGGAGAGCCATTTGAATAATAAATAAAATTAAATGATATAATTAATGGGACTAGGGAGATATTTTTTTTAGGCATATAGAAAATTAAAAATCTTCAGATCGATGATAATAAAACTGAAGCAATAATGTTGAAGCGTGAATTAAGCAAAGTCACAATTACGAACCAAACAAACAAACGAAAGATGAAATTTTATGAATTCTTTGAAAAATAATTTATGTAATTTATAATATAATAGCTTATATAATTCTATAATAAATTCTCAATCCTTTAGTGCTTTTTAGAAAATGATAATAAATAAGAAATAATATTCAATGATCTGAATGCAATGTAATTAAGCATTATGTGCTTTAACAGGTTTGGCTTATTTAAAAAAATTAAACATAATTGTACTATTAAACATAGAGTTAACAATGTCTTGCCGCTAAACATTCGTTAATAAAAGATAGAGGGATATAAATGGAAGAGCGAATAGCTCTAATAGATATATACCAGCTTATGTTATTCCATCGTATGTACTTTCAAAACTCACTGCCAGTAAAAAATGTTCAATATATGTGTAAAAGTGTTGCGCTTAGCGACATTAAGAAAATCGATTGAGATCATTTACGATGGTAATAATTTATGATCCTGCGTAAGTGTGTAGGTGAGACCAGCTCGCCTTTACATACTATGTACGCGCGAGTGCGTTAAAACCGCGTGTCGATCATCAAGTTATGTGCATATGCGTATGCCTTTTGTGTGCAGTACGGTAGGTACATTACTTTAGTAGTTGGTATTAGTAGTTACCCACTTGGGTAGTTATTGTTATGATCCTGATTTGAAAATAATAGCGTTTATGTTCATTGATTTGCTTGAGATTTTATAACTGCGGGCACACACAGGCCCACACCCACAAACGATGTACGCAAGCATGCATCCTTCGTATAACCTTGCATACCTGTGTATATTCACGTACGCATGCATTCATACGTATAAATATGTTTACACTCGCGTTTACGTTCATTCGTGCATTCGTGCATCCGTACACATACCTTTTTTTACACACATTCAGCTTCACTTATGCGTTCCTAAATATACACATTAATTTATAACTGCATAGTTGATGATGTATAAACGCATTCAGGCATTTATTTATACATAGGCAGAAATTGATTTAATATTAAATAGACGTGAATTTGATAATATTGTGAGGTAAGTAGCAATGATATTTGTATTATTTCAAGGCAAACTCTGAGGCAACCCACTTAATAGCTCTAACACGGTAGGTCTGAAATTTTATCTCAATTTACGAATGAAGCCAATTGTACAGCCGACTTATTTGCAATATACTGTGTGCTCCCCAAATAAAACGTATTTTTTAGACGGTAACTTTTATTTCTATACTATTTCTAAGCAGCTAAAAGCTTTCAGCATAGCCAACGTACTGAAACGTGGATCTGACAGTTCATTGTTGCATTATTGATGTTCTTTTCACGTGCTGACTATATTTTATGTAAAGTAAAGCTAAAAGGCTTGCAAGCTAAGAGATTTATAGCTTGAAGGTTCTACGCTCGTATCTTGGGCAGTCGTAGTTTTCTTACACGTTGTAAATATGTATAATACTAAGAGAGGCAGAGAATAATGTCCGTATCAGTCTTTTTATACAATTTGTTTTTAATAGAATGGCCGTGCGTGTGCGCGTAAAATTCTAATGTTTAGCATAATTTTAACGGAATTATTACTAATTTTCCATATTAATATGCATTTATCGAAAAGTTTGATGGATGCTCTTGTACGGATAACGATTATTATTGCGCGAAAGTGTAGTGAAAGTCATTATATTCATATATTCAAAATAATTATTAATTGTATTGCAGCTTATTATTGCAATTTTTCAACAGAAAATCATTGAAAGATATATATATATATATATATATATATTTATAACAATAATATGTTAGCGGGTGTTATATGTGTGCTTCATCGCTCATAATAACGCGCGAATATTTTTCAATGAAATAATTAATTGCCATAATTAAATTAAATAATAAATTTTAAGATTCTTATTATAATATTTTTATGGTCTGGATAATGTGCGTGGATAAGTAAGTGCTGTGAATGAATGAAATTTTTAAAAAAGCCGCTTTGGGTAACGAAGCTAAGTTTTTCTTTAGATTTTTTTCCCAACGTCAATAAATTACGTCCTTCAAGATTATATTCACTAAAAATTTGGCTGAATTGTGTAAGCATTTTATCTTGAGTCCCCCCCCCTCCCCCTCTCTCCCGAGATATAAACTGCATTTCAATATTTTTCAGAAGAAATCGTCTGACTCCGTGAAAATATGAATCATCTCATTTTGAATAACATCAATTAGCAATTAACAATTTCGTTTTATGGGCTACGTTTTACTACGCCAATTAAGAAGATAATGTACCGCTTATGCCATTATTTATTTTTACGAGCTTCTGATTCCATGTAAAACTTTCGTTATTCGCATGAATAATATAATGTCGATAAATTAGAAAAATTTGATGAAATAAAGAACGATGAATTATATTGATAAACAGCTTTAAGAGCCGCATTTGATATTCCGTAATATCGAACCCTCCACTCGACCATTCAGAGCGAAGTCGAAGAGCGAACTTCATGCTTGGATTTTCATTATATCCGTGTCGAAGAGATAGGAGGCGATCGACCTAAGTATCGATTACTAAAACAGTAGTAAGCGCGGTTACGAAACAACGGATCGGTATTAACGCATATTTAACCGTTGATAGGGACATTACAAAAGTGAAAACAGTTCTTAGCAGTAGACTCTCTCTTGCATAATTTATATTTCGCTCGGCATTACGTATAAATCGGGAAGGAATATTTATACCTCGAGCGAGGGCACTGCAGCCCCGCGCAATTGCGTCACACTACCTATGACACTTTTTAAGATGGAAATACCGAGGCTGTTAAAAATCCTCAGTCGATCAATATAAAGTAAAGCCATCCGTTATATTTCATTGTGGAATCGAGGCGATCTATCGGTCCCACGAGCATTTCCCAGAGTGCGGGAAAATCGCCAGAGTCCACTGAGGTCGCGAGGCGGGGAAAGCACAAGCCTCGCTTTGTGCTGCGTGAGATATCGAGAAAAGAGGAGTGCGACGATATTTTTTTCGTTTGCTGTGGCACAATATTGTTGTAGGCGATCTCGCGCTTAGGTCGGCGAATGCGGCTGAGGGACAGTGAGTCCGTTGTCTGGTTGCGGAAGTGAAATGGCGCGCGCGACACGCGCTCAGGAGAATTATCGAGACCTGTCAAAACACTCGCGCTCCTCCGACTCTCTTATCGATGTCTCTAAGCCGGGCCTCGTGGTCACATACGCCTGTTCCTATCTACGCCGTCGAATTGCCGCTTGCACTCTCGAAATTCGAAGCCTTTTCGATTCATTGATCATTAGTGAATAGTTTCTCTATTCGGGGCAGCCATAAGTATATCACTGTTAAGTGCTCCAATATGCTTGGAATAACGAGGAATCAGTGAACTTCTTTATTTACTTGCTCGTGCCCAGCTGACTCACTCGATATCGCCCCAACTCCATTATACCAAATGCGCCCGATAATATTTATACTCGGCGCATTTGTATGATACTTTGAATGCTCCTGAATAAGCGTATTGGATAATGTCGATCGACTGAAGAAAACTGGAGAAATTTTGGCTTTAAATGCCTTTCGGTTGCACGGGTGCTTCGAATGACGTGTATTGGGAGTGTCGCCGCTAAGTTGCTGCTGCTGTGATTATGATTACATACTAAAGCTGATACAGTAAAAATTGCTCACCAATCGCTTTCAAATAACAATTTCATTAGCACTCACTTCACTTGATAAATAAAAATTAAAAAATAAATAAATAAATACAAATACGAATAATAAAAAAATAAAAAAAAAAAAAAAAAAAAAAAAAAAAAAAAGAAGAAATTTAATGATACCAATTTTACAGATCTATATCTATATCTAGATCTATATAAGAATAATACGACTGACGCTTGCGGGGATTATATTAAGACGCACGAATAAATAATGAAACTAGAGCCACGCTAGTACAGCATAAAAAGTAAATCAATAAATAATGTTCACTGAATTTGATCAGTTATTAAATTCGAGCTAATACGTGTCAAAAAAAAAAAGAAAAAAAAAAAGAAAAAAAAAGAAAAATAAAATATAAAAACAATATGTGTATTTATTAATAATGAAAAATTTATGAGAATAATCTGTGGCCAATAGATTATTTATAACAAAGAAAATTAAATTATAGCCTAATGACAGTTTGACGATTATTGAATTTATTGAGAAATTACATAAGTATGAGATGGTAATGAACAGAAACCGCATAACTTAGAAATTTCAATGAAATATTTTATCAATTATTATCGTTAATTAATATTGATAAGCTTTAGATAATATTGATTAGCTTTAGAGCGTAATTTGAATTGTGATTATTAGTTTTAAATTTTACTTTCCGATGTAGTAATTTGCATTTGGTATTTACACGTTTGTGGTCGGAGGAGCATTGATTTTGGCCGGATTTTTCTATTCAGCCAGATGTAACAATATATAATCTATATATGAGAATTTGTATTGCCAAAGAATGAAAAATTCACAGTCCTCCTATGGGATGAGAAGTAGCCTAGGCTCGTTTCACTTGTAATAATAGTACAGATTTACTCGCATGTAAAAATGCAAATTAGAATTTGCATATAAATGGAAATGATATTGTCGCGGTAAATTAATCTGCTTGTTTGACTAATTTAAGCGATTGTGAATAAACTAATTTCATATTCCTTTACTTCTTTATTTGTAATATCCCTTTATAATCCCCCCGCATTATGCACTTTACGTAGTTTTGCTATTATAATTTAAGAAGTACACAGATCCGTACGACCGACGATGATTATCTCTTCGCTGTATTTCTCGGTACCGCGCTGTCGCGGTAGCGCGAGTTACTTCTCCGTTTATATCTCCTGCAACTGGAAAAGATTTGCGCAGCGGGGTAGAGCCGCCGTATAGAGAATCATAGAAATTATCGACAATTCGAAGCCGTAGATGGGACTCCGCGAGCAGCGGCGGTTACAGCACCGGCAATAGCAGCAACGGCAGCAGTAACAACATGAGTGGCAATAGCAGCAACGGCAGCACTAACAACAACATGTATATGAAGCAGCAGGGCAATTGAGCTCTCCGTATTGAAAGCATCAAACAGTTATTTGCCTCCAAGTTAGTAAACTTTGAATGTTCCACTTACGGGTCTCGATTCCAGGGATTTAGCGCGTCGTGGCTGTAGGAAGTGGCGAGGAGAGGGAAATGGGAGAAGAAAGAAAAAAAAAAAACGAAAAAAAGAAAAAAATAAAAAAAAAAAAAATGAAAGAGCCGTACAGAAATACCGAGTGGATTCTATAATTTCACAGAAGCGCGTTCATGGCCAGCGGCAAACGAGAGTCGAAATAGATAGAACGAGCGGCGAAGGAGTCGGGGCGGGGCGATTATGGCGGGGCAGGGGGATAGGAGAGTAGGAGTGTAGGGGATCTTCACGCTACCCAGTTACAAGAGCGCGTCGTAATAATCCTAATTGTATTTGCGCCGCGACCTACGACCATTTGAAATTCAAATTTTCCAGCAATTCAAATAAAGTCAAAGCGCAGTTAGCATGAATTTATCAAGACTCTCGGCTGGCGTTGGCACATCGGTCAGCGCGCGCTCACCTACACATCGTGATGCTGCTGTATGGGAAAAGAGGCGAATCGCCGGGAATGCGCTCTCGCACCTCGCGCTAATTGCTAAAAGTGAGCTGGATGCTCGAGAGCGTCATTGCTGCGGAGACCTCGTGAAAATTTCACGATTTTTTCACCGTTAGATCACAGCGGCTGCAGTGAGCTGCACGTGCGCGTAGTTAATTACAAGATCGCGCGCTCACTGTCACTATTAACGAAGCGGCGAAAAGTGCACGATAGAGATGGAGATCGCGAGGAGAGAGCTGATGAGAGAAGGGGCTAGAGTGAGGGGGTGATGGGAGTTGTTGAGGGGCGGTGGACGAATGGAGGGAGGGAGTGAGGGAGGTGGCGAAGGAGGAGGAGGAGGAAGAGGAGGAGGAGGATAAGGACGAGGAAGAGAAGGAGGAGGCGGAGGGAGAGCTCGGGCTTATAGGCATAATCTGCTATTACGGCTGGACCAAGGCCACGAGCGAACGGGCCGAGTGAGTCAGTGTAGAGAACAGCTGTTTTGTTGTAATGCACGAATGATATCCGAGAGCGCCTATGGCTTGGCGGCTGTGCCTTAGATAGTGGCTTCCTGGTGGCCTCGACGATGTCTTGGCTCCCTCGTTTTTGCTTTACAAACGCAGACGACATAACGAGAGAAACCGAGGGACTCGACTCACGCAAATCCCGACAAATTCTCACTCACGTCCCTTTACTTCTTCATTATCTTCATCACCACCACCATCATCGTCGTCGTCGTCCTCGTCGTCGTCGTCATCATCATCATCATCATCTTCTTCATCTTCATCTTCATCATCATCTTCTTCTTCTTCTTCTTCCTCCTCCTCCTCCTTATTTTCTTCCACCTTCTTCCCTTCTACTTCTTCTACTTCTTCTTCTTCTTGCTCCTTTTTTTCTTCTTATCTTTGCTCATTTTTTGCTCGTAGTGCTTTTCTCTTCTCTTCTGCTTCCCACATTGAGAATGTGTATTTTTAATATGCGCCATGCACGTGCTGAGAGGCGAGCCATCGTTGTAGGTGTTTTTTGCTTTTTGTTTTTATTTTTTGTTTTACTCACTATACAATAACCTAATGGATGTGTATAAGGCGTGTTAGCCGGGACTGTCATGTGAAATAGTAATTTAAAAATTTGATAAGGAATAATCCTGCTTAATTTAGCCTTTCTCGTTAATGTGCACTTTGAATAAAATAGGACGTTGAATAAAAATGAGTCGGCTTTTATCGTTTATTTTGTTTTCTCGTTATAATATAAATGTATCTGTGAAGCGAGCAAGTAGGCGATAGAAGGAATTGCGTAGGAATTATTTTCTAGGCATACAAATGTCCGTCCGCGTGAAGTTCGTACATTTGCCAACGAAAATCTTTGACCAATTTGTGTTAAAAATTGAGCCAAGCATACAAAACGATTTAAATTGTAAATAATTTTTTTCTCTTCTCTAAAGTTTTACCGTATGAATCACGCAATTAAAGTATAAATTTGCTTTCGAGATTTTTATGTGGTTTGAAGTCGAAGTAGGAGAAAAATGGTTCATCATAAATATTAATATATCATCATCAATAATATTATGTAAATGTGGCAATTTGCAGCGCAATGCGGCAAACGATCGTCCGATTATTCAAAGAAAATGTAAGGAAAAATGCCGCATCCGACACGAATTGGAAGCTCGATTTTCGCGCGTCCGTGTACCGAGCATAAATTTACTATCCACTTACAATTTTTGCATCGGAATGTCCGGCCAGTTGGCTTCCACTCTAATTCTCGGACTTATCAATTAAGTGAAAATGCGCGAAAGCAGCACGTGGCGGTCGCGTGCCGCGGGCAGTCTGCACTCGGAAAAGCTCCGACTCGGAATTTGTATTCCGCGAGCTGCATTTGGTTGCGGTCGATCGGTCGCGCGTTCGCAACGGCCACATTATTGGCCGATAGGAATATTTATTAGGACCAGCAACGGGTTTTGTTCTTGGTAAGCATTGCACGTGCAGCGAATTTTATTGGAGTAGTCGACAGGATCGTTAGAATTGTCTTGCTGATGCTCGTCAGAGAGGAACGTTCGTTTTTATTTTCCAATTAATGCGTGCGTACAGAGTCCTGTGGTGGATTCGAGAACTGGGATATTTATACTTGACCGACCGTCATCTTGTCTTCGATACCTTCATTAGTTCCAAAAGCCTCGAGCGACAGATTATTCGTCTTTTCTCTCTGTCGCCTCGACATCATAGCATTACCGCTCTCTTTTTATCGCCTCTACTCACCGTCTCTACGGCGCGTCGCACGTCGCCTTATTATACATACGTCACGAGGCGTGATCTTTCACTCGGTACTTACGAGCTTTCACTTTCGCTTTCTCCCCCACGTGTTTCACGTGTGCTTTTATGATTATTTAAATTATATGTGTGCTCAAACGTTATTACGGTACTTGGCCATGAGCACGAGCGCGCGTTATCAAATACCGTGTGCCGGCAGTGCGCGTGTGTGCGAGCGCGCGTGTGCGTGCCTCCTTTATTTGGTTGACTCTTAATTTTAGCTTATTGTCTGCTACATGAGTGGAATGCAAAATGCTAGTAATTACAGTAATAATCGAAGGAGAAGTGTCCATGATGTATCCCGGGAAAGCGACGACGCCATTTTAACATTAAAAAAATACAACTCGCAATCTTGTTTTTCAACCAGAAAAAAAATCGAGTGTTAGAAATTTAATTAGTGTGTTATAACTTTGTAATTACTAAATTAATCCCCTCCAGCTGGAGTTAAAACTGTAAATGTATATTTTATAGGCAAAAGTGAAAAGAAAGTATAGTTTGACGTCGAATCGGCCGGTAAGCCACGCATAAATTGTGAACGAGTGTTTTTCCATTATCCCATTATTACTATTATTATCATTATTTTTATTATTATTTCCATTCGTCTTATTACTTATTGATTATCAGTTATTTACTATTTTTACTATTACTTTCAAAAACAGATTTTCTATCCAAATCGCACGTTTAATGTCTCTAATTATCCAAGATATCCTACATGGAGTATGCCGACATTGTATTTAACTTTTTTAATTATAGGTAATAAACATTATGCAGCTCGGCAACATTACTCGCAGATTTTGTTTTAGTAACAAAAAATCAATGAATATGCCCTAATTCTCTATAATAAGTATGTTGCTAACTGAAATTAGTCATTTACCTTTAACCAATAGGAATGAATTTTAATGAATTTAACTGTGTAATATCGAAGAATTTTTAAATGCTAAAGATAGAAAAGGTCGTAGAACAATTTGTCTTAAGTCTTTATACTTGTTATTAAATTTAAAAAATTAATTAAATTAATTAAATTAAATTAAAACGATTATTAGTAATATAAATGTCAGATAGCAATTTTAATCAAATTAATTAAATAAGTACTGAGGATATCTGCAATTCAAAGATAATTTAGTGATTTTAAATTAGAATAATAGAATTTAAAAATACCGAATTTTATCGATTAAATTCATTGTATCTATGTATGTAAAAAAAAAAAAATAAAAAAAAATAAATATCCATTATATTTAGTTCAGGTATAGAAGAAAATCGTTGCATTATTTTTCTATTCGGAATATGAAAAAAAAAACACAACAAAGGTAAATTTCTTTATCACGAAAGAATATCCGTACTTTCATTGTTATGCATAGCAGTTGAATTGCAATAAATATTTTGTTAATAACAAATGAGTTTCATTGTTACAGCAATAAAAAGTGAAACGAGCCTTAATTATCGTTATATATATATATAAAATCTCTAAAAGTAATTTAATTAAAATACCTGTGAATGAACGATTGTAGAATGAAATTACTTTAATATTATTTGTTCGCTAATGAATGCAAATCCTTCCAGCTAAAGTTACTAATCAATTTATTCTTATATAAGGGCGTTGAAAATAGGTGACGGTAAATGTTCTTTATCTCATTTTCAAGTAGCCACGTCCGTTTGTAGTTGAATTACGTATGGTGGTGTCTTTGCTTCTGTCCTTTTTTTTTTTTTTTTTTTTTTTTTTTTTGCTACTTTGCACAGTGAGGGAGGATTAAGCGTTCGACAAATGCAGTAGAGGAATAAAGCTTTTTTGCTTTTACTCGTTTCTAGTCAGTTCTTTTCCTTTTGCAATCGTAATGTGATCTTTCTTCCATCATTTTTAAGTGACAGTGCGAATGACAGTGGACAATAATGGACGGGAGTATAAGAGGAAAAAGTGTGGTCTAATTTCATAAAAGAAAAAGAAAAAGAAAAGGAATGAAAGAAGAAGAAGAAGATTCTATCATTCTATTATACAATAATATATAGCATTGCATTTTATGAGCTATTACAATCTTGATATCCTTGCTTGATTCAATAAATTAGAGTTTATTAAACTTAAAACATTTGTGACGAGCATAATTGTAAGGATTCGCTTACTAGAACTGTTAATTAAATATCTAACGTGTATTAAATAATTTAATGCATTATAGATTGCATTACAATCTGCAATATGGGAACATGCACAAAGCAATATAGGCATATGTCAATTTCATAATCTACGGTAGTCAATGCGCGATATATCCAATCGTCAAGATTAATTAGGATATAATCCGATACTTGTACGCATGGACCATCGATGCTTTAATAAACAGCGACAGTGCCCATATCCCAACGACATTTACAACATTTCTCCCTAAACTTTAATGCGTTAAGCGCCAAATATCGTTAGAAAAAGTTTTCTTTTCTTCATCCATACTGTCGAATCTCTACTCTATCTAACATTCAACTATCCATCAATTATTTAAAACTTTATATTACAACTTAGATATTGTTGATATCTGTGATGTAACTGATTATACGTAACCGTAATGCATTGTCTGTGCAATTTAAGTAATTTTTCAAGAGTTTTAAGCTATTTTAGTATGATATTTAATTGAATCTTGATAACACAAAATATGTATTAATAATCATTAATATTAATTATCTACAATAATTAATGTTGTTAAAAATAAGGTAATTGTTGAAATTGCAAGAGACATAATTTCCTATGTTTTAACCATCAACGAGACCAAGTATAACTATAATTATATCTATAACAAATACGATTAAAATGAAATAAAAACAGCAATTTACTAATCATAAGTAAAGTAATCATTCTTTTATTATATTATCAACATACGTACGCGATTATAATTACAAAATTGTGAGAATTGCGCAGATATTATTTCTTCTAAATAATGAGTTTCTCCTATTATTAATTAATCAAACAATAAATGTTGCTTGTTACAATAACAATAATCGAATAAATAATTCACCATTCCAAATATTTATAATGAGTTTCATAATTAATGCGTATAAATTATTATCTTTTTTTTTTTTTCAATTAAAATATAATTTCCAATTTAATAAGATATATATTTTATCTCCTATGCATTCGATGATAAATTCATTCAAATATTATAGTGCAAAACAAAAACAAAAAAAACAAAATATTTATCATTATTAAATTTTTATATTTTAACTTTTATTCACAGAAAAAAATTTCGATGTTTTACATTTATAATAACGCTATTTCAAGCCATTTTTATCGACCAATAACATAAATATCTTTCTTACACGTCTTTGATATGAGTGTGTTTATTAACAATAATAATTTGCATTTCTTTCATTATATACTTGTAAATAAGAAGGAACAAGCATGTTATTACAATAAATTTACTAATTAATGGAAATTTGTTTGTAGCCATTTGCGTTAATCTAAATTTTACATACTTTTAATAATTTTTTTCTTGTTTTTTTTTGTTTTTTTTTT